>NW_026542602.1:58534034-59134034 GCF_028750875.1 Macrosteles quadrilineatus | reverse complement strand
TAAATATTGTTTTTGTAGTTTTATTTGGTTGAGCAAGGAAGCTTTGTAAGGGTTCGATCCACATATTTGGCCTACATGATCCAATGTGTTTCCCCATAGTTAGGCTACAATTAATATTATATTTCTGTGGTGCATTATTAATCCATCAATTATAGAGAGCACACAAACTATTACTTAAGTATACAAGACTATATGGTGCTGCTCTTGCGGCAATTTGATGAACTAATCTCAACGAGTTCATAACGGAGGGAGTTGTTCAATGTTTCCAGAAGTTTTAACAATAAATGCAAATAGACGAAAAAAGTACATAAAGAGTTTTCCCCAAAAATTATATTCATGCACATTGTAAAGAATAAACTTTTGCCAAAAATAGTTATACATTCCAGAAGTTAAACAAATAATGAATGTAAAAAGACGAAAATAAAAGTAGGTACATAAAAGTTTTCTCTAAGATCTCAACTTCATACACATTAAAAAAAATAACGACAGCGAACAAAATTTTTAAAATAATTATTCATTAACGAAAAATCACGCCTTGTATAGTTTTTAAAAATATCAACGAGTATTAATGAATGGAATAGTTAAAATACGCAAGGTAGATAACGGGCATTTAAACAGATAAGTAGGCGAAGGCACACGTTTATCTTATCTTTTTAAAGTCCGCTATCTTCTTTCTTTTTCTTCCTTGTCATTAAATATTTAAATTTATCTGCACGTCCTACTATGGAATGTCATTGATTTATCAGTTCATTCATTGACTTGGAATATTAGCGCTGTTTTGTTTTATTTTATTTGTAGGTAAATGTTTTTAATGGGAAATTCCAACTACTAATTTTGCGAGATAACAACTGGTTGATGTATTTTCTTTTCTCGTGTTTTAGTTCATTCAAATTGAGTATATTTTTTATAGTAGTGTTAGACACTTTGCTCCCTAATGTTTTGTGTGTTTTATGTGTTCATGTTTATTATTTTATTTGGCGTATATGTGTAAAATGTGAAGCGTATTTGTTTATGATGTCGAGTAAATTTATTTTACTTTTTTTTGTCGGTCCATTCCAAGATTTGTTCTTTATCCTGCCCTGATACTAAAGTAGGGTCTTATAAGTCCCAGTCTCGATAATTAAATATAAGGGCATTGATAAAGGATAGCGAATTAAATTGACCGTATGTCACCAAAATAAGATAAAGTAACTTGATTGCACGAATGACAACCGAATAATCGAATACTGTATTATGTGAAAGTACAAACAATTCGACAAAGAGATTCAATCACAGGGTTTGATTGCTGTGTTTCTTTGTTTAGTTGTATTGTGATGATTGTAATGTGGTACTAATGCAGGTTATGTTTTTGATTATATATTATCATAGACAGATTGTTGTCTATGGTATTATAATTATATGCCTTTTATATATATAGATATGTTTATATAGATATGTTTAGTGATGACCTCATGAGTTCTTTGCTGCTCATAGAACGCAAAAATGAATTGTGAAGAAAACTAACACTGTACACCGTACAAAAATTACAGTACTGTGCCACCATTGATCATAGAATCTACAGTTTACTACTTTTTTTACATAGCTTCCTTCGATTAATTTCACTCCGGTGGTTATCGGTCTACAATACAACTTTTGGACATAGGGAACTAAACAAATCAAAAAGTAAACGCCGAGAGTTTCTTTTTTACCACCAAAAAAAATTAGTAAAATCATTTTTGAACGTTTAAAATAAGGGGGGGGGGGTAAATCCTTAAGGATTTTATAAAATTTGGTACAATAGGCAAACCCATTACCGGGCATAACTAGCCTATATACGAGTAGACAATTTGTTAATAAGCTTTGCAAAAGCTATGTTTTGAGGGTTAGGCTATAGACCTAATATACAAAATTAACTATGCTTACTGCACCTCGCTGTGTAGGTCTATTGTTTTAACCTTGCTGACTTAGTGGGCAGCCTATTTTTTACCCCGATTGCAGCAAATCTGCATATTAATGAAGATTCCTGTCCTGTTGCGTTACCCATAAAATTCAATCCAAATTAGCTCATATTAAACAAATTTGATATTTAGATCATCATATAAACTTTACACCCAATGAGTAGGGCTTAGGTTTAAATACTAAGAAACACACAGGATATGTTTATTTTTATTTTCAATGCTTACAATGAAAATAGTAAAATCTGCTGAATTGTATGAAGATTGCTAGAGATCTAAACTTTATTCCCTAGAAGTAGGCTATATTATGGGAGACAACACACTGCAACAACTCTCTGGATAATAATGTAATAAGTGTTTTGTCAAACTGAGTTTAGAGTATTTGAGAACGACCTGAATTTTGAGCAGGAAAGGCTAAACCCCAATTTAGTTAACTGCTCGTCCTCAGACGTCCAAAAACGCCCAATACATCTCACCATTAGTTTGAAAGTGTCTCTACAGGTTCGATGGTTCCTGACACACCGGGCTACTTGTCAGTTCAAAATGTCATGGTGGTTGGCAAGATTTGTACCCGCACCTCCAGAACAGAAGAGCTACACTCTACATTGACAAGCCTCCCTGCATTGACTAGCCTAACTACATCGACAAGTACACAGAGTCTACTCAGCTACAACTACAAGCATCGACCAATCTGTGCGGTTATCTCCAGAGACAAACAAGAGACCGGAGAAAAGAGATCAATACAGACAGACAGAGGCAAGCGGAGTGTGATAATTAAATGTTTATTCATGACACGATAATCTGCCAGAGAGAAAAGGGGAGTGAGAAAGCCTAATAAAAACACTACTAAAATATGGCTGCTGGTACGGTCTAGTTTTTTCATGTATATGTTTTGTGGCACCCTTCATGTGCTAAAGGCCTTAACACGGTCGGGAGCTGGGGGGAGGGTCATTAAGTCGGCCCTGCAAAGAATTGAAGAGTCGTGCTCTGAATAGAGAAGGGGGACTTTGCGTCGCGCTCCGGGTTTTTTACGCGGTGGGGGTCGAGAGAGATAGCTGTTCCGTGTGTTCCGTGAGTGCGAGAGAGACGGAGATAGAGTCCACGTGGACTCGACGAGCGCCTGTCACTTCCCCCACTGCGGGGGGAGACACGGATCGATTCCCGCGGCCGCGGTAAAACGCTCATTTCGGCGCGAGCTCTACTCACCGCCACTAATTTCTTGTTGGGTGGCATTCGACGCTTATTGTTTAATAAGTCGATATTTAAATTCCGCGCCATCTTGTTTTTGCGGCGGGAACTACGCGAGACGTAGACCTATGTTGTGGCCTTACACAATACTTGCTGTGTTCAGTGGTGTGTGAACATACAAGAAAGGTCAGGGGTTTGTAGAATATGTTCAGGTAAACATAAAGTCTTGAAGTCTTGTTATATTAAACGGTATCAGCAAACTGACACATACATTCTTCCAAGTTGTTTATGAAATATCTCACATGGCTATTTATGAGGGAAATTCACAAATATTGCAATAACTTGTAAACCGGGCACAGGAACATAGGCATACTAAATGTTCTATATCCATGAATAGGGGGAAAGTAAAAAGACACAACCTTTTACTTAAACGCTACTTAAACATTAATCTTTTCTCTGGTAGCGAAAAACAAAAACACGTTCCGTAACCGACCTGTACCCTTCGGTGAATACCAGAAGCAGACGGGGCAGATCTGGACGATAAAAACCAAAACGGGTCAAGTAGGCTCCATAATTTATGACGGGTTTTGGGTTTCATCTTTTTGTCATCAAACTCCGCATTGCCACGCACCATTGGACTCTGGGTCTTCCTTGAAACGTCCCCCCCCCCGGACCCCCCGTCGACCCCCGGGGGGAGAGGTTGGTTCCCAGAACCTGCACCGAGGACTAATGGGCCTGACAAATGTTTTCAAAAACTCCCGCTTCTCCATGTAACGTCGCCGTGTTTACAATCTGTAGACGGATTATAAGTTTGTGTTTAATAATGCTAAACATATCACGTTGTCGATGTTAAGTTGAAGATTATTGCTTGTAATGTTTTTGTACGTAGGTGAAACGAAAATGTGACGCACTAAATGTGACGCATTTTGTATCTGGAGTATCTGTTTTTGCGTTGTTTTGATTGGTGTTGGTGATTTTTACGTTGGCATGAAGACGGGGGTTGATGAAAGATTTCGAAACGTCGAGAAAATTTGTTTACACTAGGCCTATAATCAGCAATGGAAAACTTTCCCCAACACTCCTATTTACATAGCAAAAACTGTGAAAACACAGGGTCATAATATTGGGAAGAGGTAGTTTTAAGATTTAACTCTACGACTGTGTTCTCGAGGGTTAAACACAATTTTTTGTAGGAATGTTCAGAAATCTAAGCGTGTTATTTTGCTCTCTACTTCAACAACGCCGCTAAATAATTATAACCCGAGATATTTAAATTTCAAATACGCCCATGAAATAAACATGTTGAAAACAGACTCGAGATGGAATGCAAATCAGTGTTCAATAGCTGAGCTGGCGGCTAAAGTGAGGCAAGTATTACAATGGGAATAAACAAATATTAATTGAACTTTGGTTTTACATATTTATTGCGTCCAGTCCGGAATGAGTCCAGTGTGCGAGTTATTACGACCGGTCGACGTATAAATTGATAAAAAGCTATTGGAACAACGCATAGTAGGCCTAGATTAGAATCGGCCGGATCTAGTCGCAAGAGATTGTATCGCAATTAATGTTCGAGTATCGAAAGTATTCGAGTATCGCGACTAATAAAATTGAGCGATGAAACCGGGTTTTTTCACCGACTCCCGTAATTAGAGGATTATAATTACGAGTTGGTTTTGCTCGCCCCATCAGCGTCTACTGAGCCGTGTGTGTGCGTGTGAGCGCGCGCCAGATGGCGGGGAAAGAGCACTTATTATATTTTGAAGATAATGGAAGCGGTTAGGAGCCAGTTCCGTAAAAGAAAAACTTGTCCGACGCGCCTCGCGGGTTGAGGAGGTGTCGTGATGTTGTACCTCATCGCCGCGGTGCTGTTGAGGAGGCATCGTCTTGTAGCACCTTATTACAACGGTGCTGTTGAGGAGGCCTCGTCTTGTGGCACCTTATTACAACGGTGCTGTTGAGGTGGCATCGTCTTGTAGCACCTTATTACAACGGTGCTGTTGAGGTGGCATCGTCTTGTAGCACCTTATTACAAAGGTGCTGTTGAGGAGGCATCGTCTTGTAGCACCTTATTACAAAGGCGCTGTTGAGGAGGCATCGTCTTGTAGCACCTTATTACATCTGTGCTGTTGAGGAGGCATCGTCTTGTAGCACCTTATTACAACGGTGCTGTTGATGAGGCATCGTCTTGTAGCACCTTATTACATCTGTGCTGTTGAGGAGGCATCGTCTTGTAGCACCTTATTACAACGGTGCTGTTGAGGAGGCATCGTCTTGTAGCACCTTATTGCAAAGGTGCTGTTGATGAGGCATCGTCTTGTAGCAGCTTATTAGAACGATGCTGTTGAGGAGGCATCGTGAAGCTACCAAACGCCATGGCCCTGTTGATGAGACATCGTCAGAATCCTGTCATAAAAGTTTGGAGGATCCCACCTGAAGATGTAGAAGTGAAAGTTTTTAAAACAAAAAGCACGGATTACTCTGGCAAGAAGAACTTTATCTAATGGAAAATTCCCCACCACTAAAAGTCATAAGACAAGTTGATACCTCAATACTACGGTGATGATGAGGATGAATTGATTGGTAGTAGGGTATCCCAACGCAATGGCATTTTAAAACGTTAAATAGTAAACATTATAAGAAATAATAATACAAATAGATAGTTCTGCCATTAGCAGACAAAATAACAGTACTGTAATATCAATGTATATTGCTACCCGCATACTCCAGACTATAGACGACAGCAACAGGTGGCCGAGGGAGGCTTATTAAATGTATTAATTATGACGTATGATATACTAGATCATTGGACATGGTGATTAGACCTACAATTCACTAGACTATGTTACAAAGAAAGACTGTTGCCAACGTTAATGGAACACCTTAAAATGTTCGAATGAACTTTATTTACAACGCATGTGTGGTTTATTATATTCTAACGAAGCTAGCACAATTTTGACTAAATCTAAACTTAAACTTAACCTAACTAAGCAAATGAAATAATGTTATTGGCAAGAGTTGGTTCAACTCTAAAGAGGGAGGAAGTTTCGAAATCGGACAAAAACATGAGAGGTTTGACCGTGAGGGGAGCCGGGGAAGGGTCGAAATTGGGCTAAACACTTGAGGTAATTTATGTATGGCTCCTAATCCAGCGCGGCAGCCTACAGTGGCAAGTGGCGCAGTAGCAACCACTAGAGTGGCGCACCTCCTTCTGTCAGATTGGCGCAGTTGCTACCACTTAGGCATGCCATCTGGGTCATCCCTGTGGAAGTAATGGACATTGAACTGTTCATTTGATGTTTCAGAGCAGATTTTTTTTATTTACTATAAATTAATTGATTGGTACCCACGATCAAACACCAGTTAAATAGCTAATTAATTAATGTTGAAAAGGTATGTGCTAAATTTTTAATTTGCAAATATAGACGAATAGGATAGTATCAATGATAGAATAAATTAGGAAAGTGGTGACATCAAAATACAACCAATAGAATAAATCAATGAATAGGTAAAAGAAATAACAGAGAAAATCGTTTTATTTGCCAACGAATAATTTGTTCATTGGCCTATAAACTTCAAGTAGGCCTAACAAAAATGATTTTTATGGATAAAATAGTGGCTTAGTGAAAAATAATAGTACGACTTACAATAAACACAATCAATAATTTATTTCGAAATAGACATTTTACTTTAATTAGTGCTGATTTTTTATTTGCCAAAGATAAAGGAAGAAAAGTAGCATTTACGAAAGTAGTATCCATTTACTCAACAGAATAAACAATTAATTACAATTTATCATGAATAAACGAACAAGAGCCTGAATATTGTCTACGACTACGATCTACCTCCAATAGAATAAATAATAGGCTACCCCAGCGGCAGCAAACCTGCAGACTAAAACCATGCATTCATAGATTATTTTACTAAAATATTCTCTTAAATTTGTCAGATTTATTTCCCATAATCAGGGCCGGACTTAGGACTTCAGGGGCCCCGGGCAAATTTTCCAATGGGGCCCTAGGATTTCAGTTTGGGGGGTCTTCCGGGGGGATTGGGGGGCATGGAATACCCCCCAAGCCAAAGGGGGGTCCGGGGGTCCTCCTCCGGGAAAATTTTCTAAATTTAGGCTTCAAATAGAGCAATTTAAGGCCAAATAAACAATAAGTTCTATATCAAAAATCGTTCTTAAAATATAAATATTTTTAAATATTTTTATATACAGCATCTTTTAATTATATACACAAAAAATAAAAATGTTTGAAACCTAATCTCTTGCATTCACTATTTAAACAAACTCTGACCAAATGTTTCAATTGCTTTGTAGTACCAGTGTCGGCATATTTGGTATGGTAGCGTGGTAGGCTACCATAATATATTTAGATTAGAAGTATTGATATATTTTTGTTTATTACGTATTTAAATTATCGATTATTGCCGTCAATTTGTATGATTTTTCAATATTACTACAATATAGGTGTGATTATTTTATTTTCATAATGGTTTTGGTACATATGGCATTCTCGTTTTTATAATATGTTAAAGTCCTAGCATGAAAAGTACCATTGAGGACTTTCAAGTTTGAGTTTTTTATTGACGAGCAAAATCTTGCAATGTCTAATAAACACTCACAAGCTAACTATTTATATGAGTAACTGAAAGATGTTTAAATTGATCCAATATCGATTAATACAACACAAACATCGCATTGAATACAGCATTACTCACTTCAGCTTTGTTTTTGTACTGTTAGTTTGCAGAATTACAATAAAATAACACAAAATTAAGACAATTTCAACCAACTTGACGTGACCACTAGTTTCAAAGGACAAACTATGGGAGTAAAGTGATTTAAATTGTTTTGGATAGGCGATAAGGCATTTTATGTGTGTGTATGCGCGTGCGTGAGACAGACAGGACTACACAGGATCCCTTATCAGCTCATTATTATTTATTGTTGCAGCTGCTTCTGCTTATCGCTTGTTTACGATTTCAGTCGACAATGCTCGCCCACTCCCAATAAATGTAATTTTTTGTTAACATCAGTCAGACGACTCTAGTTGTTTTAAAGTGTCTATATAGATTTTAAAAATCTTACTGGCGCTGTATGATTTTGACTCCAAAGACTAAATTAGAGATCAAAATTTTGACGCATAACTTAATTAAATACTATTTTACAAAACCTTTAAATTGAATGGATAATATACTTCTACTCCTTAAAATCCTGATTGGTATATAGGCCAATCAAAGGCCTACTTAGAGGTAAAAGAAAAGAATAACATTTAATAAAACATAAACGGAGCAATGTTTTTATTTTTAAAAGTATTTGAACTCCAGTGAATCTCCATTTAACACAACACAATTTTACAAGTTACGTTCTACGTTGGGACAAGAGTTTTCATATTTATTGTATTTTTGCCCCAAGCGCGGGGCCCCTTCAACTCATTCGCCGCGGCCGTACGTTCGGGCGAGCGGCTTCGTAACTGAAACTTGTCCGTCACAGCCTAGCACATATGCTCGTGTAAACCAGGCCTAAGCGTGGGGCCCAGTGCAACTCTGAGGAAAAGTCCCTTAGGGTCAAGAATTTTGTTCCTAGTAATGCCTTAAAATGCACCTAACAATAACCTAAAATATAGGATAACGAAAATAAAAATAAAGCTGTTACAAAAGAAGGCCATGTGGTAAGTGTCTGATCAATTTTCAAAGTTATTAATAAAAACTACTGTGCAAGGGGGCCCCTGTCGGGGCCCCCCTTGGCCCGGGGGCCCCGGGCGCTCGCCCCCTTCGCCCATAGGTAAGTCCGGCCCTGCCCATAATTTGTTAGGAGGACTTTTTATCCTACGCCCTGCCCTGTAAATTGACGAATGACACATGGTCTCGTGTGTTTGTAGTCCACGGTAGTTTAATTGGAGCTGTGGCAGGGCGAGAAGCAGCCACGGTGTTGTGGTTGTGGTTGGGTGGTTTTGGTTGTGGTTGGGTTCGACCTCAACCATAGCCCGAACTGTGGTTTTGCCCGGCAATCGCTGTGAAGCTGCTCTGATATATTCGGAACCGAACTGTTTTTGTTATCGAATTTATTTGGAGTGTTGTAATACATAATATACGTTAGTAAATACTGCTCCCTGAGCGCTGTTTTTAACGTGATTTAATGCTATAATTTACATACAATTTAAAATAAGAAGTTAAACTACCACGACTAGTAGTAAATAGTCATTTTGTAAATAATCAAAATACTAATACTTTTGGTTGAAGTTAAGAGAAAATTCCATATGTCCTTATTCTGAAGCATTTATATTATTGGAGGCATGTTTGAAAAACGTATAAAAAATTAAAAAAGTTAACTTTGACGGAAATATAAACACCTATACACGGATTCCAACGTATTTTTTTATTTAACTAATTTTTCATAAAAATGTGTTTACCATTTAGAGGGAATAACAATTTCCACACGTAAATGTTGACTTTTGTAAAAATTATACGATTTAAAAAAGCATAACATAATTATAGGGAATTAAAAAATGTCTACAGCTCGCTACCATCACCCAGTAAATGTTTAACATTCAAAGAAAACTCTGAAGAACATAATTAGCCAATTAAACTGCGCAGGTTTGTGCAAGCGGAACTAACGCGAGGGGGACAACAGACGAGATCTCCGCCACTACTGTAGTGACAATAGTAACAGCTGACCACACACCCCCGCCGCAGCAAACCTGTAGCTGTAGACTACGCGAACTTCCATTTGCCTGATTGGATTTTCAATCAATTATTTTATTAAACTTCTCATATGTATTCACTCTTTGAAAACATTAGGTTTAACGAGTAGACTATTTATGTTAAAAAAAATCGTTCATGCGTGTTAGTTTTACCATGAGACAAGGATAGGTTAGCTTATTCGCTATATGGAAAATCACTATATAAAATAAACAACATTTCTTAAGGAATAGGCTTCTAAGTAGTCAGTAGAATATGTAGGTAAATTTAAAGTAAAATGCTGGATAGATTTTTTACTGAAATTATTATTAAATTAGTCGCATGATTTATATATTAGCTTTAGCTCAAAGTAGCGAAATAAACATGCTTTTATCCGAGCTTAGGTACCAAGCATTTTTTTCGGAAGAAGAATTCTAAATTAACAATTCTGTCGCAAAGTACCCTCGGAATCAGTGTTAAACATTTGTTTAAGCATTAAATTATTTCCAAGAGATACAAAAAGCGCCGGAGACGTGTCAGATTGCAATTAGTCATTTATTTACAGAGGATTATAAAAAGACGAATTATCGCGCTGCGAGAGATCGGATTTATTTTTAATCAGTGTCTTTATAATAGAGTGGGGGGACATCCGGGGGGATGATGAAGGTGTAGAAAATATGGCGTCGTTTTATTCTCGTGCGGGCTTAATAAAATATAGAAAAAGAAAGAGCGACGGCGGGGTAGAGGGTAGGACTGAATGCCGACCACGTTGCCGGCGTTCCCGAGTTTTTATTATTATTATATTTCCCGGTACATAGTAAACCCGGTGTGCAGAAAGAGAAAATCCCCGGCCTATCTCTTTTTCCACCACACGCGAAAACGCGAGGAAACGAGTCCACGTGGACTTGACGACGAGCTGTCACTGTTGCTAAGCGACGCGGCGGTGAAAACGATCCCGGATTGGTCCAACAGCCGTTACGATTGGCCGCCGCCAAGAGAGGGCGGGGCTTCACTTGCCTTGCTGACATACGGGGGAGGCGTGACTCACTCAGCGGGCGCGCCGCTATTGGACAAGTGGCCCTCACCGCGCGCTCCGATTGGCGCAGAGCTCTTCAGTGAGTCCACGTGGACTACTGATCGCGTTGTACCGTCGCCTCTGTGCATTTGAAACTGGTAATCGTCCAGAAAAGGGGTGTACGGCGTCGTTGCCACATCTAGGGTCGACGGAGGGTAAAAAATAGAAGGTCGTACATGTAGGGGTTTCACAGTGGGGGTTTTTTATACAAAAATATTTTTCGAAGTTTGTGATATTTTTCTTTGTGTACGCAGTATTCTCATAGGTTTTCTCTACGTACGACTCATGCACAGCCTAAGTAGTGACCAGTGTGGTGTACGGTTGTATACAGTGGTGTAGAGGTGTAGTTCAGTGGCTCACGGGTAGGTGCGGGGTGCGCGGGGAGGGGGCGCGTCGTCCGTGCGTCCGCGTCGTCAGTCGAGTGCCAACCTCCGCACAGGAAGCATCGTAGTGTCGCGCTTGGATACGTGTAGTGTTGTGTGTGTCGTGTTATAGTGACGGTGTGTTAGTGTGTGTACAGTGGATTATCATCATGTGCTGACGTACAATGTACCCGACTGCGACGATGAACGCCGCCGCCGTAGCTGCGGCAGCTCGACATCCGGTAAGTAACACCCACTTCCGGTCTAGCTACTGTACAACGTAAAGTGTGTTTAGCAAACACTCTTTCTCGACATTTCAGAAGTGCTGAAAGGTTTATCACAAGGGACAAGCTCATTTACGAAATTATCTACTGTAGCCTTTACACTAGACGACCACTAGTCCACCAGTTGAGGCTATGTGACGCTAATATTCCATTGGATAAAATAGCCTATAATGTGTGGAACTGACAATAAATTAAAAAATAATGGTCGGAATCTTCGGAATAGTAATTTCAAATCACCTGTTTCAACTTTATTACATCCGCCTATTGCCTTGCCAGAGCCAGACTATTGAATTTATCATGCAATTTGTACATCGTAATTCAAAAATAACTTAATCAGTATGTAGAACTAGAAATCACATCTAATATGTTCATTAACCTTTACTAAATTAGCGCTGTTAAATGTTACATCCATATTTTTTGCTGAGACACAAAAATGGAGGGGACACCGACATCTTCTGTAATTAATTCTACTGTAAAAGTCTTGGAACTACTTTGCCTCGCGTATACAAATATTTCTACACTCACACCGTGTAAACACGACAGTAGCGGGCCGCGGAGTGATACGAAGGCCGCGCCGTGTTGCCAGTATGTATTTATTTCATTAGGCCCCGCGCTGTGTAAATTACCTGCGATGTAGATAGCGTGTGTGGGTCTGGGATAATGGTCACTTCCGCGGGCAATAAGGCTGATAATCGCTTGCCGACGCGTTGCCCGCGGTGCTCGTAACGTGCCTTATTGGTTTCGAAGCAGTTTTTAGTGTTTTACTGTGTGAAGAACATTGAATGTCCTTGTGTTGTTTTTCAGTGGTGTAAGGACGGTTTCACTGCTGCTTGACCGCAGTTGCGGTATTGTCCGCAGTAGATGTGTTTAACGCCCACAGTTTGTGTTTGGCTTTGCGCCGCGCGGTTCCACTTGTTTACGTTTTTCCGCCTTGCGGTGTTTGGAGCTGTTTCTGTGCTTGGGTAAATTGTGGGTGTGGGTCTGAAGTGAAATTAGTATTTTGACGGATTGAAGTTCAAACATTATTTTGGGATGGGTTTTTTTGCTTTTAAGTGCTTTGTGTGATAGTACAAGCGGCATATAAAAGTCTTATGGATAATTCAGGCACCAAGTTATGTTCCTTAGAAAAATTCAATACACCGAAATAGTATAGACTAATAAATTGTGTTCTTATGTGGTGGCTGGCTGTCAACACTGTACGGTAGTTCTGTGACTGGGCTCTAGGCATACCGAAAAGAATATTATAATAGAAGATAGAAGAGATAATAATAGTCAGTGAAAAATATCTACGGTGTGATTTAACGCACAGCAATCGGCAGATAGGAGATTCCTGAACTTGCTCTCTGAGCTTGGATACTGTTTACCTCAACTAACTTTAAATGTTTCAGATCTACAAAATAATCCTCAAATGTCATAGGCTCACAAAAAATTGTGTTACGGTATGTTGTGGGACGTGTGGTCGAAAATTCTTTAGATTACAATAACATCCTTCTAGCATCCACACACTATGCAATAAAACCTTTTCCTGTTGTAATTTCCAAGAGAGGACGTCTTCACCAGAAATTCCAGAAGAAATACAACCGCTAGATTGTTGGCGAGGTATTGTCCCCGGTGGATATTTACAACCCTCCCCTAGGCTGTTGAACCCCTGACACAATGGCAGGTAGTCTCCTAGTTCCCGGGCAAACTTTCTAATTCCCTCCAGAACACCCAGCCCTCGCCTCGCGCTCTCCAAGGGTCTTTGTTTATTTTTGGAATCGCCCAGCTGTGGTTGCAGCACTGAGCAAACATGCGATGTTTTCTTTGCGATTTGCTTATTTAGGATTCCAATTGGCTGCGTTTTAAGTAGAATCTAGGATCTATAGTGGTTCTTTTGATCTGTCAGGGTGTGCTTCCAGCCTTGTATTTGTAGCAGTTAAAGAAAACACTCAAGAAATCTTTTTGGTGTGGGAAATTTTTATTTTCAATCCAACACGTGTTTGGTTTACCAGTTAGGTTTTGGTAATGAAGTATTTCTCTTAAAACCCATCTTAGCTATTTAAACCAATTAGGTTTCTTTAACCTTAACATACAATTTTGTCAGAGAAAATAGTTTTTGTATTGTTATAGGGGATTGATGTTATAAATGTAAACATGTACAGTTCAAATCGAATAATTAACAAGAAGGGAACAAATAGTTGGTTATAAATCGATGATTTAACATTGATCAAATTCCTAATAGTTCGAATCAACTTGGGAACATAGGAGTTCAATACAAAATTTGCTTAAAAATTCCTAACTATTCAACCGAAGGTTTGTAATTGAAATTCATCGGATGATATAAAGCCATAACACGAGATGGGTTACATATTGAGTACGCCTACGGTGGACGAGCAGAACCAATCTAATTCGAGACCAATTAACAATCAATAAATCTCGACGGGACGTCGCCGTCGTGTTGGACAAGGCGCTGCGATGCCGAAGGGGGGACGTGTTAAAAACAGCACTTAGCGAGGTGGGACTGCGGGGCTTCATGGTACCAATGAATACAGACCTTGATGGTACACACCACCTGCCTGCCTGCCTACCAGCTGACATGAAACCGGTAACCGCCTCTTGCGGTTTGATAGCGCTTGTATTTGCTGAGTAGCTCGCACCACGAGTTTTTATCGCGCAATTAATTTACGAGAATTTAAAGCTGTTGTACGATGGAAACACTGTTTCTATTCCTTAGGTCACTTTGGATAATCCAAATTATCGGAGTGAACTGATAGTTTATCTGTTGTTTTCGGGAAGGTAAGGTTTGTCATCTAAGGGAACCTATTTTATGTAACGTTTAGTTAAGGTCAGACTGTGATGAACTAGGTTTGTTGGAAAAAATGTTATGAGACACGGATTGTATAGTTTTCATTTGGGTAATGACTAGGTTATGGTTACTTTTGGTCTCTTAGGTGAGAATTGGTTAAATGTTAAAGTGAGGTTTTTTAGGTTATGGTCTAAATGGCCAGATTAGGTGTACTGTATTATGTAAGGCTGAGTATTGATTTGCCGAGGCTAACATACAATTCGGCTCAATTTCTCTTATTAGTTAGGAAAAATCTAAAAACAATCCGGTTGACCACCATTTTACCACTTTGCCGCACTAGTCAAATAGTAGTAACTACGCCACAAACACGGACGGTAATCAGCTGGTTTAACGGCCCTTGTGGCCAACCAACACACGGCTACTGCGGCACTCGCATCAACACACGCACCGGAAACGGTCCAACGCCGACACCCCCCGCTGTTCCACGCGGCCGCCCTCCCCCCCCAACATTAACTTTCCCGGAGTTTTTGTTAATCAAATTTATTTTCCGAGTGTGAAATCGCCCCGGGTAATGACCGTTGCTGAGAACTGCCCGGGAGTTTACTGCGTCGCGCTACTCCAAATTAGTGGACGCATAGTTTGGACGTTTCGTGATGGTTGGAGCGGTTTTGGAAGAGTGAGAAACTTCGGGAAATGCTGATCGACATTACCTAATATTTCGCTACCCTTGTTATCTGTTATCGTTTTTTTGGGAGGGGAATAATCACTTTTTTAAAACACTGGCTTGGATGCTTAATGCAAGGTGGGTGTAGAAAAAGTTAAATTGTGTTTGTAGCTGTGTTACAGTACTGAATTAAACAAGCCGTTTCTTTGCCCAGGGCCATTTTAACAGCCCTATGCTCAAGGACTATCAAAAAGCAATTGAATTCCCCAGGATCGAACTAGCGAGCCTTCGATTTACCCTGCACTTGTCTTTTGTCAGAACACACGACATCGTTTGCCTGAACACCTTCACACACATAAAGCTGTTATGCAATATATACGTGGTTTATCTCAGTGTTGTCACGGAGACCAATCAACATTTAACTTCCAAGCTCTGTCTTGACACGACTTACATGGTGTAATAAGCAGGTATAATACATAAAGAAACGATCCTCTATTTATGATGGTTTTATAGTAATGGGCAATAGCGTGATCCCAGGACCTTTATGTAAAACTGTCTACGACCTCAATTAGTATTTTTGTTTCCGAAGCACATGTATATCCAGCTTTAGTGCGGTCGATTCGATATGTTCAGATTTTGAGCCTCATCGCTTTTAACAGGGTGGATCGCGTTCCCGGGGTTTTGTACGCCCCGATCCGTTTTGGAGGGTAACCCCCGCCGAGACAGCAACAGATGTGCATTTTTCACCTTCCCAAGTGTAACTAATGCGCTGACGGTGGGTGGTAAAGGCGAACTTTACCTCCTTTGTTTGGTTTCACAGTAGTGTTTTGGTGTTTCCCAGAATGTAGAGGGATTTGTTACGCGAATCTAGTGGTACGGAGTTGGATTTAGGTGTCCCTTTATCTTGCAAGATTGATTTTAAAAGGCGCATCTTAAAAATAATGTTTTAAACTCGTGGGTTTTGGGTGACGTCTATGTCACAATTTAAAGTTTCGGTCTCGATACATGAAGTTTAAATTGAGCTTACAACTCGCGTTGTCCCTGAAAAAGACACCCTGAAAATGAATTCATACAAGTCCAATGGTGGATTAGCCTTTGGACCACTGAATTTAGACCCTTATGAATATATACATCGACTCATTGGACTAGAAACTAGAAATTAATATCAAAGTTCTCACTGTTAAAAAATAAAATAATAGCTTAATACCTTAAAAGTTTATTTGCAGAATGTAAACATAATGTAGAAGGGCTACGACTTAACGCTTTGTTGATTTACCAAACTACACGTTCACATTTAATTACAGTACAGCAATTTGCTGAATAAGATTCCATCAGATCCCAAAATCAATCAACTGGTGACAATTAAAGTGGCAAGCGTCAATTTCACAGTTTCAGTAACAACGGTCTCCGACTTTAATTAAATAAATAACCAATTAAACGACTCGTCTGTTGTGATCGATTCTTTGTCGTCGAGTCAATTACTCGGCACGTGACTCTTGCAGCCAATCACGGCTCAGTGAGTCGTTCACTTACAGAACAGATTGTAATGTGGTCGACTCGTATTGGTTACGTAACAGTACTGTATGCTGTAGGACTATGAATGCCACACTAAGATGATACATGCTTCAAATAAATGCTTGAGACCCAAGTGATTAACTAACCCGTGCAGTGCTGATCTGCGAGTACAGTCAGGACCTCGATAGCAAGTCTCTCTCTCATGATTATTTTCAAATAAGGCTCGTTATCAAGGTTGACTTACTGTCGAGAATTGCAATAACATGTGATCAAAGGTTATATGATTAATGGGGTTGAAAATTAAACTAGTACTACCGACCAAACGACCAGAATACTACAGAATAAGAGTGCTGTGTGTTTTTTTTTATCTGTTGGGCAATACATAATTCTTTAAAATAATCAACCAAGTTACCAAACCCTCATTCTCATCTGGGATGTTCTTAAATAACCAAATCTCTCTAAATTTAACCACCCACAAAATCCTAATTAATAAAATACCAGTCACTGTAAGAAATTCCCAATCACTTTTCCAAGCCGACGATTATCACCCTTCCATTAGCCGATGAGAATTAAACTCGTATCACCGCCACTTACGACACAAGGGTTGCGATTAATCAAACTGTAGCGGGGGAAGTCTTGCTGCGGATTATGATTTAACCCCGAGGGGACTAACTAGGCTATCCTGCGCCGGGTAACAAATTGAATACGGTTGACAGATACAGCCCCTCCGTGTTTTGTTCCCTGTGGTGGGTTCTTGCGATACCATCTCCCTTCTCCCCTCTGTGATCACGGCCTTTGATTGAAGGAAGTTGATGGTTCTCCCTGCTTTAATTCGTGGGGTCGACCTCAAAGGAGCGTCTGGAGGAACAAAGCCTCGGGTTTGTTTGTGGCCGGATAAAGGACGCGTAATTGTCTTGAGTCTTCGTTCTCCACCGTTATGTCTGCTCAAGTTTGAGATTTACAAGTTGAAGTACCTCTGACCTTTCGTGCGTTTATAAAGTGGGTTGATGTTTACTGACTTAGCATACGTGTGAGCGTAGTCCACGAAAAATATGCAAGTTAAATTCTATTTTAAAATATCTTCATCACATAGGTGGTAACTTGTTCGGGGTCAAAGCCCTTTAATTACTACACGAGCAATTACAAAACTTATTTCCCTAACCTAAAATGGCTCAAGTAGGTTTTAACCATGTGTCCTCATTCCACGTCTGGCAAAAGTGTTTAGAACATAACATTCACATTATACAACCGCACCAAGGGCAAAATACATCCCTTCTAACCAACAAACATAAACAACCTCTCTAAAAATTTACATCTTATAGGTTTTAAACGCCTGAACTTGTGCAAAAGAGGAGAACCAACGCGTATTATTACATGGTACACCACACCACACTGGGTTGTAGCGGGTACTCCGCGTCGTGCGGTGAGAACAATAGGTAGGAGCGATCAGGGAGTGATCGGAGCCAATCTGGAATGTGGAGTGTCGGGAGTTACTTACAGGGCCCACCTCACCTTCTATAGTGCAATTTGTACGATCAATGGTTAGTCTCCGCGGGGTTATTAGCTGTAAACCACAAAGTGAGGTCAATTCGTCAATAGGGGGTGTTTGTGATGATACATCGGTCTCTAAATCCGCTATACAGGTTTAAAATATACTTATGTCCCGGTGGAAGTTATAAATTTAGTTTCGCGTGATCGGTTGACATTCAGGACAATTTTAAGGCTTCTGTCAGGTTTGAAAGCGCAAGTTCTAATAGTGCAATTCACCAATGGGTTTTTAAAGGTGGGTAATATGTGAAAAAATTACTCATACTAAGAAAGCTGGTTAAGAAAGGGAAGCTGAGTGGTTATTGTAGTGATCATCCAGTAATCTAATGGTTGAGAGGTATAAAGGTTTGATCATGAACAAGCTTTATAACTTTTTGGTGGCCCAGAACTGGACCCAGCTACCCTTGATTAAGTCCTGGCAAAAAAACCCTGAAATTAGTAGAAAAATTATAGTAATCTCATTCTGTGCTCACCTGCATTCATATTAAACACGAAATACGCAATAGTGACTAGTCGATACCCTTTAAAACCTAAATTTAAGAATCAGGTACACCTAATGTTTATGGAATACTAAAAGTGATACTGATAGGTCTCTCGTAATAGATAAATCTCTCCTACTAAAGATAATAAACCTTATTGAAATCTTCATTTTTAATACATCTTGCTAATTATTGCGGTTTGAAAAATGTCCATTCTAAAATTAACCACGTGTTGTCAATATGCGAAGATTTAGATAAAGCTGGTATACTATTAATTTGGGAAACTATAAATATGTTGTGAATATTCCCATCTTCATCTTCCGTGTTGTGGTTGGCTCCTGGCGTTGAGTTGACACTGATTTGTTTGAAGGCTGTCTTTGTCATTCGATCGCCACCGGAAATGACGTCATCACATCTTCATTTCCATTTCCGTTGTTTTAAATCCGCCCTCATTGTATTAGCTGTTTACAAATCGATCATTTCCTTCACGTCACGGTCTGGCGGCTACGACGTGCATTGCACACCTTTAATTTACATTGTAATACTTAAACGTACTGAGTTCAACTGAGAACAATTGTCATTTATATACTTTATATTTCGACGTAGGATTGTAATTTCCTAATTAAAGTAAGTGATTTTTTTAAAATTAGATTACAGGAGTATTTCTATCAAATGCAATTGTTTTGTCGTAGGACGCTAGGTTGTAGCTCAACGTGAATGTTAAGACAACCTGTGCAGCTTTCAGTAAAAATTCACGTAGTCCTACAGTCGTATGTATTTATTTAGGTCTACTACTTTTTCACCAGACTATAGCTGTGTCTGTTCGATATTCCAACCCAAACTCTCAGTGAGCCAAGCTAAGCTTATTAGGCGGTGAAGTGTGAGTGAAATGGAGAGATGACGCAGAAGCAACTTCCCCACTACTCGCCTCCGTCTCGAGAGTGCTTCACCACTTCACCACACTTCACTCTAATTCTTCGACCACTTCAAGTGTTTATCAGTTTAAACAAAAGATACACTCAGCCTTGCTAACAAAATACCATTGACCTAGTCACTTGTAGCAATCAAACAACACTTATCTAACGGTTAAATATTTCTCAAGTGTTCGAGATATTTGTAGTTTAGTTTTGAATTACTGTGAGTGTGAAGTTTATATGTGGAGTGGAGAAATTCCATGGGTAATAATTTACTGTCTTTTTGTTCGAGTTTACAATTTTAAAATTGCTACATAATTTTGCATATTTTACGTCTACATAAGCTTGTAGGCTGTGAGCTGTTTGAACGAATAAAACGTAATATGAAGTGACATGCCTAGTGTAGTTTTGTTTATACTGTACCCTGCTCATTTAATAAGGAATATCATGAAAGGTATAAACATAACTTAAAATCATCTTTCACTGATCTAAGAGGCAAAGCTAAAATGTTTGTGTACCCGTAGAGAATGTTGCTTCTTTAGGATCCACGTCTTAATTTACAAATCAACAAAATAATTTCATTTAAATCCCAACTGTAACACAATTAAAAAATGTGTCTATAAAAATAACTCCGCTTTTCCACACGAACGATTTAATAAACCTAATGGTTGTGGAGAGGAGAAGTACGTCGAAGTAGAATCGACACTTGGACTCGACTGGTCAAATATTGTCAGAACTGAACCAACTCAGACAGACACACAACACACACACACCTATACATACACACACCACTCTACAGTTTAGATTAATGCTTGTTTGATCTGGCCATAGTGTACACACACACACACATACGCAGTGGTGACAGTGTGTTGGTCTTGAGGGTTTACTTAGCTTTCGCACGGTAGATAGTGTTTTAAAGGTTGATATCTTAGATTTTTTATGTTTTGGCCAAAGGAATTGTGTAGGGTAACCATAGATTAAAGGGGAGCGTTTCATAAACTCCAAATTTCACAAACTCCAACGCTTAAAATATTAAATAAACAGAGTGGTTCATAACCTCCAATTTTCATAAGCTCCAAATCTATAACATTCAAATAATCACTGTTTCACAATGTCCAAATTTCACAAACTCCAACGTTAAGATACCAAATAAACAGTGCGGTTCATAATGTCCAAATTTCATAACCTCCAACGGTACAGTCTGAGCCAGAAGTCTCTACAGTGGTTGCCACAGTCAGATAGCAGGCACCGTTCGCCAGCGCTCAACTACTGATTATACGTGCATTTTATGATTGAAGAACACTCAGCTGTGTGACTCAAATATGTGTTAGCACACAATGTGCAAATCAAATTTACATTTTTACATTTTTAATACCTTTAATTCAAGCTTTCAGCTGAGTTTCTTAACTGTTCCGTCTAATAACATTCAAGGCTCTCCAAAAGTTGAAGTTCTTATTTGTATACATACCCTTATTATGTTTTTACTAAGCGGATTGAATAGTCGAAGTAACCTCTCTGAAAAGTCTGCAGTAAATTGCAGTTTTCCAGTGTAATGAATTTTTTAATCATGCAGATCTTTCTACATAAATATTGTAAAATGTTTTATTAAGTGGCTATACACTAATAGTAATTTAACAAAATATGGACACGGCTCATATGGATAACGTGCCCTTCTGCATTTGTATTATTTTGTGAGACTTTTTCAATGATTGAAAACAACTATGACAATAATCTCATGAACCTATGAGGATCTGTCTAGATATGATAAAATATAGGCAAAAGTGGTAATAAAGGCAGACACCAACCCGTACAATAGATATAAGATATAGTCCGATACAAAATAATTGTAAGAGTTACTATAAAATAATTGTCAACTGATTTCGTAATGGAAAGTTATATTGCAAAACATGGCATGATACAGAAGAAAATATATGTTAAATTCAGTAAATAGTATTGCAAATACTTCTTTTGGACAGTTCAATAACTCCCAATAAACGTGTGTTGTTTAAAATACAATTTAAGAATTAACAGCTGTTTAATTCAAAAGTATTATCCACATCATGAAAATGTAAACAAATCTGTGGAGGGATCTTTAAGGGCTTCTGGGGCAGAGCCCTAACGGGATTCACTTCGTTTTTTCTTTTGGTAACTCATCTAGAGACCAAGACCTTTCTTTTTACACCTCTACCAAGTTTCTACGACTACTAGTAGTCGTTCTCTCAAATTAGCGGAGACAAAGTTTTCAAATAAATATTTAGATTCCTCCATGTTAATCCTATGGAAGAAAATCCAACTTTGATGGAAGATCCTGCCCAAACTAATAAAGATTTCAAATAATGAAAAAGACTTTGCAAAACTACAGATCAGGGCCATTCTTTTGACACTTTTATCATCGAAATCGGTCCAAAAATAAGGGAGGAGGTCTGTTTACAAAAATCGGCTTAGCGTATTATATATAGATTTCCGTAGTGGTTAATTATTCATGAGATTTACTTTCTGGAGAGAATTTGTAGAATAGTGTTTTATTAACTGTAAGGGTTTCTGTAATATTATTTATAATATGTTACCTTAAATTATCACTTTCATTTCATTACACAGTTTAACTTTAACTAGTCTGAATCTCAATTTTTCAGTGAATATAAATTAAAATGTATGCAGCACTTAGCTCGAATTGATTAGGGGTTTAGGTTGGATAAGAAAAAGTTCAGTCCAGCAAAAACTTCGCACCACGGCCTTGCTGGCGTTGCAGTCAAGATGGAAGCTATCGTCAAGAGGAAACACCATACTTTGCAAAAAAATATATAGGCCTATTTTTTGTTTTGGTCAGAGAGGTTCTGCCTGTGGCTAAGTTGTAGCCAATAGTTTAATGCATAAAATAGCCTGTATTTTTTAATTTTTTACAAACAATGTTTCTGTAGATTGCTTAAACAGGTAGGGTAATTTAGCATTTTGCAACGTGTAGAAAGAAACTACAGTCGTACGCGTGCCGTATGGACTAATGTTTAATTACCTAAGGACAAAATAAAAATTAATTTATCTTTTACTGACTTTTAAAAAAAACTGCAAAATCGGTATGTAAACTGCGAACTCAATTAGGCCTTTTACCATCACTAACTTTTTTAACACAAATCACTAATTTCACTAATTAATTATGGATTCAATATTAAATGGAAAACTCCTGCTTTGTTTTTATTTCAAAAACATTATAATGAGATGATATATTCTAAACGTTTCTGTAAACATTTGACGCTTACTTTAGTGTTTAATCAATATTTTTTTTAAAGTGGAATGACCTCAACGGCTACTCTGGAACTAACCTGAGAATTAAACTAAAAAAGTTCGTAGAGACAATATATTTTTTCACTAAAGCAATTACTATGACAAGTTCCAGTGAGCGGGATTTATTAATTTTGTTTGGAGAAGGTTTTAACTAGGTACATTCTGTTTCTCAAAGGAAAAGGGGTTAAAATCATATAGAATAGCATGCATAGTATGAATAAAGTACAGGGAAAACCTATAACAGTAATATTTTGAGGTAGTTTCCTTTTCTTTATATGCTTGTCAATGCTGGAGAAACGTAATTTCGTGATTGGTTTCGACAAATGGGTAATCAAACCCTAACTGTTCCGTATTCAAGCATCTACGCAACCAGGTGAATCCAGACTTCATTCATATTTTGTTCTGACCCTTGCCCTGTCACGTGATGTCTGGCAATTTCCCCCATTCCCCATGTACTCTTCAACCCGGCATCATGTTCTCGCCATTTTCCCTAGTTTTTTATTATAATATTCCCCTACTCTATTTGTGGCATATAAATTGAACTTATATATTATCGTATGTTTATCTTATGTATTTATTTGTGACACACCTAACAAAAAAGTGAACTGAATAGTTAAAAACTGTATTCAAACTGTTCTTGGTGCAACTACCGGTCGCGTACGCGAAAGCTGGCCAGCAAACATCAAGTGCGTCAACGTCAACGGTCTACTAGACATCACTTCAGTAAAAAGGAAGGTACCAAATCACATTTCTTCCTATTTAAAAGTTTATTATTTTGTGCTCACAGTGTGTCTCTAAAACTGATCTTAACATAATATATCTCACATCCCTCATTTTTTATACAGTCCACCATATCGAAGTTTACCCCCCACTAACCATGCACTGCAGTGGCAAAAATGTTAGACGTGAGCCGTTGATTAGCTTTTTCAAATATAGATGAATATAAACTCGTTAAATGTTTTAAAACAAAATCATAATATATCCATTGAATATAACATGTAATACTATCTAACAACTAAATGGCTAAAGAGGATGAAGAAGCAAATAAAAAGGTATTGTAACGTGGTCTCAACCATGGTCTCAACTATGAACCCGCTGAACGTTTTAAATAGGCCTATTTCGATAGAATGTAAAGTCAATCGCACTTTTAGCAGGAATTCCACCACATAAACTTAGAATAAGAGTAGTTTCTATTTTTGTTTATATTATTTTGACCAGAACCAAATCTAGGGTAAAGTTTAGTCAAAGGGATGCATTTACACTAATTTAGTTTACCTGAACGAAAGGAGAATAAAAGTAGAAATAATAACTGGGCCAGGTCGCTAATTCAGTGGGTTTTACCAAGAACTTAAATTATCTCCACATCTTTATATGCCTTTTCATATTTCACGAAGACAATTTCCGAAATTACAATCGGGGAAGCATTTATATCAAAGAATTTTGTTAACTATAGACTACCGGTAAGCATTAAAATGCACAAACATACGCCTGTAAATTAAGTTACCATTCTTCGTAATGTAATGACATGTTTGATGTAATACAGTATAATGATAATTCAATGCTAGAAACTCAGTTTCTATATCCCGTAAACTGATGCTGAGCCGGCCAAACTCCTAGCGCCAATGCCGCGCCAAGCGATTTTATGCCTATTTTTAATCGCTTAAAAATGATACAAGCAGGCTCCGTATCAAAAAAAGCTTCAATTAAAAAATAAAATTCATACTTTGATCTAAAACTTTGCCGCAGGAATTTTTTTCCTGACCAAAAGATAAAAAAGTTCCTCGCTTACTACATTTTTCATGTTTTTTATGGTGTTAAAAAACAATGATCTGTTTTAATTTGCCTAAATAAATTATAAAAATTATGTTAAGGTAAAAACTAGCTACATGGTAATGAGCACTGGTTTTTCCAGAAAAATAATATATCAATTTGAAATTTGTATGTTAACAAATAAGTGTAGCAGAGCAGGTTGAGTGAATGTATGTTTGTGTAAAACAGAGAGGTTCATTCGGCCCGTCCGCCTCGGTATCCCGCCAATTCGATTGACTTACGGCAGAGACTGTACCGTTGGAGCTTATGAAACTTGGAGGTTATGAACCGCTCTGTTTATTTGATATTTAAAAGTTGGAGTTTGTGAAATTTGGACATTGTGAAACTGTGCTTATTTGAAAGTTATAGTTTTGGAGTTTATGAAGTTTGGAGGTTATGAAACACACTGTTTATTTAATATTTTAGACGTTGGAGTTTGTGAAATTTGGACATTATGAACCTCACCCGATTAAAGTGGTAGACACTGCTACTCCAGAAACTGTATACTTCTTTAATCTATGATATCCCGAATAGGGAGTATATGCGAGGAGAACAGTCGTTGTTCCTAAAGGTGAACTTAGCATCATGTTTTAGGGCTCCGCTATCCTGAGTTGCCTTTAATGGTCTAACAAATTGTTTCTATCAAGGCTTGAATACTTTCAATACTTTGCATTCTTTTCGGATCTGTTTCTAAGAACGTTCACTGTATGCAAGAGTAAAAAAAATCTAGTTACCTATTCCTAGCTGAACTAAAACTATATTCCCTAGGCTTCTAATTAGTTCTAGCATTGACCATTGGACACTGAAGGTTCTAGTATCTCGTATGTTATTTTGTTAAATCATCTATCCAATTTATTAGTTTTGTTTATATCTATATTTCAGGTGTATTTCCGGCAAATCCTCAAACTTTTGAAGAGCTTGGAAAGATTTTCCCTCCCTTGTATTTCTCTCCCAATAAATTCCAGTGTAGACAGTTCCGAAAATATCTCACATATAAGTTTTCTTACTTAGTTAACTACGATGTTGTGTATATGAACGTAGCCAGCCAGCAGACGACGGTTAGGCTGCGCAAGACAGTTAACACGTCAGCAAATTTACACGGCCTATTTAAATAAGTTGACAAGTGTTACGAATGTTTGCCCAACTCTAGATAACAGCGCTCCACTGTGCTCTGTGCTGGTGTGTCTCATTACTGGCTTGTACAACGTGGAAAACTGATGGAGTCTTTACCTTAGCAGAAATATCAAGCAATTACCAATCACTAATCTACAATCACAAAGTATATTTCATAATTTGGACCATGACTTTGACATTTGTTTTGTAAGAGAAACAGAGGTTACATGTGCGAGGTTCTAAAAGGCACTTTTGGTGTAAATAATGCATTTTACAGCAATAAATTGTATTGAAGTAAATATTGTTACATAGAGGTTCACCTTCGATAGATTCGTGAAAATACTCCTCATATTGTGTCAAAAATAACACAATTACTCAATTCAAAATAATTAATAAGCCAAGCAAGCAATTGTTCAAATAAAAACATATGGCGTTTGAGTCATTCGCTAATTCGTTGTGTGATGATTCAACATTTCACTTAATACAACTGCTTATAAATTGGTTAGTAACAAATAACCACCAGTGTGGCATTTCCATACTGAACAATTACATACAATAACGTGTATACACTAATGTATTCGTGTATTGAATGTAGAAATGAGCAAACCCTAGATTGTCGTATAGTAGTTGGAGGTTTGGTAATGGTTTATTTATAACCATTAATATGCCACGGCATCGATTATGGCCTAGTTAGTTGAGCTATTAATATAGTTACTGATGATGAGCAATTGCCACATATATCATCTCTCTCTCCCCCCCCCCCTACATCGCGAGTACATTGCACTAAACCAATGTTCAATGTTTAAGAGCTTAAATTAAATTTAATTACTGTTGGTTTGCAATTTTAATTTACCAAACATGTGTTTTATTAGTTTTGTTTTGGTTTATTTGACCGCTTTCGTTGTAGAAGAAATTGTTACATGTACTGTATGCGGTAGAATTATTTAGTAAAACGTCAGAAGTTGTGATTTGTCGGATGTCGACTGATATTTCCTTACTCAATCTACAACTGATAACACTATCAAAGAGTGATTGCTAAGTATTATCTGTGACGTCAAACGTTTTTTCCTAAGCCAATAACGCAATACAATATCGTATGCCTTCGGTCAGCGGCCGGAAATAATTTATTTTTAAAATCTTACAAGTCCATAGTTTTATAGCAGGCCCCAAGTTACAAGTATAGAAGTGTAGAAGGGCCTAAGTTATAAGTATACCGGTGTAGGGCATAAGTTTCAAGTATACCAGTGTAACAGGCCACACAGTATTCCAGTGTAGTACTGTATCAGACACCAAGTAACAATTCTACCAGTGTAGCAGGCCCAAGTTACAAGTATACCAGTGTAGCAGGCCCCAAGTTACAAATATACCAGTGTAGTAGGCCCCAAGTTACAAGTCTACCAGTGTAGCAGGCCCCAAGTTACAAGTCTACCGATGTAGTGACGACGCCTCCTCACGCCACAGAACATCATTAGAGAGGTTGCATAACCAGGAATGTACCATCTCAGATGTCCGGGGTGGGGAGGGGAGAGGAGGGTAATACACCCTTAATGACAGGTGTTCGGTGTTCAATTAAGGGTAATAGCTAGTGTCTCTATCAAGTCTAATGGAGGGCGGTAGCCTATCTTACCCTTGCCTTCTCCCCTCCGGCTTACGACGCTGGCGCTAGAGGGATACAGGCTAATGTTCCGTCTTGAGATAACTAGAAATAGATGGCACAGTCGGAATTGCTTTGAGATGGTTCCATATTTGAGTGTGTTTTTAGTTTGGTCAAGTACTTTCTATTAGGTGTGTGAGTACGTTGACGATTTACCCTAATTTTTACTTATATTCCAAATAGTTGAATTTGTTTGTGTAGGCTAATACTAATCGTCTTCTGGAACCAATAGCCAAAGCATTCACTGTAAAGTGGTATACCATAATTGGGGGGGGGGGGGGGGTATTTATTTGGCTTCTGCAAGCTTAAATGACCAAATATAAAAACATAAGATAAGATTCAAATTTTTCAGGAGAACTAAGAAGTATACTGGCATATTAGTAGTTGTAGTTCATCATACATTTATTGAATATGTCTCGAGATGACATTTTTGTCATTTGGTTATCAATTACGGATACTATCTAACCACAAGTTCGACTTTAAAATAGTATAAATTCAGGTTTGGGCCATACAAAAACATAAATCATTTTTGACGTAGAAAAACACACAGAGTTGATGAGTGTTGACGTCACTTTTGACCGTTTGGAGATGTTAAATGATGAAGGGAAGCCAATGCATGTATCCTCACGTCCAATTGACTGAGGGGCTTCTTTCTACCCTCTAAACGGATCTCACCCTCATCCCCTTAGGGGACATTCTGTAATTTAGAACATCGACTCCGCTGAAAACCGTGGTAGAGAGTATTGACTGATATGGTGTGAAAACAGTGAGAGGGTTTTAAAAACTGCGGCCATTATTTTTGGGCTATTTCCTGATGTGTTTATTCGTTTGACTATTTAAATAGTGGATGTAGACTTGTAAAATCTGTAGCCTGTCTTTAAAATGTGTGTTCATTGTTGGTGGGTTTAAAGTTTGAATGCACTTGTATCATGTTTGTGTTTTTTTCACTATAGGGTAGAAATTGTGATTGTACAACCCTTGGTTTTTAGCAGAGGACGGTTAAAAGCTTGCAAGTAGATGTCAGAAATTGTGTAAAATAATTTTACAGTCGGTAGTTGAATAGTAAGAAACGGAAGGTAAACTACAAAACGTACACTTATGGATTTGCCATCCTTGGATCAGATTCAGTTTTTTGTAGAGTATGCGTGCAGTTGGTACTGTTTGTCTAGGGTAATTACAAAAAACTATTCTTACCAAGTACAGGGTTTTCATTATAGATGAGTAGTACACTTAGAAACCCTTAAGGAAAGCATTATTTAGTCTATATTAACATAATAAAACACACGCCGAGCTAAGTTTTTACAATAAAACGATAAACACTCGCGATATCCATAGTCAACGGTGTGATTCGAGCCCGTGTACAAACACTAAACAAGCTCATTAAACATGCCACAGTAAACGTCGCCATAACAGCTGATTAATACTGAATAGCCTGCATTAGCATGTGTATGCGTCATTATACCGTCATGAGTCTGGTCTGGGGTCATGTCACATGTTTATGATCAGTGGTCACTATAACACTGTCAATGTGTGTAATCACATATCTTTTGTCATTTAAAGTCATCCTAGACTCTTCCTTGTAGCTAAGAAAATTGTACAATTCATGCCTAAAAAAAATCAAAATAAAACATTGTGCCATAGGATAAAAAAAAACTAACCTTACGTGTTGATTGCAAAACAACTTTACATAGCAATTACATCCGACAATTTAATCGATGGTAATTTTAAAATCCAGCTTAATTGAAGCGAAAACATACCAAGTTAATAACCTAGTTGCGAGTTGCGACAAACGTTGATAAAGTCGTATCACGGAACAATAACAACGGTAGACTAGTCCTCTGTTGGGTTGCCAGCACTGTCGAGTTGACACTTGTTAGGTTGGCAGTATCGCCAGCTGTGACTGTAACAGCTGATTTGTCATCACGCCGCGCAATTAGAATGATATTTGGCGCGCTCCGTCGTCTGCTAGACCCGCCGGAATGTGTGTGTTTTGGTTAATTGTTTGTTGGCGACTTTCAAGAGCCAAATAACATATATTTATTTGTTGTGTTACGGATTATCGCGTAATTCTTGATCTTGTTATTGTTATTAATTTGAGCAAAGAGGAGTTAATTTGTTGTAATGGCTTTATGGATCTTTTTGAAGTTGAACATAAAATTAAGATGTGATTGAACTCAGTTGAATCATACGATATACAAATATTATCAATTGATAAATTTCATACAGATAGAAAAGAAGAACGTGCTTACTTCTTTTGATATTAACCCAACTCTCAAATGTTATCTTAATATAGAAACTTGATTGTAATAACCAATATAACGCTGCCGTTTTAATCCTAATTAAAGTGAGTAGGTTTTTGATGTTTGATACTGATTGATGTTTGATACTGAATCCAGTTGTCTATTGTTGTTAGACTTTGAATATTGGCCAAACAAATCTGATCTTGGAAACTTTTTGTGATATTGTATAGACTACATTTCAATCTTATGTATAAAATAATCATACAGCATTACAAAACTTTACAACCAAACACAAAACTACAACGCGACTCAAAATCTCACTTTCAGCCGTTTCTTGATACACTAATTGCCAATTATAATTGCAAATCGAGTAACAAGCCTAATTAAGCATTAATGCCTGTTTCCGCCCAAGGAAACACTCTATCCCAGGCGATACTTGGTATCATTAATACCTGTTCTTTAATGCCCGTCATCCAGTGATGACGGGCAGTACCTGTTCTGTGTTCCACCTTGGAACCGGTCCTGCCGCATGTACAAACAGCTTCTTGTAATTTACATTGGATCATACCCAACGTGTTCAGTGTTCACCTAATGGTAGTCTGTGTTAATGTGCGACAGGTATTATGTAATTTGTTGAGATGGTTGATTTTGTAGTGTGAGGTGTAATTGAATAGTTGGTATTGAGGATGAGTTCGAATGCTATTTGCGACTGTCGACGTTCGGTTGTATTCGTGACTGTTGGCACTTGTAAATATCGTGAATAGTTGTTAATTTAAACTTTGATAATCGACTGCACTTGTAACATTCAATTATCGATTCCACTTGTGAAATCGATTAGCGGTTGCATTTTAACAATCGATAATTGTTTAATATTTGTAGTAATCAGTTGATAGTCTGTTGCACTTTTGACAATCGAAAATCAGCTGTGTCTGTTTGCTATTTAGGTTTGTCTGGGTTGGTCTACACTGTTAAATACCGTTTCTCTTTCCTACTTGACGCTTTTAAATCACGCCAAACTAGGACGGATCTTATTCTAAACTACTTAACTATAGGAGGAGAAAATCATTAGAAACGTAACCCCGAAAGTTTCATTTAAAATGTTACAGTACTGTGACAAACTTGCTACAGTTGCTGCATAAAGATGAGATGTCGACTTCAGTATACACAGTCGATTTGTTAAATGAACTGTAAATTATTGATTTAAAAAATAAATTTTAATTACAATGCAAACATTAATTTTAGGATTACAAACAATTAAAACCAGTAAAATTATAATTTCTTCTCAATCATAGGTTCGGTGGCGTATTCTTCAATCCACTCCTATGCCTGTAATTTCACAAATTCCCCGGTCCGATCCAATGTCTTACACAATCCACGTACAAGATTGAACCAATAAAAATTTAAATTGATCGAATCATTTGAATACCGGTCGAACCTCCTCGTCTCCATCAGCTGATCCATCAGATATCCAACTTGTTTACTTTATTGTGGCTCTCTCGTGTTTGGAAACACCGTTTGTTACTTCGAGTCGAGTGTGATAGCATTAGCGGGACTGGTTTAGTGGTTTGGGCGCTGGACCTCGGGTCAGAAGACACTTGTTCAAGTCCCACCAATCACTATTGAATTATTGGATTTCAACTATGTGACGAAGCCAACCTTAATCTTGACCTTAATATAGTCTGTATAAAGGAACCAGTATCTTGAGTGAAGGATGGTCAGGAGACAAGTTCCATCATCCGGACTATAGGAAGTAATAAATAGGAATGGCTCTCATATGAGGATAGCTTCCTCTACATTGAAAAGGTCCCTCCTTTTCAATTAGTTCGTCCAATAAAGAATTTTCCATAGTTATATGTGGATGGTTTAGTGATAGATTGTGGCTGTATTGAATATAGACAACGAAAATACATAGGTTAATGTGTGTGCGTGTTATGTTTCTAGCATTTACATGACGATTGTCTACTCATGTTTATTATGAAGTAAAAAGTCCTTCATGCTAGTTTATGTTTTTTTTTACATTACATTCTTAGTTTCAGTATTATTTAGTCTTCTGATTAGCTTTAGGACTCTTAACATTCTTATGAAGATGGCTTCCAAGTACTTTAATGTTATTTTATGTACAGAGCCTAATGTTTTATAAGTCATAAATAATGTGATGATCGTTAAATTCATCATTCAATTAATTTTACTCTCCCATTTCAACATCGAATTTTTTCTATAAAATGCCGTTACAAAAAATAAACCCAAAACCCTAGCATTTCAAATTACGAAACCACTTGGACAAAACGTCTCGAGTATTTGTTTCCCAATAAAGTTTCCGCCGTAAAAAGACGATAAACCGGGCAAGCCGATGAGGTAAAACAGAAGGCACGTAAAGGTTATCAGATTTTAGTGTAACCTATAAACAGCCGGGACCGTCTAATCGCGGCTTTACAGCTGACTTTATGACTGGTTGTCGGTAATGGTAATGGAGGACTGAAATGTCAGCTGGCTTCAGTCGTAAACTGGCTAATGAGTGGATCTCTCGGCCAAACTGCGATGTTCACTCTCTCACTCTCTCACCAGCTGGAGAAATGTCAGGGTAACTGGTTAAAACTCTGTAGATGGTCTGGGGAATTCAAATGTGAGCAGGAATAGAAATCATCGGGAAAGTCTTCGGGTTAATTTACGGAATGGTAGGGGATGTCATAATGTCTTCGCGAAAAGTTGTAGGAAAACTGTAAAGTAAAGTTTAAAATCAGAGGGATAGGAATATGGCAGGGGGGATTAAGTCGGGAGGGTCTGTGAAAATTCGTAACAGGAATATAGCTAGAGAAACTTTAGAATGCGTTGGAAAAAGTTAGGGAAGACGTGCTAAAGCACATGACAAAGGAATTTAGGAATGTAATGTTTTCATATTTTTTTTAACTGACAAAAAAAAGGCAAATTTGGTTCTGGTCAATAAAAACTGTTAAGAATGCTGGTGGCCTGGAAGTATGTTCTATCTTTACGTTACATAGGAAACTCGTCACTCCTTCATTGTTGAAATACCTATTACAAATAGGTAGTTAGTTGTATCAAACGTCACATAGAGGAAAACGAGGACGATGCTTAACAAAAATTCGTAACAATCTTACACCTAGTGCATTTTGGATATGCCTCTTGACTTGGTTGGAATTTCAACCCACCACGCTTCCATAAAACATTAGGATTTACTTCTTCTTCTTCTCTTGCATTCTACACTGTGAACATCTAAATCCACATACAGTATTTGGACAATTTCAAACACTTGCCATTTTTACTTCCGGGTCTCATGAGTTCTCACTCCTCAAGTCAGCTGGACGTAATTCAGACCATACCCGGCGACTGAGGACAATTTGTAATTTACTGGAGTCGCAGATGGCGTCAATTACAGCTGCTGGTGGAATGTAGTTGTAGAAGTTTCCATAAAGTGTGCGCGTCGCTGACAGGGGCAATTGTAACCGACATTAACAAACAATAGCATTCCGGTCGTCGTTGAATAATGTATCTGTACGGGCAAGGTAACGGCGCCGCGACCAGCGTACTAGAGTTTCTGCTCGGTCTACCACAGCTTGTGGACAATTATCTGATTGTGCAGGCTTGAGTGTGTTAAAGTATGTGTGAGGAGTATTAGAAAGGGCTAGTTTGGAATTTTTGCCACGGAAAGTTGGCCATTGCAACCAATCTGTGTTTGCTATGCAATCTTTAATTTTAGGTGGAAACGTAAGCTATACTTTCGTAAGCCCTATCCATCTTTCCTTAAAATATTTATTTGAGGATGTTGCTTCGTATATTTGAGGATGCATTTAGAAAGTGGGACTAGTGGTCGGAAATGTTGTCTTGGAACGCTGGGTTAACAAAATCCAGCTTTTTAAGGCTATTTGCTATGTGATGCACCTTGAGTTTTTGGTGATAAGAAGCTGAAAGCCGTAATTCTACAATAACATATATCTCTTACGAAGGAATGGCAAGGAAAGTGCTTCCAAAATAAGAGACTTCTTTAGAAAACCAGGTGTAAAATGTAAGAAATATTTAAACTATCAATTGCACGATTCCCATCCCAGTACTTTCAAAACCCCTAACTATCTAGTCTGAAAATACATATCTTCTAACAATTATCCCTTTGTTGGGAAAATCTTTCTTTGTTCAAGATTTCTTTCTCTATATTGTAAACCCTAGGTTTAAATTGTTTAGTTTCACATACACTTATATTAGCTGCAAGGAAGTCATAGTTATATAGGTAAGATTCGAGGTTTGAGGATACAGTTTGTGATGGTAGTGCTAGTAGGTTGGGGGGGGGGGGGTAACTGTGCGGTCAGCGGTTGCGGTTCAACCGACGTTTCTGTATTGTTTCGCCGGGCTTTGTCGGGTAATCGCGTATCCGACCTCACGATGATTGGTCGTTTAGGAACACTACATCACGATTGAAATAGACTTCTCAGAGTTAATTTACCTATAAACTATCGTTACCGCAAAATTATTTTGTCCGTTAAGAAGTAATTGATATAGCTTTTGACAACTGAAAAATTCTCAAAGATAATTTTCTTCATATAAAGATACCTTTTTAAAGCTATATTTCACTACTGTACAATGATACAAGTTACATAAGTTGCATAGGTGACTCACAAAAATGTATTATCTTAAGATCTTATCACACGATAAAAGTTCCCTTACCACACGATAAAAGTTCTACACTATTCCAAATCATATCTGGAAAATTCTTAACCTTAAAGAAGTTTCCCCACTCATCCCTTATAAAATCTGGCAGGTCGGAAGATGCATCTCGACATAATAGAATATAAAATCGCCACGAGGGCGAGTAGCACATCATAAAGGGGGAGTGCTTCATAAGTGTAGGGGAGGTTAATGTGATGTTAAATCAAACCATCCCCTTCCGTCAAGGGAAGGGTGGCGCGGCGGAAAGAAATAAATTAACGGAGACGAGATAAGGGTTGGGGATTTTCTCAGTTGTACGATCTGCTAATTGTTTGGACGATTTTCTTTTCTCGTTCGATTCGACGTTTAACGTCTTTTAACACTTCTGAACTTATTCAGTGTTGTGAGCTTTTCACGATATTCACGATAAGGTATAGCTGGGGCCTGAGTGGTTATTGCTCGTCTAGCATTTAGAAGGTCGCTGGTTAGATCATGAAAAAGGCTCTTAGTTTGTTGATGGTATAAAGTTAACCCATGCAAGCTGGTCAATATAAAAGGGTGTCAACCTGAGTGTCCTAAAATATGATTAAACCAATAAAATTACTCTGTGTTACAGCTATATAATTCTTTGACGAGTTACGATATATATAAAGCCGTTTACCAGCCACGCCCAAACAGCGCCAGTTGCAGTCGTTGCAGTACGCAGCTTCATTTCACCCGTTTGTCTGCGCCGCTGCGCGCCCTTGCGCGTATGTCTGCACACCTCCTACCGCATACTAATAACACTATTAACTCCGACTCCCAATTAAACCTATACAAGGTCTATCAGGGACTCATCTACACTCAGCTCCTGTAGACCTAATGAGTTCAGACCCTGTAGTTTGTGTTTTTATATAGTTATGTTTTCCCTTTGGTTCTTCGGGTGGTTACTAGTGTTTCCATAGTATTTACAGACAATAATGTAAATGTTCTTTTGAGAAGAGAAACACGTAATGCTAACAACGATAGAACCTTTGACTGCGGGATATTGAAGAACTCATTTCAGCTACGTGGGAAAATATATCAAAATGTTTAATAAAATAGAATAAGAAAAGAAGTCAAATTATGTGTTGTTAAAAGCTGTATTCTTTTTATTTTTTGTTAGTTGATATGGCAGAAAATAAAGATAATATACCGGACGATAAGTTGTCCCTCAACCAGAGTTTTCAATGAAACAGGCCACAGTCAAACGAGCCCCACAGTATGGTCAACTTTAAATAATATATTTCCTTCCTTAGGCTTTGATTAAAGTATTTGATACTTGATTTGATTAAACATGCTATAACCCGAGCCATCCATTATTTTGTCTTTGTTAACTAATAATTGTAGGCCTAAGTACAATATTCAAATTAAATATGAAGCGATATCTTTTGTCTTTATACCGCAAAGCATTACCTTAAAAAACGCTCCTCTGACATAATCTGTTCAACGAAAATCTTAAGAAAACACAAGAGAAAACACGTTTTTAATTACACTAAAATGTGCGGATCTCCAAATTGCCGCTTGTTCAGCAAGGCTTGTGTGTCTTGGCGATAAGCCGCTGGAGGGGGGGGGGGGGGGGGGGGTAATTGTCGACCATTTGGTGTTGGTTTGGGGAATCAGAACCACCGCATCCGACGAGAACCCTCGGTAAGTTGCGAGAAACCACCGGACCCCCCCCCTTGCTCCACCACTTCCACCCCCTGTAAACCTACCTCATCCCCCCGTAGCTACTGCGGCGGGTCGGCGGTTTATGTATTCATGGAGTATTTGGTTAGGGGTTGAATGTGTATAATGACCTTGGTGAAATAGGTATGGAAACGTTTTGTTGTAATAAAGTTGATATCGTATCTACGGTTATCTCGAAGACAAGTCATGTTGTGTTAAATGTTTGGTTTGTACACGAGTTTGTCCGTAGTAAAGTATTTAAGGAGTTTTTCTAGTGAATTGTGGTCGAACGGTTTTGTAGGCTTATATATGACTCCTAAGTAAAAATGCACTAAAATTTGTATTGCGTATACTAATTTTGTTTTAGCACACGGATTTTGGTATACTGTAGAAGGATCTCATGTTTGAAAATTGTTTACGAACACACATGATGAATTTTGGCAAACATTTGTGTGTATTATAGCTTGGTTTTGAAATTATCACACAATGTTCTGATTTTATATAAAATTAAGATTGTTCTCCTTTCCAAACTATCGCGCACTGATTTACTCAATACATAGCTAGTTCTCTTTATTTACGGGGTTCGAATTCGGTTTTGGGTCTGAAGGACAACAGTGACCAGTCATGCTTTAAGTAATGTATTGTCAAAAATCACAACGATTAAATCTCATCATTCTCTCAGTGTGGTTTGAATGCTTGGATGTGTTTGTGTATCACCTTAGTCATCAAAATAGTTAAGATATAATGTTTACATTTATTATAATCCAACAAGAAAAACTACATAATTTTCCTGACACTGATACCGTGCTACTGGACGACACGACGTCAGATGTTTGTATTTAAACAGTTTATCACACTGTAAATATGTAAAGCCATGAGAACGGTCAAGAAGTAAGCTATGTAACTCTAGGCCATATCAGTGAAATTAATATTGAAGATATCACTAGCAGTGTTATATCAACGCTGACTCATTTATAAACTAAAACAGTATCGATGTTAAAAGTTGCATGATTCATTCGTTGAATAGTTATAATTTCCTTACTCGATATAGTATAGTGTGTCATTTGAGTGATAGCATCGTACGATTTTATATTTTTAAATGTTACGAAATCTTTACAATTGCTTGTCTTAATGGATTGTACAGTGGACATAATATTTATGATTCAATGTTTGAATTCCCTTTACGTAAATCAACAACTGGTGAAAATGGACACAGAAAAGTATATAGAAAGCTGGATTTTCATGACTTAGAACTTTGAATTTAAATTTTTGAAGAACATATTTTATTTTATTTTTTCAAAACAATTTATTGCAATTAAACTGCAATCGAGGTTTTTACTCTTTAGCTATTTAGAAATTCGATATATAACACTTGGAAAAGGGTAATAGGCCTACCTCTCACATTCCTTAACGTGTTAAATATAGTTTAACGATGAACCTGACTAGTGAAGTTTGAGGTTGGGATATTCTGATGCTCATAAACACCTTTAAGTTTACGGGGTTTCTCAGAAATTGTTTGATTTAATGTTATCATCAACTGTGGAGAAACCGCAGTAAACTTAAGACTTGATGTTAACCAGGAGCTCATAAACATGATCGCTTTTAGTGGTCATAAACAGAACAGAGGTAGATCTCGACGAGTGGCAATATAGTGGGAGTATTCTTACTTTTAGTTTACAAAGTAATTAAGACTTGCCATGCGAGGCACTAAATAACAATAATTAGATATATGAAATCACAGTGAAATGTTACAGTAATGTCACTCTACTCTAATGTGTATATTTTACACATCGTGTATACGTTTATATTTTTCCCCTTTCATATTGAAAAATGTTGAAAAGGCACATTCTACCATAAAAGGATATAAAAACACTTCGGGTTCCAATACGACTTAATTATTCATTATCAAACAAACTTACCGTTTCAAAGCGTTTCAAAGTAACCTCGCATTCAAAATATTCATAGATAACAACTCATCCTTCAACTACTGCGGGGAAGGTACGAAAAGAGTTTACAAAAGAAAGGAAGTTAAAACGGAGAACGAGTCTGGATTTCACCGAGGTTGAGAAAAAATAAATGAAATTGTCGAGGGAAGTAGGAAAATGTGAAGGGGAGATACTAAAAAGCTTCAGAGGTTCTTTAAAAAGAATAATGAACTGTTGTGTGGAAGCAATCCCTTGCAGAAACATTCCTTTCCATTTCCACTTTGGAGCTTATTAGCCAGCTAACTGCTCTTCATCTTTCTTTGCTTCGTATAGTCTAATTTCACGGTTATGTTTTCTGTTTGCAATCTTTATAGGTGAAAGAGTTTGTGATTATTTTGTGTAACAGAAAACAGCTTTAATTTAATCGTCTGAAAATACAAGACATTTTTAGACTGGTTTTAAAGGTAGTCATGTTTAAGAGAGGATCTTGTATTAATGATTATTCACTATATATGTATATGATACGTAGTGGGTTGAATGGGTCACATTGTTTGTTAAATACTCATTTTATCTATTAGCCTAATAAGTTTCAAAGATATATTTTGGCCAGATACTGGTTGTTTATTTTTCACATTCAATTGAATCGGTCTGATAAAACATGTTTGAACTATCACGAAATGTATACATTGCTAAACGTCACAAAATTTATTTATAACTAAAATAATCTTCTGCAGCTGTTGTATAACAATCATGTTCAATTGTTTTTTTGTTCAGCAAATTGATGGTCTTTGGGATATTTAGCTCAAATATTTCACCTGTACTTCTTACTGGTTCTTATTAGGTCCACCATATCTTATTGGCCTATTTATTTGACAAGGTATGCTCATAAGACTAGGGAGTAGGGGAGAGCAAGAGACCTCCCCTATCTTTTTCCTTATCATTTCAAAGTAAGGTATCTATGATATCATTTCGATGATACTGTATCTACTATTCCTCCAAAAAATTCAGGAAATGCTGACCCTCACTCTCTGACTCTCAAATTTTTATTCTTTCACGGGGGCCAATTTTTTGGATCTGATTCTTCGAATCTTGCAAGATAAGCAAATTCTTCCCCTTATGGTTTTTCAATTCGTTGTATATAAGCCAATATTCAATCCCTAATTCTATAATTCGTTCAAGGTTGTCTGATTCTCTTAATTCATTTATAAGGTAGGGCAATTCTATCTCATTTCATCCTCTAACTCTTTAAGGGTAAGCCCATCGTCTGCTCCCGTGTTCCTCTCATTGGTTCAAGGAAGTCCCATAGTTTTCCCCGTTCCCCTTTCACAGTCTTGTTTGTTTACTGTTGTAATTTCCTTATCAGCCTGTTGTTAACGTGTCAACCTGTTTGTCTAATCTGTTATAGCAAACTAATCAAGTTGTAAAGTGTACAATTTATTTGTTTTTAAACTACCAGCATCGATAACAACTATTGATTTTATGATTGTTAACAATTTTTCGGTTTCAGACACAGTTTTAATGTGTTTATGCTGTTGAGTCACTTTCAGTAAATTACATTTTTAAGAGTGTAATTTTGTATCGTCCCTACACCCCTTAAAAGTTACTGTGCTTGCGAATTTAATGCATAGGAACTATGAAAGTGCAGTATCTTAAACTGAAAGATTAACTTATATTTAATATGCCTACCTACTTTAAATACTAATGCAATGGAAGATTACAAACTTTTTGGTCAATTTTATGATACAGTAGAACAAATACAATAATGACCTACATTCTACTTAACGCTACTTTGGACGTTAATCGAAGAATGGCAAATTAACCTTAGATAACGCTTGGTATTTCTGTCCTAAGAATGAAAATATTATCTTACTTGCGTCGGACTTATCGAGGTCAAGATATCGATCGGAGGTTATCGATATATCGAAACGCTTAATTAATTGACCAACAGTGGTTTTGATCGAGGTTATCTCCTAACATTCACCTCGAATGTTTCGAAAAGATGTTTATGTTATTCTATGTATACTAATAAACTATTATCTTTCCGTATATTCCAACCACAGTATTTGTGTTAATTCTAATGGTTACTCTTTGAGGGCAAATTCTTGAAATGCATTGGTGTTGAATTCAATTCTTTTAATAAGCACGAACGAAGATGTAGTTTTCATTCAAAATCAAATATATTGTGATTTGACACGGCTTTTGGGGCACATTTATCTGGTGTTCGGAAGAAGTTTCTATGCTTATAATATATCCGTAATAGTTACCGTACGTGCGAATGCCTAATTTTAGGGCCCAAGACGTTTTCCGGAAAGGTTTGAGATCAAATAACCTTAATAACCGATTGCTGATAGCTATGTCAACCCGATGATTTCGTGGTACCCTTGTTCCTTAAGCTATTAATATAAAAAAAAGTCTTAGTGGTGATTATAACTTTTTCTAGAACTCTTCTCACTAAATGCCATACTAAATTTTAACTGATGGTTTTCACAGTTACGGTCTAGTATTTTTTCACAGTGGTCCAATATTTGTTACAATTTACCTTTGTTCGGTCTCAGTCTGTCTCCAGTTTATAACAGTTAGTGTATTGTCTGTTTGTCACAGTTGTTTGTTACGTTTGTTACAATTGTTTGCTTGTTACAGGGCCCGCCTCAGCCTGGCCAGCCATTCAAGTTCACAGTAGGTGAATCATGTGATCGGATAAAAGAGGAGTTCAACTTTCTACAGGCGCAATACCACAAGTGAGTGACAAATATTACATCCATCAACAAATGTTTTTTGAAAATTAGTTCTCATAACACAAAAAAGAGAATCGAACTTCCATTGAGTTAGACGAAAGTAATTAACGTAAAACTGTTTATTTTTACCAATGCAACGTGAAAAAATAATTTTATTTCAATGTGAAACAATATAAATTGTATTATTACGTGTGAGTGCAATAGTTATTAAAACGCTTATGAAATGAGATAAGTGTGTTGATGAAATCTATCACTTGAAAATTACTATTCTCACGAGGAATAAGAGAATAGTCTTGTAGATAGTGAAGCACTTAAATGAACCACTCAAACGCTATCAACTGATTATATCATATAACTTGAGCTATTAGAGCTTCTTTAAGTGTAAACACGATGATCAGACGGCTTTTACAGTCTGTGATCAATTAATGTATTATAAAATTCATTACTTTAACTTATTTTCTTTTTTATTTAGTTTGGATTTATTTTGTATAGTTTATAAGTTTATTGATTTGCTTATAAATTAGTATACACATGAATTTTGTCTGATTACTGTTAACTTATTTGGATGCTTTATCAAACAACTAGTTTGAAACCATTACAAATGTTTGGATTTTATCTAAACTTGTATACATTTTATGTTAAATCAACCTCCACACATTTTATAATTCATATATTTAACACCCTTTACAGTGCAGGAACGATACTGTCCGCATCGAACAGGTTTTGAATCATTAAAATCCAATTGGAGGTCTGCGGCGAACATAACCTCAAAGTGGCGGTGAGGTTAGGTTATGTTGGTGGCCAATTACCCTAACAAATGGCTCGCATAGTTGTCTCGTTCCCGCCACGGCGCCGCCGGCATCGCTCCACTGCTGCCAACTCAACTTCTCTATCTAGTTATTATATTGCCGTCATTATAACAGCTGTTAGTGCCGAGATTGCTGATATATTCGGCTGTTGGCTGTTCCCGGGCGATTTGCGACAGAAGTGTTTACTTTTCCCGCCATTTGTACAGCGCCGTGTTATCTTTGAGTGGAGAAATCGCTGAGTGCTTCTGCCGGTCTTTGATCGTTGATCGAGAGTTTCCGGGAAACATGGACGATATCGTTTGTCTTCGTTGAAGTGATGGGTGGAAACGGGTTGATTGATTTCTACATGTCTTATTCATTTTACAACGTGTTGCACTTACTACTAGTTGATTTGCACGATATCGCGGACAATAGGCACAATCTGCCATTTTATACATTATACATAGTAGGCCTAGTAATATCGTGGTAATCGGGGTCAAATCATGTCACAGCATTACAAGTGTCGGAGGTTGGCCGAGGAAGACAATTATACCGAAGAACCTCGGAAGGAACTGTGTCGTTGAACTGATGAAAAATACTGACCAACCAAATACACCCATATTCCAGAAAAGCCACAATTTAACTTCACGTGTATAATTGGATGTTTGCTTTCTGCGTCGCCAATTGGACGACGCGGTCATTTTAAATATAAGAAGATTCGACTGTCTATTGGGCATGTAGAAGCCCACCTGACGTAATTTTTCGCTGCTTTGATTGCCGATGTCTGATGATAACCATGTTACTATTCAGTCGCAGTAGAAGCAGTTCCGGTTAGTTCCTCGACGGAAGCTCATTCATGTTCGGAACACGTCTTCCCTTGATAGCTGTCTGGGGACCGAACTACGTATACCTCGGTGGTTTGAATGTTGAGAGCTGATACTTTACACTGCCAACACGAACACACCTGGATTTGCTCTTTGTTATTTGCTAGGAGCTTATGACGTAATAACCATGTCTGATGTGGTGTAACATCGTTTTAACGAGAAAAATGTTTTGTTAATTGGTTGAAGTTTGTTTCTTTAATGTGCGGAGGAGATTATTTAATGCTTAAAGTTAGACCGTTGAGAAATGTTAACAATTACATTCATACACCAACGTAAACCCCGCATAAATTAAACACACATATGTCTTCGCAAACATCGCGACAAGCAACACTCCAAGTTTCACTGCGGTTAATTTGCCAAGATTTACCGCTACCGAGTATTTGGCCGACAAAGCGCCGAACACATGTTCTTTCGCCTATCCGCCCGGCTAAAAATACCGGCTCTCAGGCGCGGCTGTGAAAATAAATGAGTCAAACAAATATTTGGTTAATGATCTAGTTGGCAGCGGGAGAAAGAAACCCGATGACACGAGGAACATTTCACCTTCTCCCGTTATCCGTGACTGGACGCAAATAGGCGGCTGAAAATAGCGGGAATGCCGGCCTACATTAGCGCGGCAACGGCAACAACGTAGGTGATTTGTCACGCCGATTGGCTGCTGAAGCGCTTTGAGGTTATGTTCGCTGTTTGTTTTGCCAGACGCAGACGACCTCCAGCACGTCGGACTGGGTATTAACCGTGTGTCTGTTTCAGTTTAAAGTTGGAATGTGAGAAGCTGGCGAGCGAGAAGATCGAGATTCAAAGGCACTATGTGATGGTAAGTGCCTTCGTCGACGTCATCCATCCATGTGTAACCCAGCTTGTCGCTTGGGCTGCATAACCTCACTTATCACGTGGTAGTGTCAGCAGTAAATGTCAAACAATTGTACAGATTCTTTGAGTACCTTACACTCTTCTTGAATGCCAAAAAGACATTCAAGTTCACAAATGCGTTGAACCGTGTGCTAGTTCACTCGGGTCAGCTGGGCTGTTTGTTTTGGCGGGAGATCGTGACCCGCCACTTGTTGACGGCTGATAACACTATCAGGTGATAGCGAGGTTGTGTCAGCTGGTAGCCGCTTCTGTCACCTTATCACTAACAGGGCCGCCATCTTGCCAGCCTGCGCATGTGTGCACCTAACTGTTTTATGTGTCCTTAACCAAGCCGATGTTATCCTTGCAGTTTAAAAATGGAGATCGAAAAAATTGCCCAGGAAAAAACGGAAATGCAGAGGCATTACGTGATGGTGAGTTGTGTTGTTTATTTGGGAATTAGTTTGGGGTTTCTTCTTCGAGTCATTTCTGTCCTTTGAAGGTTTTGTTCTTTCGAATTACTCAATATTGTGTTTAGAGTAGTTGATGAATTTGATACTAGACCAGCTGTATAAAATCTAAAATATCCGATAAGTTCGTAAAAAAATAATCTAAAACTAAAACGATATCTAAATTACTAGCACTATCATTACAGAACCAAATATAACTCTCTTATCCCAGTTAATCATGCTTCGGCTAAGTTAAAATAGCTCAGTTGGTAAAGCTTGTAGAGGAAATCGTTAACAAAACAATCCTTAGGCAAAAGCGAATTTTAAAGCTTCTTTTAATTACCGTTAGTGGGGTAAACGAATTTCCTAAATATGAATTCACCTGGGGCCTAAAACAGCTGTTATCCCACACCCTGGGTGTGTGTGTTGTAGTCACTAAGGGCCGCTTTCCCCAAATCAAGTTTAACTTAATCTCGGTTAACTTTAATCTGTGGGTTAAACTTAGGATGGCTTTCCCCACTATTTTGTCATGAAAGTTTAGTTTAACCTAGCTTTTCTTTGCAAGCAACAATGTTGGCAACACTGTTATGCAATTTTGTCTGCAATATTAGCTGTTTAACTTCCCACTATGACATATCTGTCATTAATTTTCTCGTGTTTTGGTTATTTGTAGGTTTCGTGTCATTGTCTCCAATTGTTGACATTAAAAAGAAACATTTTTATTTGCAGGCTAATAAATTGTATTGATGCTAATTTATAAGCATTTCATTTATTGTGTTTATTTAAGCCCAAACTTAATTAAACAGTAGGCCTACTGTACGCATCAAATAAAAGCATTTACAATCATGGGAAAATAAAATGTTGGGAAAGACGCAAAATTAATGTTTGTGGATTAAAAACTAGAGCCTATCCTTTGTAATGGCAGGCCTAGGCTACTCAGCATTAGACACGTTCGATGTTTCTAAACTAAATTTAATTTTAGGCGTACTGCAGTAGTTGTTAATTTACACATGATAATAATAGACTAGTGGTTAGGCCCGAATGTTTAATATTTACTTTTGTGTAATGTAAGACTCGTGTTAAAATAAAATCAAACCAAAAGGCTTCTTATGAGCAAACTTTCCAACCACTGTTGCGTTGCTGTGGACAAGGTAACCTATCGATTGTACACAACTACGATACCACCTACCGAAAATATAATAATTTAGGCCTACTCTACGCATTTAAAAACCTTAAAACCATTACTGTATATCTGTAGCCTTATATCTTTAAATTTGAAATAGTCATGAATTAATTAATTGTCTACATAGGTTCTGGTTTGTTATTTTTAATTTATTTCCAGTTCAATTTATTTTAGGTTATGTCAAATTTAAAACAAGGATATTTGCCATTGCCGTCCATTGCCGTCTGCCGAACGTAACAAGTCAGCCAAGAGCCAATCAAAATCAAGCTATTATTCTTCTCTCCTGGGTTAACCCACGGATCGCCAGTTAAACCAGCCTCACCCCTAGGGTTAACTTAAACCTAGTTTAAACGGAGAAATTATTTTGGGGAAAGTGAATCTGAGGTTAAACTAGAGTTTAAACCGCGATCAGAGTTAAACTTGATTTGGGGAAAGCGGCCCTAAGAAGTCTACACCGTGGTTTACATACAATGGCGACTGAGAAGTCAAGGTTGTATACAGTTTGTATCATCACCTCCCTCATTGTACCAGATTGTAACATTACTTTCGTCAATTCCCTTAAAAAGGCAAGAGAGCATTTCATTTTAGAGTCCTGCAATTTATTCCCTCGCATTCGTTCTTTAAATAAATTAAATCAAACCCTGTTAAATGCACACTCATTGTTAACCTGTTCGGGTTTCCGAATTTCGTCTAATCAAATCCTGCACGTAACCTGTCGAAAGGGGAATTGTATTAAAGATTTTATACACTTGTATTGTTAAAATTTCATCATACGGTAAGTTTGCTGTTTGCATGCATATAAAAAAGTTTTCAAAATACTAGCATGTGTACGTATGCATAATAGTGCACACTCCAAAACATGCAGACTTTTTTGCAACTACGCTTAAACCTCATTAAATATATACTTAATGTTGCTCTGAGTGTCCTGAATTATGGTGTAAGTCAAGACTTTTTATATTAAATGCATATGTTTATGCACAAGCTATTTACATATGCAGCTTCAGTACAAGTCCTCGCAATACCTGTGTATTACTATGCGTTCGGCTGCCACTCTGGACTTGCTCGACTACATTTTTTGTCGAATTAATCGCCTTGCTGTGCAATTACGCGGGAAATAAATTACTCAATGTCTTCAGTTCCAGTTTTTGGAGGGAATTTGCATGCCGATCCCGCCGCAACTCGTGGAATTCATTGCACGCGGTTTTGCTGGTTTATTGTAGCGCTTGAGGAGATAATTTTACAATAAACAACAATTTTTCTAAATAGGCCTACTCAGTTTGTTATTATTATTTTGGTCTACTCTATCCTACCTGTTTGTTGTGTAATCAATCAAGATAAAGCTCGTATTCGCTGGGGTTTTGTTCCTAAAAGTCTTATTGTAGTTTTTTATATTTAATTTTATTCTGTAGAGTTGTGCAGTTTGTTGTTTGATTTTATCCTTGATTATAGTTCGTAGTAATTTTGGCAAAGTTGTTTTTCCGTGTTATAAATATAAATGCTTAGTTGTAAAAGTTTTCTATAGAGGCGATACGTACAATGACAAGTTTTTTGTGTTTTTTAGCTCTTATCTGTTTGTTTAATGTTTTGTACAATCGCTTTATGTGTATGACAAGCTACTTATCACTACACCGAAACGTCACGAGCTTGTTTTGGTAAATTTCTTTCATTAAAGACATACAAACATAAAGTTTTTTAAATGTTTAATCTATAGTGCTTCATACACACACTTTAACTCTGATAGCGGTAGATCATGCTACTAAATACAGTTCAGTGGTAAGACTTGTTGATCAAAAACATTCAACAATTTCCTTAAGATAAATAAATAAATGGTTGTTGGACACTTATTCTCATCTAACCGAAATGCTATCATAAAACTTTAATCAAAATGTATTAAACCTAAATGGAGCCATAGTGCGCTCAGCAGAGCGTGATTCAATCACAATTACCACATTCGGGAGCGTCGAGCATGACGTGGACCAGGTGTTCAACCAAAGACCACCAAAGACAGCCGCACCAGCGCGCCAAGTGACACCCACTCAAACCAAATTAATTGCCGCCTCCGCGCTCCCGCCGGTTTATTTCGCGCCAATTTATTAACGCTGTGAATCTCTCGTGTGTAAACTTGTTCTGCTCTTAATCGTTCTTGTAATTTGTTACGTAACGTTGTGTCAAGTGTCAGGTCTGTGTTTAACTGATTAATCTCTTCGTGTATTTGACGTGATGGGACAGTAATTCTGATGTGTCTAGGACTTAAAATAACTTACGAAGTAGTGTCAACTTGCATAAAATAAATCTTAAAAATTTTTCTTCATTGAGTTGAAAACATGAGTTTGTTCATTTTTAAGTGTTGATTATCATTGTTGAATTAATTGCTGATTCGGCCTCACGTCGAATAAAATGCATGTGGCTTTTTAGTGGAAGGGTCTAATGTAATTGTCTAATGTCTAACTATCCAATGTAAAAAAGTTTTCTTCATTAGCAATTCGTATCAACCTTTTTCTAGATAGGTGAACTAACCGTTTGAGGTGGGATTCGAACCACCTGGTAAGGCTGTTCACTTAGGTAAAACAATTTGCGTTTGATCGGATTCAAACCCGGGACTTAAGGACAAAAGTTCCAAATCTCAACAACTAGACTTGCCACGCCGTAGGTTACCTATATCCTTACTTGAATGTGGATGAATTCATAGGAAATATCAAATTCGTATACAGATATTTACCTCGTTAGGGTTTTGATACCACGTAATTATTTACAATAACTTTCCAATCCACAGATATCCCCTTTATAAGTTACTGACGAAACAGTTCAAACAGTTCGCCTCGATAGTTTTCTGAAGGTAATGAAGTAATGAACAAAGGCAGCGGCCGCGCGTACAAAGGCATGTCAAAGGTGGACAATGGAGCCCAATCAATTACCTACTACACTCCGCCAATTAGCGGGATTAATTGACTACTTTAATCAGCGGCCATTTTAATTGGAGGGCGCAGGTGAGAGCGGCGCGCCCTGGGCGTTATACGATCATGTTGATAGCCGGCCTCCGCCCTGGGCCACGTCATTAGGCCGCCGAGTGTTGTAGTATGTCTGGGACGGCAGGGTGTAATAGCCTTAGAGGCCGTGGGTAAAAGATGTTGGAAGGTTTTGTAAGTGTTTGCGTTTCTGTCTTCACTCCTAAACTCAAGTTCGTTCAAGAAGAAAGAAATAGTTTGTATCAGGAAAAAGATCGGTCAATGGCTTGATCAGGTTCTAGAGATAGTGAAATGCTGTAGATCATTAATGCCTGATTAATGCACCTGGCCTGGAGATACAAGTCGTCCGAAGTGAAGGAAGTTCGGATAAAATGATAAACTATCGGATGACCTCCCTTCAATTTTTCCTTTATCTCCATTATCGGTCTAAAGTCTTGTCAAGGGCAATATTCGAGAAAAACTTTTTGTAATTCCAGCTTAATCCGTGTTTGATCCAAAGGTTCCGGTAACAAAATTGTGTCGATGGTACTCTAATTCAGAAGAACTTTTGAAACGTAACAATCCATTGTGTCAAATCTAAACTGGAACGAGCCATTTGTTTCAACCAATGATCAGTAACATTCGAACGATTCAATACTGTCACATAATTCCCACACCAAGTGCCAAGCGCGCTCCGTGCAGCCGTTCTATTTGGCGCTCAGTTGGAACGAACGAGATTCGATCAGGTGGCATTTTGAGGTTATGTTCGGTTGACCTATTCCCGCGGTAACCGTGTCCGCGTCACGTGATGTCACATTGTTTCCACTCTCTCCCGCCGCCGCTGGGAGCGCCACTATCGCGTCACCGGTCTTGCCAAATGTGGGAACTGGGAACTTTCTGTCGGTGGATTTGTCACAAGTGAAACTACTAATCTTACTTGACCATCTACGTCTTGCTAACGATGTACTATTACTTGAAAAGATCGCAGAATTCATGGTGCTTCTAAGCCCTTAACTGCTTTATAAAGAATTCTTGGGGTAAATGTAAAATAGTCGTTATAAATTACGTAGAGCCAATGCCTTCCAGACGTCAAACCCACAATCTAGTCGACAGTAGTTTTCCTTATTTTTTAAGTTTAAATGAAAGTCGACAGAATTTCCGATCAAGTTGTCCACACAGTAGTAGTTTTTCGCATTTAATTTTACATGTCAGTCAAATGGCTTGACGACCAAATGACCTGTCGGACAACTCTTTTTAAATACAGTACTGATATTTTAAATGACGTAGAATAAACGGAAAGCTGAAATGGTCGTGGTGGAGGGAACATAAAATAATTGGTCTGCGACAAATCCAAAGACGCGAGCGTTAATCGCCCATACAACTTGAACACAACACAACTAGTGGCGTTGTAGGTCACCCAATCACACCCAGATGACTCTTGTACCCATCAACGATCACCCGTGGGTGTTGGGGGGGGGGGGGAGAGGGGAGATCACCGATATACCAGATAGGCTAATTATCATCTCCTCTTATCTTGTCGCATTAGCACTACAAGTGTCTGGAAGCTACGAGAGGCTCTCTGAACACGGATCAATTTATCATACAGTGTTTGACCGTGTTACACACACTACAGACACTTCAGTCTCCCACTATCACCACGACTCGCTGTGTGGCTTGTACAGAGGAGTTGGTGAATTTATATCCTCAGGTTTATTTATGTATGATACCAGTCACACTCGTGTTTTGCCAATTTTTTTGTGTTATATCATATTCATATTTTTTAAATTTGTAAGTTGTACTATTGCAACGCCTTTAGAACAAAGCTTTACAAATTATTGTTTTAATACAAATTTTAAGTTCGTGTTTGCATGATACAAATTATTCGTATAATTCCCACACCAAGTGCCAAGCGCGCTCGGTGCAGCCGTACCTTGAAAAAGGTTCATTGACCTTTTTATATTAGTACGACACTTGACAGGTACGAGACCTAGGTCTGAACACTTTACTTTTCTGTTTTAAATCCTCGGATAAGATCAAAAGAGATCGAGAAAAAGTCCTCACGAAATACTGAGTGCTGGCGAAATGCGATGCAAACTATGCGATTCATGTTCAGTAACTAAAAGAGCATTTTAAATTGTAGGAATAAAATCAAAGGAAAAAGAATCGGCGAATTAACGGATTGAAACCAAGACTTTCGCAAGTGTATACTCTAGTAGTCTGAGGACCAAACTCGTTGAGAAGGTAATTATTTACACAACTCCAGGTCGAACCGTATCCACTCGTCAAACGGAGACTGAGCAAATGTAAATGACGCGGCAGCAGGCGTGTTGACTCTGGAGTGTGTGTGAGAGAGAGGCTCGATAATGGAGTGGGAAAACAAGTAGGAAGATAAGTGGCGTGTTGGGAGAAGGGAACACGACGGTGGACTTGGAGCTATCTGGCTGTTAAACATTTGCTTAGACCTACACACACACACGCACACACACAAGAGATACTTACATGTGGCGGTGCGGTAGACGCTGTATACGCTATACGCTGCGGTTCTGTTATAACCCCCGAGGGAAAGTACGCCATTTGCGGTGTACGTGTTTTGGTCCTAACCTCAAACCTACACTCTGGTGTGTGTGGCTTTATTTCTCCTTAGAGGTACACTAACATTGATTTTGCTTGCCAGATGGTAAATCGAACTCTATGTACGTTTAAATGTTGTTACCTTGTCAATTGAAATGGGGATGCAAATATAGTAGTTAAAATGCATATGAAAACGGTGTTTGAAATATGTACAGTTTGTTCGAAAATCCACTTGCTCGACACACCAGTTGAACGACCAAATCAAATTAATTTATACGAAGCATTACTTCATCGAAAGTATATTTTTTAAGCAATCGTGTTGTAGGCTATGCCATGTAAAATTGATAAATTGACGAAAAGTTAAATTTTTGTGGTGATCAAGCAAGTTGTGACTCAAATGAAGTAAGATATCTTGTGGACGTGACTCAAACCAGCTGGTTGTAATTTAGGACCATGCATTAAAACTCCAATAATCAAGGACAGCCGTGTCCAATTTTAATTCAGCTAAATAATATGAAGAACGGTGTATGATAGGATACTGATAGGATACTTTAAGATAGGAACAGTAATCTGAGCTAACCTAAAAACAACATTCATCATACTTCGATTGTACAATAAAATATTACCCGTTTGTATCCAAATTCAATTACCGCTAAGTTATCACGTTTTAAGTGGTTGGAACATTTATACGTGTTAAACTCACAACCATAATGGATCCTGTTAAAACAATTTCGCCAAGAACAGGTAAAGGATGATTACAGGTCGCCGAAATGTAATTCGTGCGACGATTATCGTTTGCGGCCGTCAAGACACGTTTGCGACTTTCCCCATTTGCGTCCGCAATTGAAAACTTTCCTCTGTGATTAACCTCCCCCGTGATTGCTGTAATGTGATTGTCGTCACGATTATGTTCTTCGCTGCTATTTGATGTTTTGCGTTCTTACAAACAATTTTAATGGGGAAAATTATGCTTTGGTAGATCGTGTCTTAAGTTAGTTAATTACTTCCATTGACTAATGGGTGCTGATGTTTAGTTTGCTCGGCTTCAAGTTTCGACTAATGTTTTTTTTAACAATTTTGTATTCTTGTCGAGAAGAAAAAATGCACAATTTTAAATTCGATGTAAACATCTCAAAAAGTTATCATCAAAAATGTTATGATGTCTGTGTGTGTGTTTTTTTTGTCCTATGACGATTGTTTTTCACATTACTTCAGGCTAGACCTAGGGGTTGCGGCATTATCACTTAGATAAATCCATTGGTGACTTGGCGGGGATCGAACCCGGGACCTCAGGGACTGAAGTCCCGCGCTCTAATCACTACGCCAGCTCAGTTACTACGAGTTCCAAAATGACAATTTGTAAAGAATCGCGGCAAAACAAAAGAATTTGCGGTCTGATCAATCGGGTCTAAAGAGCGCAGAGTCGCGGAGCGAGCAATTAATTGTTAACAATGACAAAGAGGCACTGTTGCTTGGTGGCTACGTACAATGAGACTCATATTGTACGTAGCCTCCACACGAGGGCGACAAAGACATCGATAGTGATCCCCAGGTCCGCCGCATGGAGCGCTGCACGCGATTAACAAGTCCGCCGCTAGGAGCGCTGCACGATGTTAACCGCAGCTAATGCCGCCGACCGCTTTTATAGCGTAGATTATAGTAATTTGCCGGCGCTTGTTTTCTCCCGCGTTATTTATTATTTAAGGACCGGAATCCTAAGTTTTTCTGCCACTGTTTGTTTTTAATCTGTCTGGTTTAATTATGTAGCTGGATGCTCCGACTGCGGTGGTTGGATTAATTGTCCTCATTAATTGTTGACGAATAGTCTATACGTTTAATGGGTTGATATTATTATGTGTTTGTATGTAACATTTTTGTGGTGAAAAGTTGTGTGACAAATTATAACCAAAATGAATCGATGGTTTATTTTATTGGTTAATGCTTTCATTTAAATCTTCAGGTAGAATATATCCACTTTTACGTACATTATTACAGTAAATAAATCAATTTCATAACGGGCTATTCCCTATGCAATCAACGCCATCAATAAAAGAGCTACGTCATTGACAAAGGTTGCTAAATAACAAATTCGTCCAATTAGGTCGGTTTTAATCAAATCTGATCGCGGAGATTGTAGCAAAAACGCTCCAAATTAACATTTATACGTTTTTCCCTCCCTAAAAGCGGGTCCAGGTCACGAAGCATTTAATCAAATTTAACTTGGCCGGGGGCGGGGGTGAACGCGGACGCACCGAATGTTTTCATCGACTTCACAGCCCATTTCCGCGTTCAATTAGGGCGATGTGATAAATAAATTTAACGAGGGTAGGTTTTTGCGGCGGGTGGCTGGCTCAGCTCATTAAAAAACAACAGACTCCATTCGTTGCGTTGTAACACTCCGGTGCTATACGTTATGCTAAGTGTTATAGCAATACCACCTATCCTCCTACCGCGAAAATAAAATACAACTAATCGTAACTAGAGCAAGTGAATACTGTTCAGAGAACGTTCAGCGGAAGAAAGTGGAAAAATGTTAATATCAGTGAAGTATCAGCTCAGATAACAACATTCGGATTGGTTACATTTCAGATAGCGATCAGTCGAATAAGGGATTGTTCAGATAATAATCAGTGAATTAGTTCAGTTCAGATAACGAAATTCGGATAAGTTACATTTCAGATAATGATCAGTCAAGGGATTGTTCAGATAACTATCAGTCAGATAAGCGACAGTTTAGATAGTAATCAGTCAGATAAGCGATAGTTCATATAACTATCAGCAAGTTAAGCTCAAATGCCATCTCAGAATATTTACAATACAGACTCAGTATCATGTGGATGTAGTCACGTGACCTCGAGCTGTGTTTGTGTGTGCGTGTCGTGTCGTGTCGTGTTTTTATACTGTAATCAACGATGTAGCGCTCCGGGGGAGTTGTCTCGTCATTTTTGTTTTTGTTTTTCAGATATTTGACGACCGCGCCGCGGGGACAGTTTTGTTTACAAATTATTGCTGTCGTACACAAACCGCCCGCGGCTGTTTTGGTTCGTGACAAGTGTTCAGCGTATGCGGAAACGTTTATCTGTCAAACGATTAGGAAAATAACGGTGGCGATTAGGTAAATAGGAAACACTTAACAGGAAACGTATATACCAATAATAGGGATTATTACCAAAAAATAACTAACAAAACTTAAAATATAAATGGATTTTTGTGATTAATTTTACTAATTTATTGTGCATGATGAGTTGATGAACAGTTAAACATTCATCAACAACCGTTATGTTCCTTAAATTTTAAAAGTTTCTAAATTTTTAGTTTTCTATAATTTCATTTATTCACTAATCACTAAGGAAGTAAGACGACGGATATCTCACAATCAAATACATTTAACTATTTTAAACATAAAAAATAAGACATGTAGAGGATTACTCACATGGCGTTCGCCGCAATGGAGATACAACCAACCACATGTGACAGGGAAATAAATTAAATTCAACGTAACACATTAGCGATTGCAGCGCCACGGCTCGCGGCGGCCGCCTGTACAACTATATATCAGACTTGATAAAACGTCTGCAAGAATTTACAGCGGGTTTACCAGAGACCATTACGCGCGATTTTGTTTTAAAAGCGTCGCCAAAGACCAGTTTGTCTCCATTTTGTCGGCGGTCGGCGGCAGTTATCGCGGGAGAATGTGGCGGGTAATTGGGCGTGACAGAGCACCCTAGCGTGACGGTCGGGAACTACGTGGATGTCGCCGTGTCACAGTATGTTGCCTGAGTGTCGGGAATGGTAATTAATTGCTTGCTGAACAAATAAAAATAAGATAAAATCTGCGGACTTTATGTGCTGATGTCGTGAGCGTTGCAGCACACTGTTGAAAATAACACTCATCGTTTAGCTTTTTATCACATTGCCTGATGTTTGTCAATGCTATAAAAAACTAGTTTGCATAGAAATAGAGATACGATTTATGATTCCAAGACTAAAGATAATGCTTTTGACATCTCGCCAAAAAATTGGTTGCAAGAGAAACAAGACAACGGTAGTTAAGATCTATTCCACATTTAAAGTGGTGTAGCTATCCTCAACTTGTAGATAATTTGTATTTATTTCGTCAATAATTCTTTTTATTATCTACAAAAATCGTTTTGAAAGAAAGAAACCGCTCGATAAAAAAGACTATCAAATTTCAAAAATATTGCGCGTGGCTTAGAATATTTAACTCAATAACTTTACATTTGTTCCATTTTTATGTTGCGGCCAGCAGTTTTGTGAATTCACACTCTTTCAATTCTTTTTATTATCTACAAAAATCGTTTTGAAAGAAAGAAACCGCTCGACAAAAAAGACTATCAAATTTCTAAAATAATGCGCGTGGCTTAAAATATTTAAATCAATGACTTTACATTTGTCCCATTTTTATGTTGCGGCCAGCAGTTTTGTGAATTCACACTCTTTCAATGTCAAACCCTATGAGGTAATTATTATAGATGTCAAAATAACATCATTCCAAAAAAATAGTATAGCTCTACGTTTGTCATTTATAATATTTTTTTGTTCATGCTCGTGGTATATTGCCAATAAGACACACCAGTAAATTCTGTATGCAAGAAACGATTGTAAAGTTCGCAACTGACAGTGACAAAGATAAGCACGATGTTATCCTCGTCTTCGTCTCGGTCGTGTGAGTCGCTATCTTCCATCTCCCTCGTGGCCAACGCTACACCACAATAGTGAGGTCCTCTAGTTGTTTCTGTTGTGAAATATCTATAATTCCCATCTCTGGACAGTTATTTTGTCGTGCCATTCACGTATGTAATCTTATATATTTTCATGTAACAATACACAAATGATGTTTTAGTTTATGACTCAATTCTATCCAAAACTATCCTAACACAACTTTACTTAATCCAACTTGCCTAACATTCCATGCCCTAATTCAACTTACAATTTACCCAGCTTAACCCGTCCTAACCTATCCTAACGAACTTACTTTAACACAACTTAACCTCACTCTAATCTTGAATTGTTTGTATAACATGTAAATCTGTAAAACATAGTAATAGTAATGGGAAAGGTTCCAAAATGTATGGTTGATTTTATTTTTATTTTTACTCGAGCTGTAAATATTGTCTTCGTTGTAAAACTTTAATACTCACCTATTCTAACGTTCACGAAATACCGGTTAACTGTACACCTTAACAAGTTTTGTAGTTGATTTCTTCCGAGTTACAGGTAATCAAAAGTTCGTTTGGTCCTTGGGATCAAGCCCTAAATAGTAAGAATTGAGGTGTAACCGACCGTGTTACAGTTGAGCACCTCCACCCACTCCATACTGGGAGATAAACACTGTGATCAGACGACTACTCGGCGCTGTGTAGCAGAACAGTCATTATACAACTACTATCGCTTAAACGAGCAAACACGGCAAACACCGCCCACTAGCTCAACTACCGCCTCTCGCTGTCCGGCGATCCCTGCAACAGATTACTAGTGGCTGTTCTAGTAACTACACACTACACCACGATGTTGACACATCAGTATCAGTTGTGCCTTCAGTAGGCTACAGCTTCACATCTTAGGACAATAGTATGGATATGGTTTTACACATTCCACCTTAAGATTCGCGGTATTATCACATGGATGAAAATTAATTGCTTATTGGCTTGATTTGAACCCATAACCTCAAGGATGGAAGGCTTGCGTTTTACTTCTATACCAACTCACTCCCGATTTGTAGAAACTACAGGGTGTCCAGCAGGGAAACGGCAAAACCCAGGAATTGTGAACTTTGACAACCGGGCAACAGTGCGTGGATTTTGCATAGGCCCAGGAAATTCGGAACAATTTTGTTAATGACAAAAGGCCGATCACTCATTTTATAATGACGCTATCCCGGATGTTTTCATGCAATTTTGGGGTAAACATATTTTAAAACCGATTACAAGTCTTGGATGTGTCGATTTTACAGAAGTTTCCGTTTGTACGTTATATAAAATTGTACTTAAGTTGATTTAGGTTCTTTAACTAGATGGTACCATTGATGGTACGCTTGTTTCATTCTGAAGTTTTTCCTGCAACTTTAAATATAGAACTTTGAAACACTGAAATTGTTGTTGAAGGATTATCCTTGTAAAAGTCATATATTATTTCAAACATTACAATATCGTGAACTCTCGTTCTTTCAACGGTGTCGGCAACGCAGGTCAATTCAGTCAATTTCCGAATTCAATTAATATCGTAATAAACACATGAGCGGCAAGGAGTGAGGATTCAATGAACAATACAATATACAGTGTTTGTGGCCTGCCACGGTCCGCAGCGCGCGTTCCTCTCTCAATTGTATTTAATTGATAACTGGAGTGCAATTTACGTGTTGCGGATATTTCGTGTATTTCACGAGATTACGTTGTATACACGGAATTCTATATAGATTGTTGTGAATGTCGTTGTTGTTATTCTGCTAAATGAGTTATATACCAATCAAGCTGTGTTCATCCCAAACTGTCTTAACAGTTTTCTAAGAAATTGAGTTAATTTAAAGAAATATCATCATTAGAAAATTTGACAATTAATTAAATTATTCTCCATAGTACTTAGGTGAAGGTTTATTTTTTATAGGCTAATGCCACGTTTTCATAGGTATGTTAGGCAAAGTATAAAAATGATATTACAGTAGTTCAAAATCTAGTTAATTTATAATATTGTCATATTTGTTGTATGGTTTTCTCATGTTGGAAGGTTAGTCTACTTTAGATTTGTCTAAGCAAGTCATATAATAATAAAATATTTTGTATACGGTTGGGATAGGTTAGGTTAATTTTATTTTAAATTAGATCAATTAATACAAAAAAATCAAGTCTTAAAAACCTACAACAGCATATTTGATTATGAACCTAGTTAGTACCACCGGGAAATATAAAGAGTAATTAGGAAAAGTAAAAAAAAAATTTCATACCCAGAAAAATCAAGCAATGTACAGACAACCCAGATTATACATAACCTGATTATACATTTTGGCCGACATCTACACCAAAGTAGGTTGTACTCCTCTATTCTGGCCACGAGAGCACCTACCGCGACGCCGATTGCAGTGTAGCCAACGGTATCGAATTATTTACTCGGTCGGATTTTGAAATTAAATTAACGACATTTCGTGAAAGCATAAAGCGTGCAGCGGCTACAATGGGCTCATTAGGGCCCGACACGGATCTGGCTCCGTCGCGCAACACTGCAACATGGCGCAACGTTACGGTGGCGCGCCCGTGGCGTGGTTCCTCAACTACGGACTGTGACAACGGTTCACGCGTCATGCGTCAATGCCACGCCGACTAACACGCCATGAACATAACGCACTTACAGACTCAAATTTTAGGTTATTTCTCAGTTCCAACCAAACCTAACCTAACCACGCCTAACCTAACCTAACATAACCTAACCTCTCCTAAACGCATAACCTAACCCATGCGGATATGGTTTTCAAGTAGCATAAGTGGAGGTCACTCACGTTTTTGCTAAAAAATAGTTCATCTTGATTATTTACTTTTTGCTTTATTTTTACCCTGCTAAAAATAAAGGATTTAAGATTGGTATGGGGGTCATCTATTTTTAAATTCATGTTAACTATTTGAAATAGAAAATGGCAAATTCTACGATTTACATGTTACAAGTTGAATTCCTATGTTAGGGCCTACATGATGGAGTTAGGAAACTAGTATGCAATCCACGAGGTGATGAAAGGTGACGATGTATAAACACAAACACAAGCGATCGCAACTGCGGCGAACCATAATCGTAAACAGCAAACAACAAACAACAAACAGAGACTGAGAACTGCGCGGATATACTTGTTACAAACGACTCAGCCGTGTCTGCCTCTGCCTACATACTGTCTTGCAATGAGCTGCTGATGTATTACAGTACAGTTCGCAGAGAACCTACGAAATACTTTTGGATAAAAATGTCATTCGATATAAAACATCGATAATAATATTCCATTCGATATAAATATTGATCTTCTGTTATCGATATTTTCCAAAAAAGAGGACGGTCCACCACTTTTTAACAGTGTGCTGTGGTGGTTAGGTTAGGTTTAGTTTAGTGTATGATAATGACAAGCTACGTACCAAAATTAACATTTTTACTAAACTCGTAAAACAGAAGACTCAAATAATCGAATAAATTGAGTTTCAGGTCAAGTGGCGACCACAAAGGCCTAGCCTAGACTCAGTTAACGGACGTGAAATCAGGTTAACTTGTACAGTGAGCGGTGAGCGGTTGACTACGGCATACAAGGGTGTAAATCTACGCTTGATTGTCAGCCTCAAGCAGTAACTGGGGGATATTAAAGCCGAGCTTTACTGCTTCAACTGAGCGATAAAGTAGGCAATAAAACATAATTTCGACCGCTTCCCGACTCGGCCGTTAAGCGATGCCTATTCAAGGACTGCCCGGGTTTATAGGTAGTTAACTCGTTTTCCGAGTAGAGCCGTTAAACAAAATGGAATGGTAATGAGCGGGTTTATTACATGTTTTATACATCGTTCGATCAAATAGGGGGGTGGGCAATTAATTTGGGGGTGTTTGTTTTGGTGATAAGGGTAAGATTTGTTGTTTTAATGGTCCTGTTAGATAAAATTGGGGATGTTCTAAAACTGTTTGAAAATTTAAATAAAATGCGAGTCGGAAACTGTAGAATGTAAAATCATCAAATTTTGGGAGGATTTCACCCCCGACCTAGTAGTCTACGTTGAGGTAATCTGTTCTGTAATGTATTATCTAGTTGCAAATTAACTAAAAATTAAATTGTATCATTCTTAAAAAAAATGTCCCAGTCTGATTGGTAAACTTGAGAAGACAATGTTTAGGGCTTTTAATTCTCGAAATTCTAATATATCTTAGGTAAGTCTAACGTATCTAGGTCTCGGGGTCTCGCTCAACTATTTACCATAACATAATCATGTAGGCTTAATCCCAAAGTAATTGAGTTAAATATTATCTACGACCTAACCGAACCCCTAACTTTGACTGTGCAATTAAATAATTTGTAATTTAAATTTAAGTTTTTTTTCAAAAACTTGTCACCCTTTTATTACAATACATTCATTTGTTCAAAAATGTTTGCCTGCAACACGAATAATTTTTAGCATGACAATTATTGTGAATTAGGATATGGCAAGATTAGGTACTGTATTAAGCCACAGTAGTTCTAGGTAGTCCTACAGTAGCGCTGCATACGCCTAGCGGCGGCCTGATGTACTACAAGACCGCCTAGTAGCCGATGATCAGGCAATGTTGTATTGCGCATGTGCAATTGTGCATGGTTCTGTAATTACCAGTAACGCTAATTGTAATGCACGAAGCATGCTGCTATTTTATTAATTGAGTCGATTCCTCAATTAATTAAATTCCCGAGTAATTATAAAACCAGCTGGCTGCATTTAGTAAAGATTCCTGCTTGCATGTGTGGTGATTGTTGGTTAATAGACATAACTGTTTGTTTGGAAGAAAATAGTTTTAAAATAACATAGCTGTTTAATAGCCTTTAAGTGTTTCTTAACATTTGTTAGAGTTGCATAAGATTAAAATGTATGATTGGAAATACATTTTTGCCTTTTTGACAGACCTTTTCATGTTGTACACTTCATTCTGATTATTTAATTTAAAATAAAATAAAAAATGAAGAGGATAGACACCTTTTGTTTTACAATTTTACAATGCATTGTCTTAGATTAAATTAAATACGATTGTAAATAAAGTAAATTTATAAGTAAGGAATAAAATCAATATTTAAGTTGATTTAATTATTCAAATTCAGATTAGGTTTAATATTTGTTAAACAAAAGTTACATTTCCTAATTATACCTGATTGACGATTATTCTACTGATATAAATTAATTTTTTAAATGAATTCAAATTTTTAACATGAGAGTATTCAAAAGTTGAAAGTTTTTAAATGTGAAATCAATTCAAAATTTTAGTTTTGCAGTTGAATAGTCCCCAATTAGGTAACATTTTGTCAAGTACAAAACAATTATATATATATCTACAGTTTTGATTATTCCGAATTTTGATTGCATCTAATGTTTGTTAATCGTTGAAACATGTTTTAATATAACTTGTTTTATTTTCCAGTATTACGAGATGTCATATGGGCTCAATGTAGAGATGCACAAACAGGTAAACACATTGCATATCTATTTTAGTACAAAACCATTATATTTTCTACCTTATGTTTACGAACGCATTAATCTACCACTAACGAATACAAATCAGTTACATATACTTTGGATGAAATATTAAACAGAGGGACGGGCTTTATAATCGTCAAACCCCAAAAGAGATTTACCACTCGCAAATTACAGCGGAGAGCGAAATACGGTGAATTTAACAAGCTGCTTAAAACCGTTAAGGCATCGTGCTAAATTGTTCTTCTGAGACAAACTAATTGTGGAGAGCGAGGGGGGGGGGAATTATGAATTCCCCGTCAGGAAACTGCTAGGGGTGGAGACAGGGGAGGAATAAGGGGCCCGTCTCGGCTTCTTTATACCGTGTTTAGAAAACTCTCTCAGTCACTTATTAAAACTCTGAGAAGAAACATTTACATAAAGTTGAGCAATACGGACTTCAAGGAGGGACTTTTAATTATTCCGTTTAATCAGGAAAAACTGGCTTTTACCCTTGGCTCTCGCCTCGCAAATTAACGAATAACAGCCAACTTTTCGCACAGCCGGGCAATTTTTTAGAATATAAGTGACTTTCTTCTTTAAGTCTTTGTTTAAGTTGCAGATTTATATTGGTCTTTGTTTTGGCTGTTTGTATTTTAAGTTTTAATTCACTAGTTGGGTTTCTTAAGAGTTTCACTTTTGTCTACTTTGTATTCCTGGTAAATGTTGGTCCAATGTTTTAAGAATATATTTTAATTGGGATTAAATATTTTATATTTTGTTTGCGGTTTGTTTAATTTAATAATCTGCAAGGTACATGTTAAAATTCACCAAATTTGAAGAAATTATGATCAAACGTGCGTATACAACCCCTCATCTGTTGGAATAAGAGTTCAGCCAAACACTCTTTTGTACACTCACTAGTATGGAAATTTTACAAATATAATTCATTTATATGACTATTTTGTCCATTTTATAGACAATTGTAAATATATATAATTCTTCAACGCACATTTCCGTTTAACAATCAAATACTTTACACTACTGTTCTGCGCCTATGGTTTTACACTTTGAATTTTCTAAGGCCCTATAGGTACCCCTATAGATTAGCGCAGTGAGTTTCCTCCTATATATTTTTTCTTTGACGAAAACTAAATAACAGATGCAGTTGTTTATTGTGAATACCTTTATAAGGTTTGTTAAATATTTTAGTTTCATAGTAGACGTAAATTTTGACAAATTTAAAAACTTTAAACTTATGAATGAGACTATCATACATTGTGACAACGTCGGGTAGAAGTTTTCACCCCGTGCCGTGTTATCATTGACGCATGTTATCAGTAGGTTTCAGGCGTCTCCTGACAAGAGAAACACTGAATAATAATATCATCAGACAGCGACACTGGCTCTGAATAATAAGACCATCAGAGCTGAATGCAAACCTCACTTCACCCGTATACACATCGCGGGGCCTCACAATACAGATATGATACGGTACACAGGGTGCGAGATGTAGGGTTTGTAGACAATTTGTGTGTATATCTCGTCTATGTGTGTGAGGAGGGATTTCACCGTGTGCGTTAATGGACGAAATATACGTTGTTTGTGTTTTTAGGAATTTTCATGGGCATTATATTATTCAAATTTAATTATTTAGCATTTTTACTAGTGAAACTAAATTTATTGGTATATGTATAATGACTCCGATTTCTTTCAGGTAAACAAATTTTTCAAACAAGAAAAAGTAGAACCCCCTAAAAAATGAAAAAGTGGTGATGTTTCTCTTAGTGAATATATTAAGTAGATTTTTTGACCTTGTGGATGTAGTGATGGTGTTACTTATTTAGGTACACCTAGATAATAGGGCAACTACTGTTTCGTTATTTTAAGATGATCCGATAATTTTGTAAAAACATTTACTTTATTAACAAATTATGTTAGTATTGTACAATCAAATTTTTTTTAAATTGATTTAAATTTTGTTCATGTTGTAATTTTTTTGCAATAAGATTTTAATATCTCATTATATTGGTTTAACATCGCTATTCACCATAGCTAAACCTTATTTTCTATGCGAAATACACAACTTTATCTACCCCAAATTACAATCAAAACACTAGATAACTTCTAAACATCGTAACACAAACACGGAGAGCAAGGTGGTGACTACCCTAACCGCAACCCTTGAGGAGGGTTAAGCATTAGAGCCGCTTAGACGAGGGAACAAAGTCGAGTGTGCGGAGAAACAAACGGCGGGAATTAATTGGAGGGAAAACATGTTAATAATAGTGTAATTAGCGAGTGAGATTTAATAAAGCTCTCCAAGGGTGTCTTGCTTCCCTTCTCCCTCTCGCTTTCATCCCCCGCGGATCGATCTCAGCGACTCGGGATAAATGGCGCTGCGGAGTTTAATATTGTGTTTTATGTAAGTAAATTTTTGTATTAGAGGAATTTTTATCTGTATCACCTGTTTATTAAGCCCACTACACACGGTCAGTTCGGTGAGTCAGTTTGGTGTGTTCATTTCTAACTGTCACTTCTAACTGAACGCAGCATTCGCATCCACACGGTCAGTTCGGTGTGTCAGTTCAACGTGCTACCTGGGGGTGAAATCCTCCTAGGTACGCTTCCCTTCCTGGGAAGTCGTACTCGTTCGTATGTATTTTCATAACAAACAATGTTTATTTTCCTACATACGACAGATTTGTTGGTGATGAGATGGATCTCTTTCACCTTTCCCACAATACCAAAAAGAATGATATGATTACTAAAGTTATTATTTGTTGAGAATTGTATATGACTTAAATGACAATAAACAAACTGTAAACAAAAAATAACATCTACACTACACCGGACAGAACTAACAAATAAATTTTCTTCAGCTTATTCTTAAGTATGAGAATTCTACTAAGGAAGTGTGTTTTATCTATGGTATAGGATATATAATGACGCTGCGTATGCTCAAATACCAAAATTTGACTAACTGAACTGACGCGGCGGTACACACGCTCACTTCGGACTGACATCAGTTCGGTGTGTCACACCGAAATGATGAATTTTCATCAGTCCATCAGTTCAGTTTTTTTATGTGAGCTCACGTCAATTTGGCGTACACACGATCAGTTCGGTGTGTCAGTTCGATGTGAACACACCAAACTGACACACCGAACTGACCGTGTGTAGCGGGCTTTACATGACGGTGCTTAAAGATGTTTGAAAGCTAATCAAAATACATATTGACGTTGCTTGATTTTCAATCTTGTTTGGTTAGCGGTGTGGTGGTGAACACAGAAAAGTAAATTCGGCAATTAAATTGTTAACAATATAACAGGGTGTGTTTGTATACATGTTCGTGTGTGTGTATAAAAGTTCATATTTTTATTCATTCCTGAATACTGAAAATGTTGAAAATCTTACACAGTACCTATGTTAGAATTGTAGGGTTTCGCCACAAAAGTTTTTCATTTTTGCTACAAATCGAGTAATAAATAGTACTTTATAGGTTTGTTTGAGCGAAATTTACAACCTCGTAGCCTCTGAGAAATAACACGAGAATGGAAAATATTGTCGGTCCAGTGGCAAAAATACACTCAGAGTCACAGCGCATCAAAACGCGTCAAAAATCATGCTTAAGGCACACTGCGTCAAACATCATAGCGCATCATGCGTCATGATTCATTGAAAATTTTAAACTTATTTCCACATAGCTTCTCGTATCATCACGCAGCGTGACGCTGGCTTATTAGAATCTGGTAACAACCGTGACGCGACACTGTCAAATAACTGTTATTCCGCCGGTCCTCAACTACGTCCGTAACGCCTACTCTGGCTACGTCTGTCGTGACTGTAGAGTCCAGCCAGGCATCGGTTGTAATTCCAAATTGATTGTATAAACTATAACTAATTTTAGTAACGTCAGAGCATACAAATATGGTGTTTCGCAACTAAATACAACATCAACCTCAAGACATGTTTCACACACGCAAGCTCACGACTGTATTATCACATCTACATTGACTTGACACTCGCAGAGAACGTTTCACCCCTAAGCAACTCGTCGTACGTAAGCAACCCCGGAGCGTGTCTGAGGGGTTGGTAAATAGAAGGTTTCCAAGAGGCTTTCATCTTTTGCGTTTCCGTATCCTTTGAAAAAGACGTCCCTCGCTGCAAATCCAATATCGCACTCGGCTGGAAATGCCGAAGTCCTGATTGGATTCGGTTATCACATTTCTTTTCCATCTCACTTTAAGTCCCCCTCACTCCTCGCCTGTCGTGAACCTTTTACAAGTCGCGCCTCGGATTTGAATTTATATCGACACAAATGAAACCCTCCCACCTTGTTTTTCTTTGTTTCAACCCTCTTAAGACGGGGGTTGAAAGGTGTTTATGCGTGGAAACTTAGGGGATTTTTGTTGTTTTGCATTTCTTCGTGCAAGAGAGTGAGAGGTGAAAGTGGGTTTTGTATATGGAACATTTGTCGTAAATGAAACACACTAAAACCCTCTTGCTTGATTATAGTGAAAAACCTCTTGAACTTAAATATTCATGAAATAGAAAGTATGTCGACAACGCGACAAAAATGTGGGATGTGGAGTTAAATAAAAGCCGTCAAACTCTTTACAAATTGAACTGACATAGGCCTGTGTTGTACTTTTTCTGAGACTTGCGCTGTATATAACATAGGCGGTTTTTCGAGACTTTTTAGTCGAAAACTAATAATTACAAAAATTTAATTTGAAAAACATTACAGGTAATTGCCAATTCTTACACATGTTTATTTGACTTAGAACAACACACTAACCGTTTAACCACAAAACGTGACTGTTAGAATGTGTTACGGTACAATGTACTATGTACACGGCCGCTAATAACAGATGTGGTCTGGGTTGAAGTGGAGTTGACCACGTGACCACAACCCCTCCTCCCCCCACCCCCCTCGCCACAACCGAGCTGACTTACCCCTAATTACTAGCTCTCACCTGTTAAACCTCCATTACACCGGGCTGGCTTTGCCTTACTTGGGGACGGGATTGCGACCACATCGTGGTCTAGAGAGGGTGTACTTTATAATATTGTATTTTAGATCAATTGTACCTATTTAGAATACAAAAATTAACGTTAAATATGGTTCGATCTTCGGTTTAGTGTTAATCTGTGAGTTGGACTGCGTTCTTGAATAATATAACAATTTGGAGAAAAATAATTCATCAACTTGGAAATTATAGCACTAACTTCACATTACCTCCTTTCTTTATTCTTGCGTGTTTTCGTGTCTTGATTTTTTAAGGTTTACTGAAAAGTTTATCGAATTATAAAAGAAATGCAAAAAAACAGTAAAATATTGTTTGGGGGGGATCGGAATTGGATTTTACATGATTTGCGTTTAATTGTACTTAATTTACGCCCGTAAGCCTTGGAGGGTTATGGAATGGTTGGAGGGTTAGGTCATGGGTTAACTGATAAAATAACCAAAGAGTTCACCTATGAAAACCTCCTAAACTTTGTGGGCTAAATAATAAACAAATTTGTATAAAAAGATAAATAATATATTTACCAAATTTATCCCAAACACTACGGTAAAATGGTGTAGGTAAATAAATATAGTTCAACATGTTTTAACAGGTCTACGTTTAATGTAATATGCATTTAAGTTCAACATAGTATTTAGAACCTAATTGATTTTGAGACCAATACAGATAGAAAGTTTTAATTGGATAGATCAAATTAAGTGCAGTTAGTTAGATGGGTATCTCGGGCGTCAAGTTGGCTCTGATAAACACTTTGACAAATCACTCGTTACCTTCTCTCACCTGCAAAACGTAAGTGGGTTACAACCCCCCCCCCCCCACTGGGCGTCTCTTTGGCCCCCCTAGACCGGGGAAGTCTTCATTTTTGTAGCGTCTTAGGTGTCTTTCTTTGCTATAAAACTTGGTCGTGGTTTAATTTTTATTAAATAATTGAAGCGGCACAACGGATTTTGTGCGAGCGAAAACAAATTTAAAATGTAATACGCAATGTATACAGAGTCCCATAGATGTCGGGTCCTTCAAAATTATCCAATAAAAACCAATTTGACTCAATAGAGCCCTATTAATCTCAAAGTAACTAACTCATAAGTAAGTAGAGAGATTAATTGTAAGAAAGGACCATGAGGTCCTAAGTTCGCCTCAATAAAGAAGGATTTTAATTTTTTTTTTCAAAGTAACGGAAACTTCATTTGTTTCACTATAATCCATTGTGAATTTTCCCCTAAAGTTACTATGCTTTCAATACAATTACCACCAAATGATACAAATCCTTTTAGTATATCAACTTTCTTCCAGATGGTGTTGTTAAATCAAATAATTGTACCCCTATAAACTACCCACTAACATCAACCCCAAATAATAATGTTTGTGTAATATAAAAGCTACCAAGTGATAATAATCCAAGTATATACATTTTTAGTTGCAGTTAGTCACTCGATTAGGTTATTGACTCTAAGTTGCAACAAACCAAGTGTATCAACCACCAAGTGCCAACAACCCGAATATAATGTCCCCAATTACAACAGTAGGTAGCAAATAAGTTACAACTCGACCAAATAACAATATAAAAGTTTCAAAACCCCCGTATATTCATTACAAAGAAATAACAACACGAGTATGAATGTTTCAACAAACCCAGTGTATTAACCACCAAGTACCAACAAGCCGAGTATATCGATGTCCCCAAGTAGCGAGTTTCGTTGTAATTGCACCGCGCTCTTGCTTTATTAATGAACATAAACGCTAATTGGGCAACATTAATTTGTTAATGGTCACCGTAAGTGGGCCATTACTTTTAATGATTGAACAACCTAATGGCTTAAGCATTCTCACGACTATTAGCCCTCGGCCTACAAAACCGCGCGCATTTTAGGGTTGTTAATTATTTAATGATGATAAACGCTTAAACGATTTCAGTTTTGTGTTGAGTTTCAGTAATTATTCTAAGTTTGAAAGTCGGTTTTGGCTTGATGTTTTTTTTATTTGTGTAAGTAGCATTGAATGCAGAGTTACTTGATTAACGTCAATGCACGGCTAAATGGTACCATTTAATTGAAATACGCAATCGGTAAACACCCCTAAATCTTCGACTTCACCAATAACCAATGAAAGGATTGCACTTGATTGATTTAGGGCGTTGCTGGTCTAGATGTTTGAGCGGGGGCTTACAAAGTATAGAAAGTATTGCAAAGTATCCCGCGAAACACCAATGGGTTTTGATAATGACATTACCTGTTGATACGGAGCCCAATCTTTTACCATCATGCGACTAAAGGATATATCTCTACGTGGAGACCTGTCTGTGTATTTGATATCCCCATCGACGAAAACTAATTCAATTCGAATACTAACGATATAACATTGTACTACCTCTTCAACTTTTATGCTATTCATGCATAAGCAAATAGTACCCCGAGTTGAGAGTTCAATGAATAATTGGTAAACAGACAACATAATACGATCGAAGTTTGTATACAACATCCACTCAGAACTCCAATTGTTCACGGATCCAAAACCGAAAGTACCCAACTGTAAATAAACTCGTCGACACAGTGGGACATGAGATGTGGTAGCAAGGGGGGGTCACACCCGAGGGGGGGGCCTGGGGAATCAATTTTGCCGTGTGTTATTTATGTTGGGCGGGACCGGGTTGGGGTGCCAATAAAGAAGGCACCGAGAGCTCCTCCAATATTTGTACGCCGTGTCTGAGGCAAAAATAATCCTCTCTCTCCAAACATCCAGTCAGCTGGAATTTGTAGACTGGTGTTTATTCTGCTTAGACTTCCCGCCAAATGCTGTAGTTGCGAGGAATCATGAGAGTGTTAACTGAAAATGAGATAATTGTGGCTTTTTGTAGATGGGAATTTTTGATACAACATTTAATTTGCCTGAGGTACTTGTATATTTTTATACGCGAATAACTCAGTAAAAGTAGTACAGTATTACATGTAAAATGCTTTGGCGATTAGCAAGATTTGAACCCTAACTCTATTTTGTTCGTGTTGTAATCACATACAAGTTAAGCTAGTATGACATATAGGCCAGCACCGTATGATGCAGGTATTAGCAGGTATCATGGGACACATAGTTGCGGCGTAATTATGAAGATCAGCTGATTGCCAATCAGCTGTGGTGATCAGTTTTGGCGGCAAATCCCCCCTCCCTTCCTCATCATCGTCGGCTTTGCGCGGATTATTCTGATTGGGGCCACTAATATGATAAAAATCTCCCGATGCGACTAAACCGAATTACACATTTTCTAATACCTTGCTTAATTGACGGCTTTAGCGGACGGCAACGAAATTAGAAAATAAAACGGGGTTTTATCTCGATCGTACCGTTAGAGTTTCGATACTGTAAATTCATTTGAAGGGAAATAGTGTTAGTTAAAACGATTGAATTCTACTGAATTATTATTAAGCATGACTTTTTTTACAAAGAACAATATAAAGAGAAATAACTCAAATGCTCATTCAGTACTTGCATAGCCTAAATAACACACAGAAAAACTACGTACGTAACCAGACTTGTACCTGGCAAAATGAGCAGTTTTGTCTGTCTATTTATTACGTTTACTCATTACGTCACTCATTACGTTCACGGTAATGTGTGTCAAACTACTGTACTTGCTAAATACAATCGGTGGGTTACCATAAACAGACATTTATGAAAACATTGGTATTGGTAGTAAAATATAAGTCGGATATCTACATAAGCCATGTTTACTTTTACTATACAAATCTGTTTAAAATGTGTACGTTACTACAAACAGCTGATCGAGGAAAAGGAGATCATTTTCTAGGAAATCACTGACAATTTAGATTCAAAAATCAATGTTCATAATGTAAATACATTTGTTACCCTTACTTTATATATCTCTCTTTCGGGATCTCACCCGACGCGAAACACTTTCAAAACTATATAAAATTAAACTAATATCGACACTATCCATGTGACCATGATACTACAATCACCGCAGGGGTGGAGGGAGGTAGAGTAATATCACATGTATATGATAACAGCTGCAGGCTCCATGGTAATGTACACTGCCTGCCAATAATCATGTAATATCCAACATGGCCAGTGTTAATGTGCATAGACAGAGGTCAATTATACACACAATGTACGGTTAATGGTTCATTTAGTTTTAATCAACTACGACGAGCCAGTGATTGCTTTCAAATTCAATTTATCATGGATTAAAGTTGGGTTTATTGATAGTGGTTGTTTCAATTTGAGGTATGAATCGCGATTTCAATGATTAGGGTTTCGGTTTAGCCATAGATTAGATATGAATGTTCATATTTTTAACTCAATTTGAAATATTGTACAGGTTTGAAATTCATGGATTCCACAATGTACACTATTTTATACATAGATTGTGGATACTAAAATTAACATTCAATTTACATAGTTCAGCTGTAGAATCTTTTTCTCTACTGTAGTAGATTCCTAAGTTCGCATAGAGTTTGTTACTTGTTACAGTATACATTTAACTTCCACTTCTAATACCTACATACTACTGTATGATATTTGACGGGGACCTAGAAGATGCAATTTCTTAAAATATGTAACAATTTTAATTTTAGTTTTGCACGATCTATGTGTTGGTGTGTAAGAAAAGAGTATATTACATGGACACCATCATCTACCCAAATTTAAGTATTTGTTCCAAACTGGCTATTACTGTACAAATATTTGTACTAATTTTCAGTGTATGGATAAGTAAAAGTAATGAGTTTAAGCTACATTTTACTACAAAAAAATAAATTAATCCATATGTTTAGCAAAGTTGAAACCCCCCAAAGCTGTTGTCAGTCTGTCGTGTTAACGCGATTACCGTTTCACATTTGCAGATCCACATCTCTCACCGTATAATCCGACATGTAGTTTTGCGCGGGGTATATTAATCCGCCATGTAGTTTTGCGCGGGGTATATTTAATCCGCCGCATTTCGTCATCTAGTTTTTATCCGAGTATTAAAACGGGTTTATCGGCGAAAGCCGGACGAAGCGCGGGGAATAATTCGCCATTGTGAACCAAACTGCACATAATTGGAAAATGGCGGTTAACCGATAATTATGTGGAACAAAGCGCGGGAAATAATAACTCGGGTTACATGTTGGTAACCGGCGTCCCGTGGCGAGAGTGTAATTGGAGTTTAACTGAGGTTTTAGCAAATACGGGTGTTTAATTTTAGTTTTTTTTTAAGTGATAATATTTTGTTTATCATCTAACAGTGTTTACTAGTTATTGGTTTATATGTTTTGGGGATTTAAGAACCTTTTGACGGATTTTTAACTTGCATGTATCGAAACCGATCTCTTAGCAATATCAACTTGAAAATAATAGTTAAAGTATGTATAAAAAATATGTCGAACTTAATTTTTTTATATAGCAAATCGAACTAATGTAGCTAACTTGGTGCGTACAAAAAATTAGAGAATGATGATTGTAGAATAGAGTGAGATTATCTGCTAAGCTTTACTGACTAAGACCACAGCTGTCTCTTTTGTATGAATAATTATTCAAACTCAAGCCCAATTATTGAGGACAGCTAAGTCCAGCGTTGAACCATCACAAGCAACTCAGAATCGAACCGGTGACCTCGTGCTTATCAGGCTAGCACTTTAACCACTCAAGCTAAACAGTAAAATGCATTCCCTAGCGTTAAACATGTGCATAATTTAAAATGTTTACTTCGTAATTAGCTATTCCATAAATTACAAAAAAGAACTTGATTGGATCAATTCAATCTGTCACACTCATCACAAACCCGAACTGGATCTCGAGCCAATAAAACACAAATAGACCTTGTCAACTCGACCTAATCCGTAGTCCCAGTGTGAAAAGCCCATCCAATCCCATTGCTCGAGGATAAAAGAGCAGAGGCCCGAGAACGCTGCCCTGGGGGACCGCGAGTGTGCATCTGCCGCGCAGCACCCCAGTCCAAATAAACACCCTAATTGCGCATTTCCACCCTTCGCGTCATCAACAGACATCTGGCCTCAGGCCGAGGGTTGATGAAACGGCCTGTTTGCATTTCATGAGAATAACAGGGGATTAATGTAGGGGAGTGATTAGATTTGGAGATTCGCTCGCACGAACGTTGAATGTTCCAATGTGGGGTTCGGTTGATGGACATAGGGTGGTACTATGGGGTGATGTGTTTGACTTTGTAATTGGTAAATTTGACATTGTTGCGTAATTATAACGTGGGATTACACCACGATCTGTTCAGTGGAATTCTTTCTAGTAATTTGCTATTGGATTTTTAAAAGTTGCACGTTTGTGATGGTACTAAACACTTTGCGGATGAACATTTTTGCCTCTTACATCGACTAGTAAGACATTATAAAAATTAATACGATTGAAAATTTTCGGGTTGAAATGAATCAAAATGTGCATTTTCCACTTTATAATAATTACTCAGTGTGAGGTCATTTCAGAATGTTTTTTCCAGTGATACATGTTAATTATTTAAAATATGTTAGCAAAAAAACTTATATTAATTTTGTAGTAATTTGCATCAAAAACTTTTTTTAGATTTTTTATTAAAAATTTTCACAATAAGCAACAACACAAAACATTCGTTGCAAAAATCTAACTTATACTAATTATTAAAATTTCACCATCGACTTGAGACGTAATTGTTCACATCTTACTATATTTCTCCTATAAAAAACCGATGCTTTATTTTATTTAAAGAACTATTTTCGTTCCTTTTACTTTATTTTCCTTTATAACACTAAGAACAACGGCTGTGGCTAAAATGCGTGAGTTTTTCGTACGAATTTCATCGAGTGGTGTTTCCTTACAGAGAATATTCCACCCCTGTTCCCCCGAGGCCAGTATAGTGTACACACGAGGGTGAGATCCACCCCGCTGTGGTTTAGTATTACAACAGTTTGCATTGACAAGGGTGCGATGCGACCAGTGGCCTCTCAACGATGAGACCAATCTAGCCGACTACTGTTTACAAACTGATTTCGTCTGAAACGTCTGTAGTTGTTTGAGTACTGTATTTTGTTTTAAATTTGTTGTGGTTGGATTTTAAGTTTTATTCATGGAAAAATCCAAAATGTAATTTTGGTCAAACGTGTTTTGTTAAAAAGTATTATTAATTGTTACCTCAGTGAAAATACAGTTTGGATTCAAAACCATGAGTAGCGTTCTGTAAGGATTGAACTTTATTTTGTTAGGGACGCGGGTAAGCTAAATAAATTGAATTAGATCGAGGGGAATCGAACGAAGTGAAGAATTCTTGATATAATCAGGCAAAGTATAATCACATGGCCATTTTTACTTGACAATTTGTTTATATGTAGTTGATGTTGGGGTGATACTTAAACGTTAAAAGGCGCTTTACACCATTATTCATTTACAAGTCTTTGGTTAATATAGTTTGTTGAACAAATGTTGTAAACAATAATCAAGTTATAATTCGAGTTAATTGTAAATAGTTATAAATAAAATAAAAACCAACTTGAATGTAAAAAATAGTTTTTTAAGACTGAAAAAAAACTTTAAAACGGCGTGGAGGTTGAAAATGTATTATCATAATATTTAAATACCTATTAGTAGGCCAAAGTACAGTTTATTTTGAAACCACCCTAACGTCAAGGTATTTTATATTTACATTTATGACCGAATATTCAAAATATTCAATACTATAAAACATTGATACTCCCGAATACCTAAAGAGGTAACAGCATTTTTCCATTCCACCATGTAACGTCAAACCGAAGAGAAGGGGTGACATTTACCCCCCACCACCCCCCCCCCTTACCTACATCACATATCACCGACACCACTTAGCTTCGTGGGAAAGTTCAGCATTCCTTGCTATACCAACCATCGGTTTGCGGTGCTGTTATTTGCAACGTAATAAGTATTGAACGCTTACACCCAACGGTGGTAAGTGATTATACTAACCTTCTTAATTTGGATCTCGTTTATACGGACTTCGCTTAATCCGGCTAGCAGCATTTATAAACATTTCATATCGCTAACTATTGGTTGTTGTGGTACTTTATTTTGCTCGCGGAAAATGAATATGCAATATATCAATTTTAGGTTATAGTAAACCCCGTTACTACGGACTTTACAATCTGGATAGCTATTTGACATAGTCTACACATATAATATTGCTAGTAAATGCGCCGGTGTGAGCCACACCAGCTACTGTACATTTATTTTAGTACGTAACTACTGTTTTTTTTATTCATAGTACGTTCTTTAATCTATTTCATGTTTAAGGTATATGGTGTACCCAAATGGTCCCGGAATAGCATAATTTTTGTGAATATTATCATTATTCCCCTTTAATCCGGTATTTCATTAATCCGTACGACTTGGAACCTCGGTTGGGTCGGATTATGAAGGGATTCAATAATTGTAACGCTGTAAATAGTTCAGGTTAACTTATAAACAATTATAAGAGTTTTAAAGGGTTAATCCGTATACAACTTCCAACTTATTAAAACTGCTTATATTGATTTTGAAATGTTTTTATGGACGGATGAAATTTAATACCTGGTGATAAAATAATACTGTACTTATATTTTTCGAGAGACAATGGGTTTGCTTCGAATTAAGTAAATCCAACGTTTCTAGCTTACAGCAGATAAGATTCATGTTTAAATTACTAAACTGTTAACATAATGGTATGATTATGAACTTACCATCAACCACAAACATTCTGACCATACCACAACTACTGTAGCCAACGACCATGTTGCAAATACCACAAATACACCTCGACCTCACCACAAATACACTAGACCATATGATAAATACGTTACGACTAAAACACAAATACAATCATTACCACGAATGGTGCATTATGTCAGTAAATATTATATTCGACGACTAGACAAAACAGTTATTTAAAGGCGCGATGTGGTAACAGTTGTAATGGAACTGGTTTAATGTGGTTGGACAATTTCGGTTCAATTATTATAACAAATTGGTTTCGGTCAGTGCATCTTTAGGACTGATTGAAACAGAATTAAATTACATCGATGTGGTTTCCGTTTCGTGATTTAGAAATAACTGGAGACAACGTGTTTAATTTTATTGACTTAAATAATAATTTTGTGAAGTAGGTCAGCTTTAAGTAGGTCTTGGAGTATCCATATTGCAGGATATAATTATTTCAGTTAAATGTTTGAGTAATATTGTAACCGAAATTTAAATAGGGATTTATTTTGCAGTTTTTCGCGTGTATACTTGTAACGTTTCAATTTCAATGTTATACCTTGATGTTTACAGGATCAATAATTACATATTAATTAATATTTGTAATTGCCTCCAATTCAGTAATCATACGTATAAACTGAAACTAAATTATGTGTTTTTCTGTTGCAGACTGAAATTGCAAAGAGACTGAATGCTATCATAGCACAAATCCTTCCCTTCCTTTCCCAAGAGGTGAGTGGAAATAATAGTTGTATAAGGTTATTAATTTTTGAACCATTGGACAAAATAGCTTATAATTTCACAAAATGTTTTTTTAACCTAAAATTTTTGGATGAATTCTTTTTGGTACTTTGGAGTTGGTAGTTTACACAGTGACACTTTATTTTAAAATTACATCTTTAACATGTTTTATTTCTTAATAATATCTTAAACCAATTAATCGTAATCAATTTTTGTTTTAACCAATTACACCTGGCAACATGTACATACATGTACATGCTATCAGTTGCTGCTTTAACCAGTTCTCGTTGCAATGAGTTGTTAATTGCACCCAGTATTTTGTTGTAACTAGTTCCTGTTTTTAAATAGCTCCTCCTCGTCATAAAGAGTTCCTCGTCATAACCAGTTCCTTGTTGTAACCAGTTCCTCGTTGTAACCAGTTCCTCGTCGTAACCAGTTCCTCGTCATAACCAGTCCCTCGGCATAACCAGTTCCTCGTCATAACTAGCTCCTCGTCTTAACCAGTTCCTCGTCATAACCAGTTCCTCGTCGTAACCAGTTCCTCGTCGTAACCAGTTCCTCGTCGTAACCAGTTCCTCGTCGTAACCAGTTCCTCGTTGTAACCAGTTTCTCGTTGTAACCAGTCCCTCGTCGTAACCAGTTCCTCGTTAACTACTTCCTTGTTGTAACCAGTTCCTCGTTGTAACCAGTTCCTCGTCATAACTAGCTCCTCGTCATAACCAGTTCCTCGTTGTAACCAGTTACTCGTTGTAACCAGTTCATCGTCATAACCAGTTCCTCGATATAACCAGTTCCTCGTTGTAACCAGTTCCTTGTTGTTCCAGCACCAACAGCAGGTCGCTACTGCTGTGGAGCGTGCTAAGCAGGTTACCATGACCGAACTGAACGCCATCATTGGGGTGAGTTGCTATTTTATTTGTAATTATTAAAAATAAACTATATTCCGTGTTTTAGTAAGGTCTTCAATTAATTATACTACTCTTTTTTATAATATCAGTTTAATTAAGTTAGTTAAGTCTTGAATACATTAACTAATAATTTTCAATCTACACCCTAGTACTGCAACGAGCTTTGTTTCGCCAGATAACGTGTTAAGTTAAGTTATAACGAGAAGCCATAGTAGTAATAATTTAATTTACAAAGTATTATATGAAGTATGAAAATGAATTAAGTAGCGTACAGAATATAAATATTATTTTATACACATTGACAGCTAGTTAATTTTTAACTATATTACACCAAATTAACAATAACGTCAATATTTTAGTAAAAACAATTACTTAAACTATCGTCGTTCTTGCAAAACAACATCACACTGTTTCTATTCCCGTATCACAAACTCTATTATAGTGTGTTAGTGGTGGTGTGGGAAATGCGGCTTGTAGTTGTGTAGTTGGCAGCAGTGGAGGTGTAAGCCGTGTATTAGGTTGGCACCCCTGAACACGATGCTGGGCTCCTAATTACATGTGCTCGTTACATGTATAACACGCAGCCGGCCTCGAGTGGGTGGCAGCACTGGAGGAACAGTTTGTCTTTCACCGTTGATTATTCATGAATCTGTTACGGAACTGTTGGAATGTTTACGTCTACGGATAGAGCAATTATTGGAGACGGTTGCACGATCATTTTTAAAATGTGGTATAAAATAAAAAAAAAACTTAAATAAAGATTATTTTATAGACTATTAATTACATTTATTTTCCCATATGGTATGATGCGTTTTTTATCTGAGTATTTAGTTCGTTGTAAATTTTGAGATAAATTATAAATGCTTAAATAATCTATCTCGTAAAAAAAATGTTATGGTTGGACAACTTTGATGTTTAAATGTTTAATTCGTGTACGGGTTGTGAGTAGTTAATTAGTCCTATTATGGATACTTGAAGGAATGTTTTTTAGACTTATAGAAATGTAGAAAATATGTTGATGGAATAAATTAATTTACACCAGTGATTTTTATAAATTTAAGGTTGAAAATTGGCAGTAGGCCTATAATAGAAAAAATTTGCTGATATTATGTAAAAAAAACTGTTGTACTCATAAGTCAAAATAATGTCAATGATATGTTATTTTGTCACTTAATTCTAACATCAATACATCTTGTCCTATTATTTACCCAATATAAAATTATCAAGCTAATCCGAGACAACCGACTTTTAGTGGGGTTGGGAATAGAATTAAAAACTTGATATTCAAGCATCAGTATAAATAAATAATTTAATTATCTAATTACATTCCGCCCCACAAAAATAACAGCATTCTGATGGATAAAAAAAAACAACAAACACAACAGCGATGATAATAAAATTAAGAATATTAAATTCTATAATTGTTAGTTTCCGTTGCGATAAATGCACTTAAAACAATGATAAATATTAAACCATTTTATCAAAACAACCTAATATACTTTAAATGTGAAACAAATTTTAGTTGACACCATTTCATTACCGCAAAGCCCAAGGGTTAAGACGGAGAGAATCGGGAAACCCGTTTAAAGACTCAATAAACGTTTAAAACCAAATAAAGGTCTGGCAAGATTGTATGAGGGCGAGGAGGGTTGGAATGTTGTAATTAAAGCTGATAGCGCCGGAGTCAGCACTTTGCTGTCGGAATTAGGTTAAAACATCCACCCGGTCACAAATTGGCAAGGAGCCCCCTCCCCCCACCCCCTGGGTCTGCTCCGTGTTAACACTATAATTACCCCCCCCCCCTCCAACATAACCCCCTCAGTGTAGACATCCCACATTACACTCACTACAAGAGTACAAGTGTTAACACACACCTGTAAGTTGAGGGTTGTGTTGTGGTGTGGCTGTTTTGAGAATTTCTAGTCGGGGTGAAATTTTAAAATTTGAAAAAAATGCTGGGTAAGGTACGACAGGGTAATTCTTTTGTCTTTGAGATTTGGAGTTTATGTGTATTTTTACTCGGGTGTGTATTGTTTGGTTTAGAAATTTTCGATCAATATTTTTTCATCAAAGACATTAACCGGGTCGGTAAAAAAATAAAATCTTTTTTTGTGAACGTGAAAATGTTTTAGAAATTATGTTCATGAAAATATTTAGTTTTCACAGTGGGGTTTGATAGTTTTATCTTCATTGAGATTAGGGTTAATGTTAATTTTTAATATAATTTTTGTAGCATTGAAATTTATTAGTTGCCTTTAAAAATCCTTGAAATCGCTTGCAGAGAATTTATAAAATAAAAATGTATACTGTTTTGTTAGTGGTTGCAAAGCCTAGCCTACTAATGTAAAATATTATTTCAAGTTCGAATCTTGATATACCTAGGAATATACTTTCTAAGTTAATTCTTTTCGAAGTTTATTCCTTCAAACGTGCAATGATTATCTGCGTCCAATAAAATAAAGCAGTACAGTCATACTATCACCTAGTACAGTACTAAATCCGTTTTACAACACACTTCATCTTTACGTTACTGTTTGGCAACTCAAAACAGAACAGAGGAGGCGGCAAGCGGTCAACGCCAATCCGTGGGCAAGCCTAGATGTCTCTGTGTAGGTTAGGTACATAAACAGTAAACAGTGTTTGCGGAGAAATACCTTCGCTTCGGTCAACAAGAAACTATTGACAGCTGTTTGCGTAAGATAAGTTTTCAGTCGTGCGCCGTTGGAGAACTGTTGAAACCGATTATTGTCAGCATTGGCTATTGACCTCGAGAGTTTATATTGGCTATGCAGTATCGTTGTGATTTATCTTTCTAGTACAGTATAAATAATGAACGAGTATAGATAGTAAATGTAGGGATTGTTTTGTTTACACCACAGTGAAATGTTTACACTTCAAAGAATGTCGGTGAAACCTTTACTTTTTCATAGATATTTGGCATTTTGTATGACTTAGAAGCTGGGAAAAGAATTTTGGAAAAAGGAGAATGGCGTTCGCTCTTTCCTGAAATTGTTTGCACAAAAAATCCACACCGGTTTAAAATTGCTAATGATGTTGTCGATGAGTTCCTCAATTACATTTTAATTAAATTTCCTCATTTAAATTCAATCAAACTACCAATGAAACTAATATAACCTCCTACCCTGGCCTACCTAAACCAAGATCAGCAAGTTGTGCAATACCCAAACTCGTGGAAGGCAGGACTTAGTCTGAGATTGCGGAAGATCCGAAGGAAGTTGTTAATCTGGCGAGCAGGCGGCGTTCTTATTGGGTTAGACGGGAGTTAATTTGGGCGCCTGCAGCCCCGGAAATTGGAAATTACGCGGACGTTAAGTCTTAGTGACTTACAACCCTGCGTGACACCCTACAGTTCGGACCCCAGCTAGGGGATGTAGGGGAGGCTAATAGCTTCTTCATTTCGGGGCCATCTTTACTAAGTAATGAGCCCTGTGAATTCGTGTCATTAATTTTAGGCCACGATGTTTTCCAAGGGTTGAACTTAAAATATTCTGCACGTTTGTATGGCAGGGTTAAAAAAGTATGGTTTTGATAAAATGATGAATAATTGCTATTTATTTCAAGTCCCAAGGTGAAAATATGATGTTAGAACTGAATTTGATTTAATAGTTTTTTGTTTTCTTATGTCGTATTTTTTAAGTTTTAAAGCATATTCACAAAAACAAACTGAAAAAAAACTATTTTACTTTTGTTGAATATCTTTGTTTTGAGTTAAACATTATAAGCATATGAGAACAAAAAAAAATTACTCCGGATACCGGAATTAAACTTTTCATTTTATTGCAATATCTGAAAATGGTTTGATGTGACAATAGTAGCTTTATAAATGTATTGTTTTATTTTGTTTAAACAAAGTTGAAATATAATTGGTTTAAGTTAAGGGCTACATGTTTGTTCACTATTCCAGATCAATAAAACTCCCCTCGTACACACAGTATATAGTATTGTCGCCAACTATGTTTTCAACGCCGCAATGTTGGTAATGACAGCACCGCAGCAGGGTTGCCAACGTTTTGTCACATGTTTATTCAGACCACGAAACACATCGGCTGACTACGTGCCATGCAAGTCGCGCTCAACAGAAAATATCACCTTTGCAATATTGTGTGGCGATCCGTGCTCGGAAACCGAATCACTTTTTATCCACTGTTTATTTTTCGTCTTTACGTGTTCGGCGCAATTCTCCGTCTCGTTTTTATCGGAATGCCACTGGACCGTTTGTTTGGGTTGTTAGCAAACTGTGCGTGCTCGGAATATCATCGGGTAAAGGGTTGGGCCGTTTGAACATATTGGGGTACCATAAAAATTAAGTGGTTTTAAGAGTTTTAATTGTAAAAAATGATCATTGTTGGTCTTTACTATAGGCTAGTACCACGAATTTCCGTTCCCATGTTAAAGTCGCAGTAATTCCATAACGTTATGTTCCATTATCCTTACAACACTTTTATTACAAATTTTGGGTCTTTTTCAAAAAAGGGTTGCCACTATTTAAACTGTAGAATAACCACTGTTTAGGTTAGGTTAGCTTAGTTTATAGCTTTAAAGTAGTTTGTTTTCTGTGTTTACGCACACTTTTTTGTTTACTAAACTGAAATAACCACAAAAACTCAAAAATCGCAAATCCTAAACTGTGGTTATTCTACTGTTTAAATAGTGGCGGCCTTCTTCTGAAAAACACCCCAAATTGCATCTGCTTTAGAGGACTGATTTAAACAAATGAATGTCCAAATTGGAAAATGTATTTTAATAATCAGGAACTTTTACTTTTTATTAGATTAAACAACTTTCCTATGGAGCAAAAGCCACACTACTAGACCCTACAGCATACATATTGTATTTACCATTATCAGAGTAAAAGGATATCTCAAGTTAAAGATAAACCACTTTTAAAAGCTTCCAAACACAAAGTTGTTTGCTTCAAAATAATTTAGCCACAATAATCCGCATGAATAATAAATTCCCAAGCTTCCCCCGACTTTATAAACTTTGACGTTACTTTCAAGGGAGAATCAGCGTGTTTAATCAAGGTGCTCCTTTGAAGCGGGAATTATTTGAAACATTTTTAATAACGCGGCGCGATGAGTTAAGTTGGAGCCAGATTTGTTTATGCTCAAGCTCCGTGAAAACTCTGATAATGATTCTACTCATTGACACAACTTTGCCCCTTTCGGTGGAAATCTGCTTTGCTTTCTCTTTATTTCATGTCAATGTTTTTATTTGCTGGGGTTCGTCTTTGGCCAGACTGTAGATTTTTAAAATGATTCAGAATTTTCTCCACATTTCGGGGGCTGATGTTGATGATATTTAGTTGTACGGGGCTGGGGAAGTGGTATGTATGCATTAAATTTACTTTTTACAAATTTCCCATTATTATGGGCCAGATAAAAAAGTGTTTTAAGCATATTCTTGTCCGGTTTGTGAATGTAATTCCAAGATTCAAATATAATATAAATTGACCAAAAACTATTTAATTTTGAAAAATTGCTTATCCTCTAGTCTTACAAAAAGTAAAGTAGACACTGAAACATTTGTCTTGAAATAAAAGGATAATATTTAGTCATAGGCAGTTTTCAATTCAATCGGAAGTGTAACAATTCAAAGCAAGCTTCATACAACATAAGAAGTTTACCAGCAAAATCCAAACTCAATTGTCTTATATATAATTCTAAGATATAAATTAATTTTCGATTAATCAAAAATACACCACCATCGATTAAATATTTTGTTCAATAAACCTGTAGTACAATATCCTTTGTCAAAGTAGCAACAAAACAGTACAGTGCAATTCGTTAGTTTACAGAGGAAGACCCGAGTTTGTAACCACCCCCCTTCCCCCCCCCCCTACGTTGACGCCAACCTACTAACTTGGTGTAATTTACTAATTGGCTTAAAGGTGGGTTAATTGTGTCGGGGCGACGGAAATTGGAAATTAACCCTTGCAGGATCCACTGATTGGGTATATACTGTAGGGCGAGGGGAGGGTGGGTCGCCTCTAGCTTAGGTTGTGTGTGTAAGATCTTAACACTTCTGAATTAAAAACTTTTGGGTCTGGGGTTTTTTCACTTTAGCGATTTTAACACGTATTGTATTCTTACACATTCTATTAAAACTAAATATATACAATTAAATAAAAATCCTAGTTGTTAGTTAAATAACCGACAATTCTGTGGTTACATACACAATTTTTTTCATTAGTTTTGTATGTACTCAATTTAAGTTTAATGTAAGGGATTATCATCTCTTATTTTCTCTATAATTTTTCACCCTGACATTGCAAATAACTTTACCGTGCACTCTATTTTTGTGGAATTGTTAAATAATTTAGCTTTGCTGCTAAAATAAATTTTACCGAGACGGTCATTTCAGGATTTATGTTACCACTTTAAACTAGTTTCCACAACAGAAAAGTTATTAATTTACCTTATTTTTTTATTTCAAACTCTTGTCTGCGATAAAATAATTTACATTTAATGTTAAAACGGATTTAATTGTACAATTATAAAAACTACAAATCGCGTATCTTAAAATTTATGTCGGACAGTAAAGTACCTTTTACAACGACGTTTTTATTTAGTTACAAAGTACGTTTATGATATAGATAAGATAAAGTTATGCACCTATTTTTAACTATTGTTATTTTATTATCTTAAACATATTATATAAGTAGTATATATTTAACACGTATCAGGTACACAGTAGAGTGTCATAGTATTAAGTGGGCCTATATTATTTTCTAATTTTGTTATTCCTCTTTTTGTTTTCACTTTGTTTTGTTTTGTTGTTTTGTTATTTTAACGCAACTTTCTCTCTTTTGTTCACAGCAGCAACGCCCTGACCTCCCCCGTCTGTTGGTAAGTGCGGATAAATGTTTTGGAATTGTTCACTTCTAAATTTTAGCTCTGCTTTTGTCAAAATTTTTCGCTTGGACGAGGGTGCGTCAGTTCAGTGTTTTTGTCTTTGTTAGTTTTGATGCACTTTTGTGTTGTTTTCAATCTCTTTTTTAGTATTTTTCTGTGTTTTCTTACATTTGTAAACGCTTTATTCGAAGGGCCCAATAGTTGTTATGTTTAGTGTAAGGAAGGTTTGTATAGTGTTTATTCATCGTTATTTGTGTTTCCATTTTGTATAGTATTCATAAGATAATGTTGGTATGTTGCAAATTGATTGAGGTTAAACATGTAAATTTCATGACACGATTGAGGTCTAAGCGATAATGCCGCAACCCCTTGGTCTAGCCTGAAGTAATGTGAAAAACAATTCCGGGCTCTTGGCTTGCGTCCTAGGACAAAAAATCCATAGCAAACAAACAACACTCTTATTTCCAGAACAAATTAAACTCGTGTTAAGGTTGATATTTTTTTGCTTGATTAACTAATTATTTATATCACTTTTTGCCCTTTCCATAAAACTTGAAAACACCTCCGGTAAATAGGCTATGTTCAACCACTAAAGGAAAACATTAAGCCCTAGAAAATTAACTATTCCACATTTCAACACATGTCCAGAAACATTTAAACTCATTAGTGTTCTGTTCCAACTCAACTTTGTTGTAACCCGCTAAAAGCCGCCTTTCCGTCCCGGAGTTCCGGCCGATTGAATATCAGACAATACAGGGGGGGGGGGTCGGGGGGGTCGCGGGGGGGGGGGCTTTTCACACAGAGTGGCGATGCTAGAAATTGAATTGTGAAATCGGAGGGCGCCGACAACGGCGAAATGAAGCGCAAAAACGAGGCGGAAGAAAAGGAACCCCTCGATTATTCAACCCCAAACTCCATTCGATGTGTTTTCGCTCACAAAATGCCTCGAGCCGTACATTCTTCGCACACTGCCTTACACAGACTAATTAGCAATGGATTGAGCTCAGGGGCTTTTTTGAAATGAAATCAGGTGATTAGCATTTTCAATATCCTTCTCCCCCAAGATCAATTAGCTTCCAAACGCCGAGATTTGCATAGGATATTGACTTTATCTCGATCCTTTCAAATTAAATTTTCTCGAACGTGAATTTTATTGAATTGAGAGTTTTGTTGGTTGGTTTAGTGGATATAATGTCTATGTGTATAATTTTCCATGTATTTATTGCAGATTAGTTTTGACTATAGCAGAATATTATTGGCGATATGAACACTAATTTGAGGTATTCTGTACATTACATTCTTATGTTGAAGTTAGAGAGATTTTACAATAAAAACAATTTGATGTGGATGAGCCACTGACTGTACTCTGAATACCTTCTTGTATAACGCAGTTTTCTCTAAACACGTTAAACACAAATGACCAATGTAATTGCTATTTTAAACACAATAATTAATGAACTCAATATTTAAACTTAACCTTGCCAATTTTGACATCGGCTCACCCTATATTCGTTATAATTTTACCAAATGTATGTTTCAAAATAATTGAAATTCAAACAAATAATTTTAAACATCATATTCATACCATCACACCTACCCTTACCGTTTTTTACACCCCCGGAGGTGATGACTCCAGGGTGGTGTTACATGTTTGTTTTTGACTTGTCACATCTCGTTGCCCCCCACAAGTTCACCCTTCAAATATCCCATGCCACGTGGATGTCTCCCTGTTTGTGGGGGCTGTTCTCAGGTCTGAAGCTGCTTCAATATTTACACCCTCCCCTCCCCCTGGCCAATGAATACAAGGGTGCCCTGGCGCTCCGTGTGTAGCGTCTGTCGATCCCCTTTTATATTTCGCTGGGAAACTCTTGAATTGCTTATTTCCTCAGACTCAGGGGAAGACATTTTGCCGAAAGAGTGCAAGTGTGAAATATTGACGTAGGAAACTGTGGGCGATGTTCTGTGTATCCGAAATATAGCAGGATATTTTCAACGGTGTATCCATGTTCGGCGTGTAATCAAGTTAAAACGGTTTAATCTTTCGATATCTAAGAATATGCAAAATAGAGTATTTCATTTTTAATTACTGGTAGCTGGTTTTCTACGCCATTTACAATTTTTACAGTTTTTTTAGGGAACGGCCCAAACCCTGGAATCTGGATATAGAATCGTACTCGCTTGGAATCGAACCAGAAACCTTTAGACGTAAAGGCGAGCGCTACAACAACACGGCTACCCAAACAGATATTTGATTAGGTTGAGACGTCTAAAAATGGATTCTTTCGTTACTTGTTTAACCAACAGAATGTGTTGCTGCAAATACAGTACATCTACTTAGAGCCGAACTTGTTTTACCATCAAGGAGACAAATTAATTAGGGACCTTATTTGCACACTTTCTAAAGTCAACCCAAGGTCTAATGAAAGGATATCTACAAACGATGCCCTCACGTTTAGAATCAAATCTCGAGAAGTACTCAAACTACGATTTGACCAAATAAACCTCATATTACAAATTTACTAGCCCAAATTTCATAGTCAAATTGAGTCTTCTTGGTTGGAAATTACCACCCCAACGATACCATCAGGCAAAAGTAGTAAACATCGCATCAGCCAAGTACTTCACAAGGCGTGCACATTTGCGTTACGTTTATAGTCCATAACCGTCGGTTTATCGGGGAAACGTGATGGTCTGTCACGCGGAGGGATACAGCGTGAAAATGAGCGTGACGCGGAAGAAAGTAGTTCGGAGGGTGGGGCGAAGTGATAGAATGTAGGGTATCTGGGTATGGTGAGTGTATTGGGATAGGGATGAGTTCAAGGAAAAGTATGTAATTCCAAGGGATAGAGGATCTAATGAGTAATTTAGTTCAAGATTTGGGTTGTGAGGATACAGTATTGTGCAACAACTTTGAATATTACGTACTCACCCAGTCTCATATTAAAGTTTAAGTACCAGATCCTCTAGTATATTGTTTTCCCCGATACTAGTTAATCCTTGATCATTGGACTTTCAACTTAAATGGTTTTTTAGAAATAGGTAAAGTCGGTAACGAAGCCATGAGGTGTATTCATATTTGTCAACTTATACTTCATTGACATTCTGGTACGTGTTTTCGAATATTGTTCTTCTGGAAATTGCCGCGTTGTTTCCAAAGATGGCGCCCAATGATTTGGCTGGATTGCTCAACGCATCCGAAACGCTGGCTACTTTCTTTCACAATTCAACAACAATAAACTTCGCAATTCGAACCTATACTTTGACCACAGGCTTATCCAGATTACGTTCAAGTTTACTTTAAAATTAGCTAACTTCGACGTGGTAAGGGGATGTCCACTATAATAGGCAAAGGACCCTGTTTCAATACTCATAATTTTCCTGCAAACACATTAATCTCTATCAGTTCCCTGGTTTTGCAACATTGTTGCTGACCCGTGTGTCGTTTTACAGCAACAGATGCACGCCCAGCAGTTGCCCCATGCCGGGCACGCACCACCACTGCCCATGATGCCTCACCCCGGCTTGCCCGGCCCGCCTAGCACTGCCGCCTCCCTGCTGGGCCTCAGCGGTGCCCTGTCCGCCCCCGGGGCCCACCCCCTCTCCATGCTGGCCAAACCTGACCTGCACACCAGGGAGGAGGTCAAGTCTAACAGCGGTGAGTCACATAACAAATTTATCTTACTTGCATTTTGGTTAAGGAAGGGTTTTAGCTGATTAATGTTAAATGTATTAGGGGTATATAACAGAAAAGAGGGTACAAGGCCGGTCAAGTGTTTAAGAGTTTGTTTTTACTCAACAAACTTATTAATTTTTTTTCTTTAGAGGACGGTGTTAATTCTGGTGTTACTATGGGAACTGTGCTGGTAGCTCAGGTTTCAATGTGGTAATCACTAGTTTTAGCCCGGGGGTTCGGAACCCTCTTTTTTGGCTAGGGGTAGGTTATTAATCGGCCTATTGACCTATTGTAGCACAGTTTACCTAGGCTGTACTGCTGTACATTCTTATCTCTAGGGGCAAGCTATAGGTCTGTGAGATAAGAATTTATACTCTGTCAGAAAACGTATATCATCGACAACTGTATTTTTACTTTTAATTCAAAAATGAAATGTAAGTATTTTTTTTTACATGACACTCTTATTAGATTCTCACCATTTATATGTTTTGCCCATCACCGGACATGTTACACGTTACAACGCTACGCGAGTGTAGAGTACGTTATAAACGTTAACGTTATATCGCGTTTATGTGCGGCTGTAGCCGGTGACGTCATAAACTTACCGGAAGCTGCAGTAGATGTACGACCCCTGCAACTCGTTCATGACGACCATAAACGGAAATAATTGCTAGCTTGAGGGCTAACTTTATTCGATACGGACCCTACATATAACTATCTGGAGTAGCCATTCAACATTTACGAACTGTTGGCCTTTTCTATAGTTTATATTGGCAGAAGTAAAATATTATTACTCTAAGGTATTATTGGTTGAGCTACGTAAATAAAATATCGCTCATAAGGTTGTGGAAATATTGAGATTATATGTATGTATGAGGAATCTCATTAGGACCTATGTGAAAGGACATAGGCCTAAGGACATTGGCACAAGTAAATAAAGCTATTCTGCGAATCAAATTTTGATGGATGAACTTTTTATTAAAATATATTAATTAATGTTTAAATTTTTTTGTAGAACTTAGAAAAATCTTTGTTGAAGAACGAAAAAGTATTTTGGGTGTTTATAAAATGTTGTATAAAAATGGAAAACTGTAAATGGATAAAAGCTTGTTTGGATGTAAGCATAGTTAGGCCTATTACATTTAAACCTGGCCAAAACACTAAATTCCTTAAAAAACAATTGTTGGAGAAACCCTCTGAATTTGACCGTCAATATTTTGGTAGCAACTTTATATTGAAACCACAAGGTACCGGTTTTCAAAGACATGACACACACACTAAAGCATGAAAAAATACCAAAATGAACCACTTGGAACACAATTGTCTCATAACATACAACGGTGAAGGCGTAGCGTAAACACAGGTAATTGATGTTAATTTAAACGGACGACCACCGAAGTGGACTAGAGTCAACCTAGGGTCAGATACTGGCCGTGGTCGCCGTAAGAGGGTGGGGGGAGTTACAGAGTGGGAGGGGGGAGCTAGAAGCTAGTGAGTGGAGGGGGAGGGGGTTCCCCAAGTTCCGGCCACTTTGCGGTAGCCGTGACTCTATATCTGCCATTAGCCCTGTTAACTATCCACTGTGTCGAGCCGGGGCGGTTTCCACCCCTCACGGTTACATTTTAGTTAATTGCGTCGCTCTCGCCCCCTTATTGTTGCATGTTACTTTGCTTTTCACAATGGGCCTCTGGCGGGTGATACCGTGGTCGAGGTGCTTTAGAATATTCAGCAATGTGTGTATTTTGTTGAGAGTGTGTTGAAATAAATTAGACGTTATGAAAAGTTGATGGAGTTGTAGTATTGTTTATCTTTGTACTTCCCCTGTACAATATGTAAAATATACTTGAACGACACTTATTAATTAATTTTTCTAAGCAACTGAACAGGTCACTTTGCACTTAATCGAGAAATAACAAAAAAATTGAAAGAATATATTTCTAAGTAGTATTGAAAATCGATTCAGATTAGTAACTGTTTTGCAAAAAATATCTGTATTAATGCTTATTTTGACATGTATTGTATGGTAGCTAATATTATGTTTATTATTTTATGTTCGCCTTACAAGAATAACCACTTTGCACTTTAATTAACAGCCAATTCAAATTCTCCAGCAATAAAAAAATATATTTAAAAAATTCTTATCACAGTAACATATTTCAAGAAAATGTTTATGTATCCATTAAAGTGCTACACTATGGTAAAACACCTTCGCAAATGTTAAACAGAAGAAACTTACAATTTTGGTTACAAAATATATTGGCCTTGTATACAAGTCAATCCAAAAACTGTTGACGAGTAACTGCCTCCTATTCCTTTATCCTCTCAAAGATGGATGGCAAACCTTTGGGTCACAAGATGGAACGAAAGGAAGTGAATATAAGGTGGAACACGGACAAAGACGTTATCGAAACATATAGGTCGGGATGTCACAAGGTTGGGGGGGGGGGGGGGGATGAGGGGGTTGTCAGCAACCTAAACGACGCCAATCGGGGAGGCAAATCGTTTTATTATAAAACTTAGAGAGACGGAGCCTCGAGATGGATTTGTCAGTGATTACTGGAGCATAAAGCCCCTAGGAGAAAAGGGAGAAATCCTCTATTTCTCTCTCTCCCCCTCAATGCCAAACCCTTGCCCAATAACCCCGGAGTGAAAAGAACTGGGAACGTCTATGAGAGCAATACGGAAAGGAAATGAAAAGAAAAGACACCCGAGGGATGGCGGGAAGGGAGGGTTTCCATGGCAACCGCAGGGGGTGGCAGTTATACACGGCTACAATCACGGCACAGAACTAATTCGATCAAATTATTGTATCGAGCATTTGATCTCGTTTTATTCGACATTATTGACATGGATTGTTTCGCTTTGACGCCGGATTCGATTTGGGGATTTCGGATGTTTTTTGTGAGCTAATCAGGGGTGGGAAATTACGAGAGCGTTGAGTTAAAATGGGATTAGTTAAACGGAACAAAGTGGGACAAACTATATTCATAGGAAGGTAACAACACAGAATCATATGGAAGCAACAATATACTAAACCATATTATATTTCACGGGTCCGTAACATTTCGTAAACATTGTCACCGCTTGCGTGTGTTGGCAAACCAGCATCGTGTGTTGGCAAACCAGCATACGTTATTTTATTGTTTACTAGCTGTAACCCGCGGGCTTTGCCCCGTTTAACTTCTTAATTTTCAAGATTATCTCGTTCGCATGGCTCAATCACGTCCTGGTTGAAGTTTGTTCGCTACGCTCACTCACCTTTAGGTTGGAGCTCGTTCGCTACGCTCACTCACCTTTAGGTTGGAGCTCGTTCGCTACGCTCACTCACCTTTAGGTTGGAGCTCGTTCGCTGCGCTCACTTGCCTTCAGGTTAGCTCGTTCGCTGCGCTAACTCGCCTCCAGGTTGAAGTTCGTTCGCTACGCTCACTCACCTTTTGGTTGCAAATTAGCTGTTGTCATAAATGTAAAAGAAATAATAGTGCTGCACCCTGTTGGTAATTTTTGTAACTTTAATGCTATTGAACATCACAGAACAGAACCAACTTGTTTAATTGAAACAGCTGTTAAGATTCAATAATTTCATTTCTCATAAGGTTAACACGGGAAACTCCAGAGCCACTGGGGCGGAGCCCGAAAGGATTTTTGAAATAAGAATATGCCTATATGTTAATCGGGAATGTGAGCTATCATCATGCCAAATTTCAGCCCAATCCGACCAGTATTTTTCGCGTTCACTTGTCACAAACATACATCCATACATCCATACATCCATACATCCAAACTTTCTCATTTATAATATTAGTAGGATTTTGTAAACTTCCCAAAAACTCAACGTACAAATTAAGATCTAAAAAACGCAACGTACTTTACCATCCATCATAAATAGAAGTAGCAACATCCAAATAATTTATTTTCCCTTAAATGTTTACACAAAAATGTTGTATCCGACCTTACACATCTTTAAAATAAATCCGAGAAACTTCTTCGCCCAAACCACATTTACACCAGCACCAGACATAACATAAAAACGTTACCGATACAAATCACGCGTTATGGGAGACCGGGGTGACAACAGGGGCAAAGTGTTTTCGAGTCAGCGAAATAAAAACGAGTGTCATATGGCGGTGCAATAATGCGGGGCAAAAACTGCTAGACCGTGTTGTGAGGGAGTGGCAGTGGAGGGGAGGTTGTTGATTATAGTTGATAAGTGGGACTGAGAGCTCTCCCGGCGAGAACCCTTCAGTCTAGTCATACAGTGCAGGTTCTCTTCATCCCTCCCTAACACGCCACCGACACCGGCCGGGTGTTATACGGGGGTTGAACTAAACCCTAACATATCGAGAGATGTGTGTAGGCCTACATCGGTCATCGACGGCTGTAGAGTGTCGTGGTGTCTTTCAAAATTAAGATTACAGTCGTGTATTTATTTGATTATAGAGTGTTTTTTTTATTAACGATTTATTTTTATTTGATATTTTGTGTGGAAGAATGTTATACTTTTTTTTAAGTAGTGGTCCTAACCCTTAATTAATTTTTGATATGCCAGAATTTGAACCCGTCTCTCCCGCAACGAAGTTTCACTCGATAACCACTATGCTAGCGAAAATCCTGGTATTAATTTTGACAGTGTCAATATTGTTTGGTTACAAAAGTATGACTGTGAACCTATGTTTATTACGTAGACACTCATGACTGATTGGAAATAACCTATAATTATTTAGCGAAATACTTGCCAAAAGGTTTTCTGGGTCCTAGAGATCAAGATTCTTGACGTATCGGGGTCTGGTTTTTACCTCGTCTTTGGGTGGAAAGAATCCTACAATATAATTTTAATGCGTTTATACGAATTAACCAATCATAGGCCTAATTGACATCAGTACCAAATTTTGACACATTACAATCAAAGCTATGTTAATTAATCAAAACTGAGGACCGAACAGTATCGATAGCAATCTGTGTCTCGATTTCCGAACCCTTGTCTCGATGATGGAGAGGAAGCAGGGGAAGTAGGGGATGATTCGTGACCAGAGATTGACTGTTGAGGTGATCATAACTCTGTCACTGTTGGCGGGAAGAGGGGGAGATTCGGAGGGAAACTATAACCGCCACAGGGGTTGTCTGTCCCCGGGGACAGGGGGAGAATAGGCTATTTCAGCTGGACAAAGTGTGGAACACCGCTCAGTTTGAGGGTCTTGTTCGCTGTCTACTCATGAAAATAATGATTTTAATGTGATTTAAATAAGTTTTAAAGTGATTAGAACACGTGTTGTAGGTAAGAAATGTAAAGTTCGATCACTGTCGGAGGAATTCAAGGTCTTCCACAAATGCTCGATACTCACTGGTTCTCTAAAGGTCACGTACGGGTCATCATCACCAAAAACCCACTAATCACCATCGTGTCTCTTCATGTCACGAATAAAGGGAATAAAGTGTTATCATTGACTATATATACCTACTGGTATTATTTCAATGGTCAATGGTATTATTTTTAGTAAGAGCCCAAACTTCTTTGGTACAACTCTTCGAAAGACTACCAACTGCCAAAGGACACAAAATCGCGAGTCAATAAGAAAATAAAACTGCCCGATAAATTTCCCGAATTATCGAATGACTTCAGCTGTCAAAAGGAAGTCCAGCTGTTTATGAAGTCCATATAGCTATACAGCTTTCCTTCCTAAATTATAATGGTTTAACTTAATTTACCAGAACTCGAATCTGCGAATGACGTCAACGATCAAAAGGCACAGAATCGCGAGACGATAAGAAAATAAAACTGCCCGATAAATTTTCTCCTTAAATTATCACGATTTATCTCAAGATAGCAGAACTCGTATCATCCAATGACGTCAACGATCAACACACACAGATTCACCAGATGTGAGTAACAGCCAAGTCCACTCTGGTCTACAGCCAAACTAAAGATACGGGACGGAAAGTCGACAAGAATGTTAACCGCTCCTCCTCCGCGTCGCTTGACGGGGACAGATTTATCGTACAAATTGAAGCCACGACCGGCTGCCGGCTGCCGGGTGGACCGGTCGCTGATGATATCTCCTCCATTAATTGCCGCTCGCCATGTCTGCCGTTTACACAAGTAATGGCGCCTCGCCCTAATTAATTCCACAAGTTGTGTTTGCGAGCTTCAATTCCCTTTTTTGCACCGACGTTGACGTACGGTCTTGTTGGCCAAGTGGAGTTTCGAGTGTTTTTTTGTCGAATGTAATTCCAATTCCGGTTCGAGTTGCATAAGGTTATCTGGCTTATTGGCCTGGGTGTTTTGATCGTTGTTTAGTACAGTTGCATTTGACAGACTTGTTAGGGAGAGTTTTTTCTTGGTGATTAGGCTTCAAGTCTTGAAATGAGTCTGACGACGTCAACATCGGTGGGCAAGTTTATTCGGCGACTTACTCTTAAATTCATCTAATTTTAAACAACAAACGTTGGGGGAAAACAAGAGAGTACTACTCTCGACTCTGTGCATTAACCTCCCTCAAGCTTTCTCAAAGTATCGTATGAGATTTACTCTACCATGACAGATAGAGAATACAGCAGATCATTATAAAATATTGATACAGCACTAAACCAACATAATTTACGTAAACCATCAAAATTAAAATACTGAACAAAAACCTATAAGAACCTTGGTATGAAATTGAATAGGGGAAATCCCCGTTTCTTCATCCTTGAATCGGTTGATTTCACTTCTCATCCACTGCAGCCGGATCGATTTGACAATTTTCCACTCAAGAATCATATATTTCTGATTCCCATACTGACCCTCTCAAGAGGAAACTTCGGCTCTTTTCGTCGGCAGCGAAGAGGAAACCCTCTTAAGTCTTGGCCAGTGAAGCGGCAAAATCAGACCCCGGTCACAAAGGTTTTCCACCAGCTTCACTTAACAGCTCGGTGGACACCTGACAGCCAATCAGGTGATGAGATCATGTCACGTGATCAAAGGCAGCCAATCAGATGACGCGGTGAGCAAACATCGCCGCCACATGAAACATTGGCTTTGCGATCTATAAAGTGCAAACTGCAGAACACATTGACACTGTGTATACTGTATAGACGCTTGTTCCCGTTGTACAACACTGATTAGAGTGGCTTCCGTCGAGTTGATACGTTGCTGCCATTCAACATGGATACTGATGTAGACAATACTTCTCTAGCGAAATATAAAAACAACGAATCATTTTTATAAAGTGCTAGTTCTGGTTTATGAAGGTTCGTGTATAAACGTCCAGCTTTATAGCCAAGTACGTTGGTTAGTCTCTGATAACGCTAATTATTTTATTTCTCACCAAAAAAGATCCACAAGTAATATTTATAAAACTGATAAGGAAACATTTTTTTTTAATCACCAACAATTACTAACATGAAACAAAAGAGAAAAAGTGACGCCTTGTTTTACAATACATATCGGTAAATAATCCAATTATTATATTTTGTTCGAATGAATACAGTAAGATATTTTAATTTTTCGCCCATATGAAAGCTATTTTGTAATTAGGCTTCAAATTTAAAATTCTGCCTCTACATTAAGTTGCTGATTTTACCTCCATACGTACAAAAACCACCCCAATTGTCTGGAATATTACCCCACTACAATCTGATTACGTATACTGCTGTATGTAGCCCAGTACATCAAACGGCGCATTAGCATTGTAGGCCAATATGCTTTGATTAGTTAATATCATCCCCATATATTGTTGTTGGCTTAGCAGCGCGACATATAATCTCGCCTTTGACTACTGATGTGGAACTTGCCATATGTCATGCCTAGGTCAATCTCACAATATGTCGCTGTAGATGGACGAAGGCGTGTTTTTACTTTCAGTAGAGTAGATAGATTAATTAGTGTAATTAGGTTTTACACACTTAAGTGTATGCTTGGACAATTCTGTACTCACACTTTAACATTTGTTTGGAAGTACAAATTAATTTTAGTTACTGAAGTAGACATTCCTTTTATATTTTTGTTTGAATGAAAAACATTTGGGTACAGTTTAGTTACTAGTTAGTACGTTTGATCCATATAGATGAACCCGGTCCATTTACATGCTATGTCTATTTCAGTATCCAATAGTCAATTATGCTATTTTATTGATGATTGATACGATAAAAGGTCATACAAGATTGTCACATGACATACAACCAATCGATTCGTCATCAGCGCCACGTTAAACACATGTTTATACACGTGATCATCAAGCATGTCCAAGCATGTCCGAGCATGTTCGAGCATGTTGGGCACGACGCGCCACGTTGTCGACAGCAATTCATCTGTTGAAATACCGCGTGGGTTGATGATGCCGATGAACGGAGATACAGTATGTATGGAAATGTGTATTCGCGTTGGTGCAATGTAAAAAAAATCTTATAGGCCTACTAACTTTTATGAAAATACACGCTTTGTTCAATATGTTGGTTTGGGTCAGTTTTCCATGTTCACGGTTTTAAAGAAATGTATTCCCTTTTCGAAAAAAATTAAACACACGAATCTAACATACTCTAAAACCTGACCAAAGCTGCATTTCAAGTGTGTTGGATGATAAATAAATAAATAAATAAATAAAAAGGCCTTTATTTACAAGCGAGTTTCATATACATGATTTTCAAACTTACTCAAGTCAAACTAAAACTAAACTAACCTAATATATACAGAAATTTAATATACAAAAAACTACAAAGAAAAAAACATTTACAATTTACATTTGTTTTTATGCATTGCGGCCCTGAATGAGCCATACGATTTGGAGCTCTTTATGTCCTGAGGGAGGCCATTATACAACTGCGGGCCAAAATAAGAAAATGACTTTCTTCCAACCTCAAGCCTCACTTTAGGAAAGTGAAGCCTGCGGTCGGAACGAGTACCACGCAGGCAGATCTCCCCCCTGTACTAAAGCCTCTCGCTGAGGTACTGAGGCTCTCCCAGCGTGAGCACTTTGTGGACCAGGCAGCAGGTCAGCCTCCTGCATATTTCATCCATTGGGATGAGCTTTGCAGCATCTCGGAAGGAAGACACGTGGTCAAAGCGGTTAAGGCCAAAAATGAACCTTACTGCAGAATTTGAATTCTTTGAACTCTTGCCATATCCTCCTTAGAGATGCTGTTTCCATATGCAGGAAAGCAATATGTAAAGGCTGGGAGGACCAAGGACCGCATGAGTTGCATTTTGGCATATTCTGGCAGTAGAGTTTTAAATCTGCTAAGACCTCTCAGTCTACCCACTGCACGTTGAACTGCAGATGTGACATGGTCAGAAAAAGAGAGGTCTTTGTCAAGTACAACACCAAGTGTGTTGACAGTGTCGCAAACAGACAATCTCATGCCATCAAGGGTGATTTCTATAGCAGATTTACTCAATTCCTGCATCATAATGTTTGGTCCAGTATGCATGACTACACACTTGTCAACATTCAATCCAAGGCCATTCATGACAGACCATTGAAAAATGCTGTGCAAATCAGCATTGATGAGCCGGATTGCTTCTGATGTCTTGTCTGGCTTGTATGACAAGTGTAGTTGGCAGTCATCAGCATACAAGTGTGCCGTACAATATTCTACACTTCTGGAAAAGTCGTGTACAAATTGAACAGCACAGGTCCTAAACAACTACCTTGAGGAACACCACGCAATTTGCAAAGCGGATCTGATGTCTCACTCCCAATTTTGGTAACCTGCAGTCGGGACTCCAAATAGGACCGAAACCAACATACAACTTTTTCACTACAGCCATAGCACTTCATTTTGGCCAATAACAATTGATTTGGGGGGGGGGGGGTTGTAAATGGCTTTAGATTGAATTATTTTTATTAATTTTGTTTGGTATCGCAAAAAAAGATCAATCTCGATTGTTGTTTGTCATGACAATCAGAAATAGTAAATAATAATTAATTAATCTATGGACTCTTCGCATACAGATTTTTTAAGACTAACCCGCTTCTTATGTCCATTCTTTTTCACCCATCTTTACTCTTATTTTACTATCTAAAAACGTATAATTATTATGAAACAATATAAAATAAAAATATAAAAAACAAATGCCAACCTTAACACCTACAGCTACTGGTGTTATAAGAGCAATGTTAAATCACACCACAAATGTAACACACCTCTCGTAAAATTAAAAATATCACAAACCCCGCGCGATCCAGCGCACACTAATTAGTACAATATAGCCCCGACACGACACCTATGTTAGCTGGGGGGGGGGGGTGTTGCAACAAAGGTACACGAGGGGGGGGGGTTTGTTCATCAACACTATCACAGCAGGTAAACACGGATCAAAGCTCCGTAATGGGCTTACAGGGACAGCTTTGGCCAGAACAGCTGATTGATTACATGTCCAATGGTAGATTTGGAGGGAATATTAAACATGTGTTTTATAATAATGGAAACAATTCATTTGGGCTTTAATTAACCTGCTGGGTTTACGATGGTGAAATGTATTGTTATGCTTGACACATTGTTTCAATTAAAAAGTTTAAAATTATTGTATGTAGATTTTTTTGTTATTGTTATTTTGTGTAAAAATATTGAAACACTTTTTTAGACCAGTCCTAACATTGAGAAGAGTCTTTTTTATAAGTTTTATAAGTTTATATAAATTTATAACTGGATGCAATTCTATGCAAGATGATAAAATGCAGTTATTAGTATCTCAGGAAAAAGCCTTTATGGCTCCATTATTTTGATATATTCTTTAATTTTCCTTGTTATTATTATTAAATCCACAAGCATCGTTATAGGCCTACCGTAGTTAGGATTCCATCGTAAGCCCAATTTGCTAAACTTAAATTGATCGAGTATAATCAGTTACCATTATAAAATACAGTTCTAGATTGTCATTAATTAAATTTATAAATATTAAAATTTCTAAAAAATGTGCTGTAGCATCAGTTAAGTGTAATATTACATTGCAGTCCACTCTTAAAATGGTTTTTGCTTATATAAGTTTTGATCCCACAAAGTGTCTGTAAAAAGAATTATAAAGCTTTTCAATGAAATATAAAAGTCAAGAGATTCAGAATGGATAGAGTTGCTTTGACGTTCTTTGTGTAATCTGATCAAATTAATGCAACAGAAGTGAACATGTGTACTACAAAAGCTGTGATAGTGTGTGTGTGTCTCCAAGCTAAACATACCATTGCAGTTTGTATCTTTGTATTATATGATTATACATATTTTTCTCTTGTTTTATATTTTTTTCTTTTTTTACAGGAATCAACTCTGCTGAAGAAAGACATGTGAGTAAAACATCTTTTTTTTTTAATTTTATGTCAATACGTGAGTAATTCACGAATTCGGTTTGTTTTTTGAGTTCAATATTGTTTTTGATATGGACATATGTGATATGGAAGATGTTTTCGTAAATAAATTAATATGGATCTGATTGAGAGAATTTAAAATTCTGAGAGATATTCTTTGATTCATAGACAGCGATTTGAGTATAATTCTAAAAATTATTGCTGTAATGTGTCAAAACTAATCTAATCAACCAAATTTTGCAAACAGATAAGTATATCTTGAAGATAAAAAAGAAGTACTCTCTCGTAAAATCCAATAACATTTCGGACAATGTGTTTGTTAGCAACAAATCGCTCGCGGAATATTCGAGTTTTCGCGTGTGGGAGGCAGAGGCAGACGTATTGAATACCTTATAAAGGCAGATACTCGCCTGCCGCATATCAAATAAATGCGGAATTCGTAAGCGACGGCGGAATATTAACAAGGTGGGGAGAATTCGCCAGCTTCTGGAGCATTCCTTGGAGGAATTCAGCAGCGGAACGGTCCGAGGTCCGAACTCGCAGTTTGGGAGCGGATACCACAACGCGAACGTAGAGTTATTCAGAGGCAGACTCCGACTATACATTATTTGCTAAATATAAACGCGTAAATACCGAATATTTCAAACGTGTAATAGACTTCTCGGTTTATCTAAGTAGTTGGCTCAAAAACATTTTTTAACATTATTTATTTTAAACTTGCATATTATGAAGCCTTTAGTTAGATAGACATTTAAACACAAGTGTATTAGAAATATGAATTTTCTTCTTGAAAAGTAATCCATTACGAAAGGTATACAGTAGTAGTAGTTAGCGTTACTTGCTGGTTTTGTTGGTAAAACATGACGTCCAAAATTATTTCGGGGAAACCAAAAGATACTCTTTCCAATCTCCCCAATAAAAATCAGTCTGGTAAAAATAACTAAGCAATTTATTTTTCATCCTTTTCAATAACGGATTTCCAATTAACGAACGCTTTTCAATCGCGGCATATAAAAACTGCAACGTCCGACCAATCAATCAATTCGATAGAAAAACCGATAAAAGATAAATGATCGGGTACATTGGGAGTTTCGTCATTCGAAAACAAAATATAACAAAAACGCGACGATCCGCTGTATTTGTCGAATTGATCGAACCGTCAGAAATAAACATTTACTGGATAAAATATGACAAAAGGGTTGCGGAGATGGAATAAAATATCTGTCGGGTTATCGGCAAAGAGTTGAAACAAAACTGAGCTTTTACAACATATCTGGCCGCTACTGGCGTGTTTGCGGCAATTGCGGGGAAATGCTTCGAAATTATCTCTGTGGTTTAAAAAACAATTCTTTTTCCTTAGTTGGATACAAAAAATATCGTTTGCTTTGTGCTAAGTACTCTAACTGGTTGGTTTGCTTTAAAGTCTGTAAACAAAACTGTTAAATAACTCTCATAAATACTAATAATTAAATTCTACAGTTTTAGCGCTTCTACAGTTCGATTACTTGATTACTTGATTAGCATTTATGTACACTTAATGAAATAAAATTATTGTCATTTCTTTCGTTGGACATTTAAAATCATATTTTGCCTAACTGCAAACTAACCCAGCGATTATGACCCAGTAATTTTTTATCTGTAAACACAATGCTCTCAATCGCTACCTAAATTGTACAATTTCGGTGTCGATATAACAATTTACGCAACAGTAATTTCCCCTATTAAAAATTAAGCTCAAGTATACGACATAAAACATAAAGACATAAAATGCACATACGAGCTGACTATTGTCCATAAAACTGTGCTTTACCACAACAAATCTAATCTTTATTACAGCCTGGTCCAAAGCACTGCCACTGTTATTTACAGTTATTGCACTTGCCCCCCCCTCCCCCCCCACTACTACAAGTGCCAGAACCCTCTTTTCTCCCTACTAACGCCCCGCATTAAACGCTCCCCTCATTTCACAGATTAATAACCGCTCCGAGATAAGCACCCTTAGATATGACGCACCCCTCGGCCACTTCCGGTGTTGCCAGAGCCTCCGACCTCACTTCCGGCTGTTATCACGACAACGGCGTGGTAAATGGCCAATTTAGTGCTCTTAGAAGTAGGGAGTATTTGTTCATTTTGGCTTCAACATATTTTTTTTTGCAAAAACAAAAAAAATAGGTTGGTGGTTGTCAACCTGTCCACATTGGCCTCGGGTTTGAGTCTGGAACCCATTAAGCAAAGCGAGACAGTGTTGAAGGAACTTTTCTAACTTTACTCAAAAAATATTAGTGATTACATCGGGTCCCGGAACTACGACATAGCTTTCTGCGATTAGTCCATCATGCTAGACGTGGCGCTAGTCGCCACAGCCATATACACCTGGACCTGGAAACGCGCCACCGATTTATCAATTTGTAGGTATTTTGTAGGTCAATTACTGGCATTATATATACAATTAGGAAATACACTACTTTTGTGGCTAAACAAAACAACGATACGGATTTTTTTTAGCTACAAACCCGCAGACGCAGACAGTGAGTTCACATATACAATGTTCGATCGGTTTGAGTTTACCTATTCTTTTTATCCCCAATAGAGGGAGGCAGTCGCTTCTCTCAGATACAGCGGTCAATCAGTATTCCACGGGTTTGTTCGAGTCGGCCTGGCATTTATTTTACCCCCCCCCCTCCCCACGGAAAGTACAGAACTGGTGCTGAATGCCAAGCAACCCCGTCCCTCACCCCTTCAACATATTGCCCCCAGGTTAATCCCATCCCTTGCCAGCTTTTATTCGGTCGGAACAAAAACAACTCGACGATTCTGTCTTTATGGTTTATGTGTCTCAGTTTGTTCGTTGCTTTCTGGTTTTTTATCATGGAGATTCGTCGTTCATACAATGTGTACATGTGGAATATGATTTGCAGCTGGGTTTGAGAAAATAATCACGTGAGAGGTGCAACATGTATTGCGAGGGAGTAACTGTTAGAATAGTCAGAGTGGAAATTGAAGTGACGAAAATATCAAATCCGATTATTTCTGTTTGCCTCAGTTGGTTTTATTCATTTTCACACCGCGTGTGCTTTAAATCCCGATCGGTTACTTCAATATATCAAAAAATCTAACCTATTATGTAGTAACATTGTATTAACATTGCTATTAGTAAAATACTTATTTATGTATGAGATGAAAAAAGTACTCCGACATTCTTGGAAGTATTTGTACTCGCCTTCAAAGGTTTATTTGGTTATCTTTTCAAGTATTTACACCGACCACCATGAGGCCAATCAGAAACCTCAAAAATAATTTTCATCGATATCTCTTTGCAAACAGCATTGGTACCAGGCTTGTTACGTTAAAGGGGAAAACTAAACCCACTTTGGTGGAAAACGAATTACAACTTAATATAAAACGTCCACTACAAATATTCAAACACCCTGCGGGGATTTAAATCACCCAAATAAAAATATTCCAACCAGAAACAAGTTGTTAAACAAAAACATCGATGCACAACATATTGTTTGAATGTAACAAACAAGTGTATAAAACATTCGTGTAGCCGCAGCGGAGGAGCGGTATGATTGCGAGGGGAGCTCTAACAGGGTTTTGCTTTTTAATGCCCTTTGTTAACCGACTCTCGGGTTATTTTATTTCCCATTGTAATAACGCCGTTGTATCCGGCGCTGTTTCAATGTTTATTCGACAATTTGATCAACTCGGCCTTGTTTCGTTTTATTTTCGCAATCATCTTTTATGCATTTAATGAAACGCGCCAGTTATGGACGTGAATTGCGCGCATAACGAACTCACTACTCGTCATGAAGTCTGGGTTTGTTTGGAGTGACTATTGCTTGTTGGTGATTCACGTAAAACACTGATGATGTCAGATTTATCTCACTTCAGATGAGAAAGTAGTGTTCACAAACAGACAATACTGCAGCTTACGAATTTACATAGAACTGTTATGTGTTCTAAGCACTGATATCAGTCACTATTGATATTAATGTAGACTTCCCTCCAATATAGACTAGCCGTAGCTGATATTTTATTCAGACATTTCATGGTTGAATGAACTATACCGGTGTTACACATTTCTGGATTTCCTAGCTTGTTTTCTTTGAGAGCTCATTTGACCTAAAAATATATTTTTTTTATAGTCGTTGTATTTATTAATCTGGCTTGGTTGAACTGATGTCTATACTATATGATAAAATCAATAATTGACATAAACACATTCTGTCGTAGGTCAAATTGTTTGCATCTATCTGTAGTTAACGCTGCTGGTCTAGTTATTGCTACACCTAGAACCACTGACCACTGTTTCATGCTCTACTCGTTATTGTTTTGTATATTTATTTTATAAGTACAGTACCATCGTAATCCAGCTTTAGTTACTAAAACAACTAAATATTTAACCAAACCGTAGCTAAATGTCAAATACAGTAAAAATACAAGTTTTTTAAATGTCCACCGCATAAAATATAAGTACAGCTTCAAGCATTACAAACCAAATGAAATGCAACCTCCCCCGACGGTATACAACACACACAGAGCCCCTGCTAAGTAGGGTTACACCGCAAGTGGAGTGAGAATGTGTCCGTTCAAGCGTAGGCAATATTGTCCTGGGGGGGATATATGGGGGGGGGGGGTCAAAAGATCGGACACAAGCCGAGACGAGGGTAACCCCGGGGCATTATGTTTCCCCTCCGGACCAAAAAAACACCCCTGCCCCAGATTATCAGCTTCGATTTTCAAAATTCACTGATGTGTATTGTTTTCATACAGCCTCTGGTTAGGCTGCTTGGTCCAGTGAAGGGGGAGGGTTGTCAATGGACAGAATATAAGGGATGGCAACCTTGTATGATTATAGGGTGACATCCAATTGTGTTGTTATGAAAAGTTAAGCTCTTCTTACGGTAATATTGTAGGCCTACTGTACTCTTACCTTTTGTTCAAATTAAGTAAATTTGTCTCCATCAAGTTATTGCTAAGATATAACTTTACTAGATCTTTCAAAATATTACAAGCAAAATCAAATAAAGATACCTTTAGTAGTGAATTCGAAGATCAAATTCAATTACATTTATTTCCCCTCTTATCAAGCTTTGTTTGAGATCTGCACTCGAACCCGGCGGAATCAATAATAAGCCACCTTTCAACGGCAGACCGTTTTTACAGGATTTTTTCACAAAATTTTTCACCCTCTTTGAAAAGATCAGAGCCTTTATGATTTCGAGGGCGAAAGTGGGAAATGGAAATGGTTAAGGATGAAGGGAACCCCAGTGTTTCATTAGGGGTTGTACAGGGTATGATAGGGATATGAGTCAGTTGTGTTGTTGTGTGAATGGTAACATGACAATTCGCCACCGCAGTTTTAGTGGATTTTCCGTGTAAAATCTTTTAAACAAGCCAGAAACACACACTTAGTTATAGTTGTCGTTAAATGTAGGCCTACCTATATTTGTTAAATTTGAAATATATTATCACATAATTTTATTAAATGGTGTTATATTTGTAAACACAAACCAAATAATTTAATCACTGTACAAAGCCAAGTAAATGTTAATTTTATGTTTAATTATCATTATACCTTAAACCCCAAGGTCTACCAATAATGAAGTAGACTTTAGATCATCCCTTGTTAGTTTTGCATTGTATATTGTTCAAATTAATATACAAGTCATGGTCAATAAGAGTCTATTTTAAAGTGAGAAATTATATTGAAGAAATATTTTTTCACTTAAGCACAAATTTAACCACGCATATACAACATAACACTTACACACTTGCAATCACAACGGTTATAATAAATCCCCACTTAACCTGAGGTAAATAGCATGTGCTGTGACGGTAAATTAATTCCGACAAACGGGTTGACGCCTTCAAACACACGCGCGTGACATTCCGTGCATGCGAACTTTACGTCACGACCGTCACGCCACTGGCCGCTGACCAAGTAACCAACTCCTTGATTAAATATAGTTTTAAGATGTGTTTCTGAGCTGGGTATGAACCGGACAACTTTCTAGTCAGGTAGAGAGAGTGACATTCAGAAATAGTTACGAACAGAAACAAAATTGAGTACGTTTCTAAACTAACCTAACCAAAGTAACGTACCCTAACACCACATCAGGCACTGATGGTTAAAAAAAATACATGATATGAAAAAAGTTGAATACAAATCTAATTAGGAAATGGAAATTCGCTTAAAGGTTTTCTGCAACGGGGGTTTTTACCTTATATTAGTTATCTTTACGAATCTATTTCAAGCTAATACAACTAATAGCACGCCTTTGCTTATCTTCTGGAATGCCAATCGAAAACTAAAGTGTACTTAGTAAAATTTGACCCTATATTGCTGTCCTAGTAAATAAAACATGATACAGTAATGCACGGAGGTGAAACAATTCACATCTTTCAGATTTTACTGTAGGGTAAGTCTATTTGGCGTTCCCTATGAACTTTTTACACCCTATACAGTAAAGGTTAAACCAAGTTATTACACATTATTGCTACTATTTTTTTTTTTTTTTTTTTTTTTTGACTAATCAAACTCCAACCCTATTTCACCCACATGTGACACACTAGTCGTCGTGTTATATCAACCCCACTTTGCGTGTTGTGGTCAAGTTACGCTACACGACCAAAGTTACGGTTTGTGATTGTTGGGGGGGCTTGGGGGGGGGGGGGGGTTCCCCCCTATAACGGGGGGGGTGGTTATTGTCGGGACAACATGTGTTTTTATAACCCGCATTCATTTGATCACCGTCCCAGTTTGTCGGACGTGGCTTTATTATTTTCATCCCCTAGCGTTTTGCAGTGCGCGATGGTTACCGACCGTTATGTCAATGTTCGTTGGTATTTTGTTTTAACACATACGTTTGAGTATACTATATATTTGGATGGTGTTGTATGCGAGGAAAGATGTTTAAACCAATGTTATTGTTTACTTTTTATAGAGTTTAGTCAAATTTTTTATTGTTTTAATTAATCTACAAAACCCCATATTTTTTATGTTTCATGAACTTTCTAAATTTTAATATTTTTTTGTAGACTAAAACTATTTAGATTAAAATTAGGTGGATGGATTATCAGTTTAATGATACAATTGTTTATCAGGTAGTTAATTAAGTAATTTAATTCTTATGTGGCTCTACTTTAACCGAAAACCGCTTAAAAGTTGTATTATTAATTCTGAAGTTATAACTACTTGTTATCAAGTTTTTATATAACATTAACGAATTGAAAAGATTTCATTTTTTATAAGTCAGCCTTGAAATATCAATGACTATTTTGAAACCGCAAGCTCACACATAAACTCTATAGCGTTTTATAATTTGACGTGTCGCACAATCACTGTCCCGACGTAAAGAAGGAATAACAGTCGTGAAAAAGTCGAAGAGCGGCATAACTCGTAATCAGTCAGTCGTAAATAGTAATCTAAAGACAGGGACGTTAATGCCGCGATAAATCTGCCAAACAGCTGTTAGCGTACACTCATCAGCTGTTCAACAATGACGTTCTAGTTATTAAATTTAGATCCTCACTGCTTTCGTTTGTGTCTTTGTTGTTGAGCTGGAATTGAGGTGTGGTGGTTTTATCTGTTAGGAGGAGACTCGAAATGCGTTCTGAATAGTGTTGGGTTTTGTGGTAGTGGGTTGTAAGCTACTTAAAATATAATTTAGGTCGTTTCCGTTAACACAGCTAAAGTACAAATGAAAAATGTCTAAATTAAAATCTTTAATGTCTAAAGATTGACATTTACGTTCGAAATTAGTTGGCAATTTTCGTTAATAGCCTATTTAGCCAAGTCTATAGTAATTTTATTTTAGTTTTAAATCAATATCTGTTGAAATCACAGAGATTACCCAGATAAAAGTAAAATAAATACTGTGATGCATTTCGTAGTTTCAAATTGCACTCTCGATACCAACACAATTTGTGTGGATACGATTGATAATAGTGTATTAAAAATTCAACATATTAAATTCTGACTAGCAATTGAGTGACCAGACCAATTATCCAGAAATGTTATTCAGCTCGCGAAATAAATGAAAAGTTTCCCCCCGAATGGAAATCGCGGAAGGAAATTTAAGCGAAATAAAACCCGGTCTTCGCCGAGCGTGCTTTTACATTTTATTAAACGGAATAAATTTTCTCTTCGGGATATGTAAATTAGCAATAAAAGTGTCCAAGTTTTTACGAACCCCCCTCCCCCTCCTCCTCGGCCAAAGCGACTGATTAGCAATGTAAATACTGTATCGCCGGTGGCAGATGCGTGTTGTCGCCGCCAGGGGCGCTAGTAGCTGCGGCCGGATTAGTGCTCCAGAACCCTATTTTATTACCTCCTGATCTGTCTTGTTGATTTTTCTCCCCGCGCCATATGTGTGGGGCTGTCTCCCCACTTTTATGTGTTTGAATAATTGGGTTCATCGAATTGAAAAGCACCCTCGCTCCCTCTGTGGGGGAGCGCCCCTCTTAATAAAAGCGTCACATTTAAACCCTCCCGAAATCTGTTTAAATTTGTGCATCATTTTCCAATCCCCCTGCACGTCAATGCTGGGTTTCACAACTGTTATTAAATCGTTCGCCCGACAAATCACTTCCCGCAGTTTTGTCGCCGACGGGTACAGTGGGGTGTTTTGGGCTGTTTTAACGAGGAAACTCCACCAAAACTTGAGAGTTTTTTACGAGTTCCATTCACTCATTCCGCTTCACTACCAAAAGGGCGAGTTGACTTTGCCAGTTGATTATTGAATTTAGAGTGCATATCCAACATTTATTTTAAATTTACTCTCTAAAAAAGCAATTTAAACTATTTAAGGATTTGACGAGTTCCCCTGTGAGAAATATTTTTTCGTAAAGTTCATGGTAAGGTCAATAGATCCATATCCTGATCTTATCTACTAAACGAGAAGGAAAATTTCCTTGACTACTGAAATGTTAAGTTTTAGTATCCCGAGAAGTCAATAACTTGTTAAAAGGCTGTTTTCATAATATATATAAAGATTTTAAAATTTGTATACGGTAAGGAACAATTTTTATATTTGAGAATGCCAACCCATAATCATGAGACAGAATCTATTTATTCACTTTTGCAAGTATTGTGCTTCTCGCCCTGCTTTCTGCCAGGGAAGTTAGTCCTATTACCACAACATTTTTTTATTACTTTGATCAACAACTCTAGCTAATGTCTGAATCCATAACTCCCAATATAAATAACGCATCGTGTCCTCACATTTCATGAGACGGTATAAAACCCGACAGTATCTCATGAAACGCTCCCTTCTGTCGGGAAATGTTTCAATATTGCTCTTGACGCGAGCATTAGAGCTCATAAAACCCCATCATCGCTAAACGAGTATGATACTGACATGTCGTAGGGGAGAAATTCATACGTTCAATGATATTCATACTTGGGATATTTTACTAATATTACACTTAAGATTGTGTATTTCGTTTAGAAGTGCAGTATTATTCATCATGTGTATTATAGAGACATCTGCAGTTTAAATAGGTGTGTTTAGTTTTCATTTAAATAAGTATACATTTTTGACGTGCTGTATATTATTTTTATCAAATACATCATGTATCACAGTAACATAAAGTTTCTTTATAGAACAAAAATACTAAGCTTTTGATTTTGTTACTTTTAAAACTTAACATTTGGTAGTAAATTCAACAAAAAATAACTTACATGACTATTTTTACCTTATTAAGTAAAAAAAGGCGTAATACTACCACAGAATAAGAATAGACTATTTTTTGTCACATTACGAAGAAATAACGTGGCTAATTTCAACCCTCAGGAAATAATGTAAATCATGAATAAACCTAACAGAAATTTTTTTTGCTAAACGAAGTAATATATGAACCGTAAATTGTTTTAGCTAAATAGTTATTACTATAAAGTTTACATTTAGAAATAATTTAATTTTGTTTCGTATTTTCGTTTCGATGTTCACTGGTGTTTCACGAATATAAAATACAATCGAACAGTCCGCTATACAGTGTACAGATGTCGTCAGAAAGAGTAGTACACCGCCGATATTTTCCGAACAGCAGTGGGGCGGTAGTTACGGCGGGATCGATGTTTATTTTGGCGGGAAGCGGCGGGGGAGTGTTATGTAGCCGGTTGACGAGCTGTTACAATATACACACGTCGCTCCGGAAATTAACCCTAAAAAGCAGCAGCCCTGAAGAGTAATTAACAATAAGCGTTGGAGGGGGAGGATGGTCGTTGGGAAGGGGGGGGGGGGGGGGGTTGCGGCGTCGCTCGCCAAAACGCATCGATTTTTGCGCCGCTGCGGTTCACCAACAACTTTATACACTATTAATCTTAGTGCCGCCACAGGCCGCGTGGAGCGCTGATGTTTGTGGGACTATCGCATCTCTTCTCTAATGGATCTAATTTTCTTTTTGGAAAATTGTGTTTTCCTTCTAGATATTCTTTTAAATGCCAGAAAAGTGTCAACCATACGATGATTTTATACGATAAGTGTTTCATAGTACGATTTTAACCAGTTTACTGAAATTTAAATTCAATATTGAGTTGAACTTTTTACCTCTCCTTTATTTTTCTAACCATTATATTGTGGTGGTTAATATATGTAACTATGTTTTCTTACTCTACATAAGTTTGAAATTGGTTGTAATTTCATTATCTTTAACTAAATCTGGAGGTCCTCGGTTCGATTTTTCCCCATTCTTTAAAAGCTACTGACATAATATTAACAATACCTGACAAACAACAAGCCAACCTCAAATAACAATCATGTGTTCAAATAACATCTGGTGTTGATAATTATTATGTAAACAATTTAAAAAAAAACTTAATTTTGTCCTCTTACAAACACTCCAGATTTTCCACTTAGTTTAAACCAACCCTGATTATTCCAACATCTGTTTGTGTGTGGGGATGTTTGGCCGTGAGGTTGGCAACAATTATCCCCCATTATGTCGGTGGTTGGCCAGCCTGCGCCATGTTATGTGTTTTGAAACGTTAATTGCCTTGCGGCGAGTTCCCCGCATAATTGTGCAATCCTAAAATAGCTTTCTTCTTTTTTCACCGGTCAGGTTTTCACTCATTTGCAGCTAATTTCCCGGAATCTTTTTTTTAGTTTAAGCTGTTTGCGAAACACTCCCGGGTTTCAATTAATCGTGTTCATGAATAATGTAAATTCACCGGGTTTTACCATGTTTGTGGAATTAAGCTATAATGCTACATAGTGAACATTCTTCACGTCCAGTTTCATGTTTTTTGATGCAGCAATTATTGTTTATATTCCTAAACAGAACAATTTTTTATATGTATAAAAGTAGTTACTGCAACAGGAACTATTTTCCTGAAAAATCTGAGGACAACGCTAAATGGTTCTATTGCATATGAACAACTGCCACGGTTTTTATAAACGACACGTATTACTCCGCACAAAAAATAACATTTTTCAAATATCTTAGTTAAGGCAACATGTTATAATGTATTATTGTAGTAAAACACCTTCTTCGGCGATGCAATAACGTATAATCAATCGGTTCGCCAAAATTAACGGATGAATTTTCAAGTCAGAAAAATGTACAGCAATCTACATTTGTATCTTCGACTACAGCTGGTTTCTTTTGGCTCTAAAGATTAAACAACTGCATTAGATCCGCAATGCATGTACAGTATTGAAAACGTCAGTTTTCGCTGTAAAATACCTATAACGAAAAATCTTGTTTCTTTTAACAATTTGAATTCCAAATGCGATTGTCTGCAAACCAGTAGAGTTTGAAATGTTTGCTCCATTTCTCCGTTGATATCCCCATTCCCATTCTGCAGTCTGAGCCGACATACAGATACAGTTCTGTCTTGTGCTGAATACATGAATGCTGATTCAACGCTTTGTGCTCAGCAGATGCTAAATACAGATATTGTTACTGTAGGCGTACACAGACATCTGAACCGGAGTGTTATACAATGTGTGGTCCAGTTGGTGCGAAATACCTTTGACTAGGGACGCACTGTGAAGTACTATGTTCTACCTATCTGCTTAAGTTGTACTCTATGTTATGATTCTATTTTATTATGCAAATCCAATTCAAAACAAATAAATATACATTGTTTGTTACTCTTGTAAAATGATCAAATCTGGGATTTGTTTTACTTAGCAGATCTATGAATGGATTTTCCCAATAGATTAACAAGTCTGGAAAACTGGTTCTGATTGGATATACTAGTACTCGCCTCAGATAAGGAGGTTTTATCCTAAAATTTCAGTAGTGTTTTGATGGTTCGAAAGTGTCTATTTACTGATACATTTAGACCTAACTGATTTTTTATCAAGTTATAAAAAATCCACCATTCGTTTTCAAGAAATTCTACCAATTGTTTTTCTATAATGCGTAAACACATACTCCAGCCAGAGTTGTACAAAGACTGTGAGCACAATACGAGCTGCACAGACTTGATTTATGTTTCCACACCTCAGCAACTCGTAGGTTCTACAGAGGCAGTTAAACAGTGTCTGGATTGCGGAGACGCGTAAAAGACACTTTGCATTGTTTGTTGCCAACTTTACGACTCTAAATTTTACGAACCGATTTCCGACAATTGGCACGCCTGGCAAACAGTTCCGAGTCGTTGGCTGGGGAAACGAGGGTGAAAAATTGCCACTCTTGGATCCACAGACATAACGCGATCTTGGACGAGGGGAGTTTCAAATTCACAATGCGTTACACTTGGTTTCGTTTTAGACAAAAAAATCGAGAACCTTGATACAGTTTTTACTACCATGATAAAAAAGTAACTTTAAAGTAACTATAAATTATCGTGAGCGTATGGAGACACATAAGCTTGCATAAGAGTAGAGAGCGAGTTGGTCTAGTAGTAGATCGCGGGACTTGGTCTCCAAGGTCCCAGGTTCAAATCCCACCCATCACTAACTATTTTTTATTTTTTTAGTTGTATTATCACTAACTAATTTTTTTCTAAGTGGTAAGTGATAATGACGCAACCTCTAGGCCTAGCCTGAAACAATGTGATCACCTAACCCAGGCCGGAGACTAGCGTCCTAGGGGTTATCATCGGTTTCAATCATAGGTTCAGAGGAAGCTTGCGGGTTCCAAACCTCCTAAAGACGGAATTTATGCCTTTTCATTTCATAATCCTCACTGTTGTTTCTGAACAAAATGAAAAAAAACCGATCACTTAACTTGAATTAAAATTGGTTGGTAAAAAAAAACATCCTCAAAGTAAAAAAAAACTAACGCCATGTAATGAGTAAATTGTACAATTCTAAAATAATAACACATTAACAAACCTACACATTTGAAAACAAGTGAACTTAAAATTTAATACAACATTCAAACACAAATGCTATTCATAATCCATAACCGCTGGTCCGTGTAAGGTTAGGCACACAAATAAGGAAAGGTTGTAATTTTCCGAACATTAACTCGACATTAACGACAAAAAGGCGAAATCAGGCAACGTCACGTGATTGCGAACAACGTCGTAATCAGGGCGATTACCGCTGTAGCTTAAATATGCGCGGGAAACAGCCGGGGCGCACGGAAACCGCGGGAAATACAATAAAGTAGGGGATGTTTAGGGTGTCGTGCCGCCTACCACTCACGCTATGCTACAACGCTACAACACACATTAGGGTCATGATGGTGGAGAGGGGAGGGGATGTGCTTTTGTATTGCAATGTTTTGATGAACGATTAAAGTGTGTCTGAGGGTGTTATGGTAATTAATTAACTAGAATTTGATGTGAAATCGGAGATAATATAGTAGCGTTATACAATAAAACGTTAGAAAGATAGGCATTTTTTGTCGTAGGACTCTAGGCTCTATTTTTTTATAACCCGGGATAGTTTTTTGCATTATTTCAGATTATATCTAGGGGTTGCGGCATTATCACTTGGATAAAATCTATTGATGATTTGGTGGGATTTGAACTCAGGACCTCAGATACCGAAGTCTCGCGCTCTACCAGTATCCCAGCTCGCTCCTCCAGATAGTACGGATAAGGCATTTTCAACTGAACGTTTTGCTATCATTCGTTTTTTTTAATACTGCATTACTCTTTGTAAAACGTAATACAACAAATTTCAGCAACTTGTTGTTGACTTGTCTAACCAAAAACAATAGTTTAACTATTAAACTCTTCTTTTAGAAAATAAAGCAACATTTCCCTACTTACTTTTACATTTAATTAATTGAGAATGATGCATTATTTAAATGAATTATACAGCGTAGAAGGGATTTTCACTAACAGTGGACTCCGAACCATATGTCTTCGATACCATCGTCTTAGCTTACAGTATTAGTGATTGGCGGTAATCGAACCCAAGACACCAGGACGCAAGTCACACACTCCAACCACTAAACTATCCACCCTTCTTTACATTTAGTATTTCAACCAAATGCGATCTTTTAACATAAAGTTTCGCAGGAAATCATCTCTCCCCCTCTTAATCAACCACAGCCAAGATAAAACCCGAAAACTCCCCGTATACAAAGACTCTTTACAAACCCTCAAAAGAAACCAGAGTCCCGGCCCGAGCCGGATGAAAAGGACTGTTTACCGCAAATCAGGACAAAAGGACGCTTTCAAAAAGGCGTCATTAAGAAAATACCGGCGTAAAGTAGACGCTGGGGGGAAGGAAAGTGTGGGAGAGAGACATGAGGGGGGAGAAGCGGGGGTGAGAGAGAGCACGGCGGTTCGGTTGTGGTGGAGGTGTGATACTAGAGAACTCTGGCGTCAACTACATCAACTACCCTTGTCTAACACGCCAGGGGGGAGGGAACCACCCCCTCCCCACACGGGATTTCCCCCCTCCTTGTAATTACTCTAATTATCCCAATTAACACACCACTGCCGCACCCTACCGGCAATCTACCAAACTAGATTTATATTAATTAAAGGTGTTTTGCTCTCCTCGCCTGCATCTTTATTATCTTCTCTTGCGCGATTACCGGTATCGTTTCAAGCCTTGTATTTATTGCCGCGGTTCTGTTGTGGTTTATATTTGGAATCGGGTTTGTAATTAGCTTCATTATTTAGTATTAAGGTGAAATAGCGCTCAATTGAGAATTTTTACCTATTAAACCTACTTGTATTTTGCTTGTAAATTTTATTATTCCTAGGACATTTTCTATTATTATTGCTATTTCATATTTGGCGTATGATGATAATTTGAACAATTTTTCACAAAAAAGATTAACAAAATCTTTTTCCTCTTAGACAAATTGTTTCTTGTGGAATATTTCTGTTTGGACATTTTTGAATTCGACCCTCCTGAATATTGAGCTGAGTTTTTTTGGTTCTTTAAAAATTGATCCTTGGCATCACTTTGGAATTGTCTATTTCAACAAAGCTAATTTTAACGAATTTGGCTAAAAGCGTCATAATATTTTTTTTATTTTAGAACTTTAGTTTTCTATACAGCCTCAATTAGTAAGGAATATGGGAAAATCAAATTTTCTCCGTTAATTATTTTCACATAACGTCCTATACTTTTCAAGCTACTCTTCAATATATTGTCAGTTCAGTCACTCACAGTTAACCCACGTCCCAAAGCTAATCCACAAAACTGATTGACCTTTTCCAAGTCCACAACGATAAAATATTCACCGATTGCCGCGAAATGTGTGAAACGCGCGGGAAAAAGTAGGCGAAGCTGGTCGCCAAGTGTTCGCAGCCGAGTGGGGATTTGAAGTGGGTGATTCTAACCCGAGTGGCGAGGCCGAGGGGGGAGCTCATCAGATCCGAGCTGTGTTTGTACGGATCGATGTACAGTAACGTCTTGGGGCTTGTATTGGGGTTGAGGTTACACACACACACACTCACACACGCACACATACGCGCGTCAACGGCTCAACCTAATCGCCCATGCCTCCCTACAGATTTATAGCTCAATTTCTTCATTGTCTGCGACATAAGCTCCCCTTTGAATTATATCCTCTGTTTTTATCCTCCGTTATTTTCCATTTCATTATATCCGGATTACTGGGCCCGTTATGAATTTATTTCTTCTGTTTGCGCGCACGAGAAACGGGCAAATTGCTTTTCGAGACAGATTTGTGTTCAAGATGGGTACTTGAGGTTTATTTGGAGAAACTGCGTTACTTGGTTAGACAAAATGTAAACTGTTGCAATATTAGTTTTTGTTTATTTTGGTCATCGCGTAATCGTTAATTTACAAACTTACAAACTAGCTGGGTAGTTGTAGTGATTAGTGCCTTTTACAAGCAGAACACCATCTATTCGTGAGCTAAGATTGATGACAACTATTGGACAAATTGGTATAACGTTTAATTTACAACACTTGAACTATAGGAGTTTAGAACATAAATGATAGGAACGTATCACCACTGTACTCTATAGCAGTCTCTATGTTAGGCGATGTCAATGATAGGTATGCCTTATTTAATTCTTTTTGTCTATGGCCTAATGCACTACAAACAGACTAGTCTATCAACCTACAACACCTCTCATTTGCTGCAGCTGCTACGTTGTCAGTTCACTTACACAAATATATACCTACCTCATTAATGGTTGCAACATATGAACATATGTTGGTTTAATCCTGTTAAAAATTAGTGTATGATTATGGTCTATATTTTGGTATTACGCGTGTTGTTATTGACACTTGTCTGTGCAATTTAAAGAATGGTCGGTTTTATCACGATGAGAAATTGTATTTTTTTTATTTGTGGAAATTATTGCAAGCAATACATTTTTTATATTTTACGATTGATTTGCTATCAAATTGGTCAAAGTTCAAATTTAGTTCTGCCTCCGCATATGATGACGATGTTCTATTTAGAAAAATAAATAAATAAATCACATTTACAGTACATTTAGGCTTCAAATCGCTCCTGACATATCAAACAACCCTTATAAAAGCTTCAGTAAAAAACTGAACGTAATTTAACTAGGCAAATTTAAACACTCCGGAGATAAGACACCATAAAACCCTTCTCAAGAAAAGCTACGACAATGAAAAGCCATTTTTCACAAAATGAAGAAATCGTTCCAGAAATCTGTTACGACCCACAGGCGATTAAGTTGATGCGAGTGTGTGTTTGTGTAAGTATACATGCGACTGTGTGTGTAGGTTTTTACCCCCCCCCCCTTCAGCAAAACCCCACAAGACGTCTATCGATTTCTCACAGACAAACAGTACTCAGCATTCGGATGAGCCCCCCCCCTTGTCACGAATGTCTCAACACCCCCCTCTGTTTTACCCCCCTCTCTACCTCGGAGATTTTGTTTGTTTAAGGGTTTTTTGTCAACACCCTCTGTCGACCAGACTTCGCAGCTTTGCTTTTCCTGTGTCTCTCGTGGTTTGTGATATACAGTTTCATGGGTAAATGTTTCGTTTAGATAGAGGGGGGTTTCGTCAGGCCGAATCTATATAGCTAAAACGATTTATGATTTACTATTCACTAAACAAAGAGTTGTTGAATTTTTTAGTGGTTTGTCATTAAATACTGTAAAGCATGAATCAAACAAGTTTATTTTTAGTAAAAAATATTGTACGTTTTAAAATTCTTAAGATAAAATTTAATTAAATGATTTATTGAGATGTAAAAACGTCTGGAAGCTAAGGGTGAGGTATTTAACAGAGTTATTTAGTTTTAGAAGTTTGATTTCAAATCTAAATGTATATAGTTTTATAATATATTTTAAATTAATTGTAAAGAAATTGTTTCTTAGTTTTTCATGTAGTGTTATGTGTCATCCAGGAACTAAACTAGACTGTTAAATTAAACTAAATTAAAAATTTAAAATCAAAAGTCAGCTTACGCAAAATTATTAGTAGAAAAAGTTAATTTAAAATTAAAATTCCATGCAAGTTTTAATTGCTACTCGCAATGCAGGTGTCGTGTTTAGACGAGTGTTTCACTGCAATGACAACTAATTACACAAAACAACGTCGAAATAAACTCTCGTTTCAGCGTAAACTATTATATTATTATGGAACACATCGTTGCAATATCCTTTGTTCTCCATTAGCAATCGTTTTATCATTAAACAGTTGATTATCATTTTTTAATCCTCGTTCAGAGTTGTATTAGAGTTTAATTGCACATGTTTTATTGAATTTTTTGTAGTTTTTTTTATTAAACATGCTAATTCTCGCTCTGTCATCAACGTTGAATTAACGTTTCAAATAATTGACACACAAGAGTAAAGTTTAATAATGTGAATTGAATATTTTAGAGTGATGTACGGATTAAGTTATGTTGGTACAGTGAAAAGTAGGTGTAGACTATTGTTTGAATACATTTATGATTAATTTTCAAACTTATTTGGAGTTTTAGTCGCGGTGAAAAAAGCAACGGCGCAAACAGCAATCCAGCTACAGTGGTGTGCTGCGGGTATTGCCGCGCCGCGCCGTCAAGAACATTACATAGTAGAAGATTCTTTGTATACAATCCTCCACACATTTCTATGTTATTATTTTAAAAGTCATATTAAACTATCATGCTATAAAATATTTGGTTGACAGTGTGGGGAATTTATTTGAGACAATACGTCTAAAAAATTGACATTTTGTGCAATTAGTTCAACGTTGGTTAAATTTAAGAAATGGTTTTACACGAAATTAATTTAAACTGTGTGAACCATTTTGAAATTTTCCATTTATTTTTACAGCCACTTGCTAATATAAATGTAGTAAATGGAGCGAGGTTAGTGTGCAATTTTAGATAATATTTCCGAAATAACACAAGACATGGTGTAGTAAAAATGATCACATACTGTGATCACATACAATGTGCTATACTATTGCCCACCTGACAGAGAATATGCCGTATAAAACATTAATCAATGCAGACATAGCATGCAAAACATAATGGTAGATACTTGCTTTTGCCATCATAACATGCATCACACAGTGGGAGAGTATTGTCCACATAAAATGCAACATACAGTATGAGGTACTACAGTATTGCCAACAAAACGTGAAACACGCTGTCAGAAAGTATTGCTAACATAAAGTGCAACAGACAGTAGGACAGTGCATCAGACAGTACTATTGCTAACATGCAACCCGCTGTAGGAGAGTATTGCCAACAGAAAATGCGACACACAGTAGGACAATTTTGCCAACATAATATACAAACAGCATCAGATATGATACTATTGCCAACATAAAATGCAACACGCAGTAGAACAGTTTTGCTGACATAATATACAGACAGCATCAGATACTATTGCCAACCAAACATGCAACACACTGTAGAGATGTTCCCTATATTCTCGTTATCTCCGCGCCGTATGCAGCGCACGTCGCGCCGCGACCCAAAAGCTTCATCCGCTTAATTCATTCATTTCCGAGGGCTCTGTTCGTAATAACCCCCCCCCCCCTCTCCCGCCGGTATTTCTTCCCTCCCGATTCTTTTTCGCGTCATTTCCCGCCTTTTTTATCCCCCCTGACCCCAAACTAAGCTGCTTAGCTGGGGCTCGTTTCTATATTATCTTCACGTTTTGCCTCGACGGGTTTTGTTATTTCATTTTCAATAGGGTGTTTTCGACCGTAGTCCTATCAGCTATCTAAAATGAATTCTTGCAATGGTTTATAAATTGTAATTGTAATACATCCATTAGAATGTATAATCGAAAAGGGTTCTTTACACAAATCCTACAGGCAAACATCCTGGTTTTATCAGACCCATAGAGTGGAAAGTAACACTTATCACAGAACACCCATTAGTATAAAAATGTTTATATGTACTCCTTTGTTCAAACTTTTGCCTTCAAAGTTGACCTAGAACCCCCTCAGAACACACAAAACCAATGTCGACACGCATTTCACATGTCAACAATCACCAACACATCAACACACTATCCGGGATCCGCAACAAACTGATATTACTATCGAACAAACGACGAGGCAGTGACAAGCAAACATATGATTATCAGCTGATCAACCCGCCATTATCGAGCATATGATCGCCGCTGTATATCAAACAGGAATTATTTACCCGCAAACAGCGACAAGAGCGGCATTGTCGCGCGGTTGTCGATAAAAGAGATATATTGACTTGTTTGATTCCGAGGGAGCTGGGGGGGAGGGGGGCGTGAATTGATAATGTCAGGGTGTAATCAGTTTAACGCGACCGTGTGTAGGGTGGAAGTGAGGGGGGGGGGGGGGTAAAGAGATTCCCCCTAGTAAGCCATCCGATTCAAATAAAAAGCTCTCATGTGAATGCTATGTGTTTGTAACACGAGTGTTGTGTTGTCTTCGTTTGAGACACATTACATGAAAGTTAATGTTCTTTTTACCGTAGGGGTATTCATATTTGATAGGTATATTTAGTCAATGATTAGCCACCCATAGTTTTGCTATATCAATCAATTTCGGTTTCAAACGTTTTCCCATGAACAATTTACATAAAAATGTCGATAAAAAATTAACTCAATTGCATAATTGCATAAATGCACTTATGAAAAATAAATATTAATTGTAGTAGGCCTACGGTATTTTTGTGCACTTTTTCTAATATATAATTAAACTCGGCAGGATACTCCGAAAAGAATAGTTTGGGGATTTCCGTACAGAAAATGTTCTTTTCGTCTGTAATATTTTTTTATGTTAGTTTAATATGATCCCGTCCAGAACGGTATTCTGCCATGGTAGTCATTGGTGGGTAGTTCCACCACCGAGACCCAGAACGTCAAGACTTGCTTTGATGTGGAGACAAATTGGAATTCCAAGTCGATACTAATATCAATCCATTGTACAATTCCACACCAGTCGTCCACAGTCACAGGCCATGTGTTTCATACGATGAATTACTACTTTAGAAGATTAGAGACCACTTTGCGCTCCAAAATAATTAAATCCGTGTTTGTTTGCTCTGCAAAAACGATTAGTTCAGCCCTGTTTAGAGATGCGGCGATTAATTTTAATCAGAGATTAACAACATCCAGCAAAACAGCAGCAGGGGCTGTACCGGGGTTTTTGCCCCGACTGTACTATCCTAGGGGCTTTGTACAGTCGGTGCAAAAAACGAACACCGCAGCCCTCGCAACTACATAATAGATGGCGCTGGTTTCGTTTAAAAACGATAACGGCGCCCCGAGCAAATTACTTGTCGCAAATTCTGCCCTTCTTCTTCCCCTAATTTAATCCAATCCATTTGGAGCCCTTTACGTCCGACTTAACCGTTTTAGTGTCGGGATTTACGGGACGAGTTTTTATCAAATTCATTAAGTTAAGAGTATTGAAAGGTCGAGTGAGTAATTTAGTTAGTTTTACCTTATGGGGTCTCTTTTGATTAAAACTTTACTTTGGAACCCGCTTAATGGAGTTTTTAAGTTTATACTTTAACGTCTACTGTTTTCTAATTAAATTGGCACTGAAGAATTCTGATCGAGGAAAACTTTATTTAGCTCGTTTTAAAACTATTCATTGTTTATAATTGATTGATATTCAAACATTTGGACATAAAATCTTCGTTCAAGAATATTGTTATAATGTCGCAAGACATGCACGCGATCAACAATAACAATTTGATCAACTCGGTGTTGGTGTGTTTGTGTGTGTGTGTCGTGTAGTGACACAATCACCGTGTTTGCACACAATCGCAGGCAACAAACAAAGGATCGTGTAATTGTAAACATTACCTCCATCGTAATGTGCATGTCTGCTCTCCATGTTTTTGATATTTCCACAATGTTTCTCGCGACAACATTGCGCTTGTTCGAAGGAATTCCTCTATCTCCGTGTTTGGTACAACGGTTCTGTTCGTGTGCGCGGAGTTTGGTTTGTTTTTAAAGCTAAGAATATAAATATACTTTTGTATTATTGCGTGCATTGCGTAATAGGGTAATATTATCTTTATGAGGGTATGTTGCTATACTGGTTAGGAAACAATTTCCGGGTAGCCAAATTTGTCATGTAGTGTTCGCCTTCTAATCTGAAGGTCACTGGTTCGATCCCAAGCGATATCGATTCTAGACCCAGATGCCGTTTGCCATTTGGTCACAATTACCGTTGTTTTCTATGATAGGTAGCAGGTAAAAAAATGTTTACTTTACTCATACTTAAAACTTAAAAAAAGCTAATTGATTAGAAGGAACCACAAACTGGTGAAAATGATAAGTTTTTGTTTACACAGTTTCCCAACAAACAAAATTAAAAGATGCTGCATTAGGTAATTCATGGCACCACCTCAGCAAACCCAACCCTGGTTCACCATATTACCATTTTTCATATAGACCAATAGAATGTTTTCCTATTTTTCATAATTTTCGAACATGTGATTAAATCAACCCCTGACACCCAAACGTTTTGGCACAATGTTTGAGAAACCAAATCCGGCTCATCAAATACAACTCGAACACAAGACACGTGTTGGTGGTTGTTGATAAGGGGAGGGGGTGAGAGAGAGAGAGAGAGATGTGGGGGAGGTATGACACGGAACAATGAGCTACGTTAATTTGGTTTATCAATAGTGCCCCGCGGCTCTGGTACATTGCTTATTCATTACCCTGCCACCCCCCCTCCACCCCTCACACAATATCCACCCCTAGTCCTCCCCCCCCCCGGGGGTATCCACACAACTGTGGCGCGGCCTTGAGATGTTAGGAGTGTGGTGGTAAGAGTAGAACCTTGATAACAAGTCTCATTGGGGTTATTAATTGATATTTGTTATCGAGGTAGACCTAGTATTGAGGCTTTCAATAACATTAGTAGGGGTAATATCAAGGGTATTTTAAAATTGCATTTCTTATCAAGGGTTACTTGTTATAGAGGCTCCACTGTAATTTGTATTGCCAATGAACAAGGTGGATGTAAAAATTATGTAGGCTACAAAAGCCATATTTACGTGAATTGGAGTTCAAAATGTTTACGAAAACCGATGTTTTGTCTGTTTCTATTAAATGTCGTCAGTAAGTTGGTGGTTTTGATAGTCCAAACAAACACATCTTTAATTAAATATTTGTAGTTTTTGTAATTACGATTTTTAAAAGTGATTATTTACCAGTGGCTTTTTCAGTAACACGAACAGCTCGTTAAAAACGAAAAATATTGTTTGCAAACAAAACTATATTTAATCTGAAATTATTTTTAACAGTTCCTTTACTTTCGCCGTTGTAAAATAAATGTTTTGATTTATCATTACACCAGTTATTCTAATTCCACATCCCTTAGTAATCCGAACACTTCGTCAAATATTCGAAATTGATTGTACCATCAGAAACAAATCATTCCCACTAATCCGAACCTCGGTTATCCGACGGTAGGTAGCCGATGTCAGGGTGTGGCGGCGCCTACTACACTTGTCGACCTTTGCTGCCTCATTTGAATAATACTGATTTACATGCGACAGACAAGCTCCCAGCACACATCCCTCCATCTACAGGTGAACACTGAACATAACAGGTGTTCGGTTAATCGGATCCTGTTTCTTCAAGCAGCGTCAGGAACTGCGGGCTGATGTGTTTATGATTGGGCGATTATGATTTTGAATAACAGGGTGTGGTGAACTGATGACTGCTAAAGAACGTTATTGTTTACTCCTCTGTGGATTTTTTCATCCTGGATCAACTGGAGATAAAGGGCTGGACCGTGGTTAATGTGTTTATGATTGGGGATTTAGATTTTAGAAACAGCTGGTGGAGGTGAACTCACGATTACTGGAAAAACGCTAATTTTATCCTTGTGGATTTTGTGGAGATGATTCAACGTTTGTTTAGGTATGTGGGTGCGTTTTGATATTTATTGGAGTAAATTCTCATTAAACCGGACTGTAGGGGATTCAAGTCGATCGATCGGATAAATGAGTACAGATTAAATAAAATAAATCTTATTAGAAGAAAATCAGCCTTTTACCGGAATCAGGCATCCCCTTGTGTACTGAAACCTAACAAACAAATGTCCAATAATTGTACGCAAAATACAAACACTATTGAGCTAAACAGTAACTGAGTAGTTTGCAGTGTATGTCCAACGGGTAGTTGTATGAAATTTGTATAAACCATTGTTAAATAGCTGTCTGTATTAATAGAGGTGTACTGTATGTATTTATTTATTTATTTATCTATTTATACATACTTCACCTACTTTAAACTAACTAACTAAATCAACTAAATTAACCGTTGGTTTTACTCTGGTGTCGAATGCAAACTAACACGCAAATAGTAAAATATACCCTGAAATAAGTCATATATAAATATTTGATAAATAGGATAAATTCCTAAATAGGATAAAAGTCATCATAACATAAACAGATAACACAAGTCTTCGGTACAAGTCTACTTACACAATTCAAAGTCAATAATAATAGCTATAAAGCACGATGTCCTTTATACAATAAAAATAACGCTAGCATCGACACTACCCAAATATGGGGAGGATACAAACAGAAAGAGAAAATACAACGACAAATGTTTAGCCCTCAAATAACGGCGATGACAAATAAATGTCGCCGTTTGTGCTCGGAACCGCGTCCGCCACTGCAACGACCAACATCAACATTGTACCTCTTTGTATCATGCCGTTTATTGTCAACGTGAAACGGCGAAATAGGGAATAAGCTATTACCATCTCGTGGTAAAACATAGACCCGTTTTTTTCTGGGGTTTTTTTTAATAGACCGATTTTCTTGTTGATATCCCTGGCAAAGCACCATCCGTTCAAATATGACCGTTAGCACGATAACTCGAGTAAAAAACTCGAATTACGAATACATTTGGTACAAAAACGTTGACAAATGAGAATTCAATCAAAAATTTCAAATAAAAAGTTTTTAATTCTTTTTTTTTACAGGATGAGTTGTTTTAAGTAGGTTACATATTGTGTCCTCATTAAAGCCTACTAAACTGTCATACATGTAAATAAATGACAGATAAATCAGATCGCCTAAAAGAAATTGATGGTAAAAATAAAAATAAAAACATAATTAAAAAATAAAATATACATTGAATAATATTTATAAATTTTACAATATAGTTTTATAACTCAAATATTGTAATATTATTCCAAATAAATATATGCATTAGGATGTCTTTTTAAAAGCATTAGTACTACAGGACGTCAAAGGTGGTGATTTCAAAGTTTAATCTTTTAGTTGATATTTCAAGCTATACAAAGGGTCAACTGATTTTATAAAAGGTAAAAAACTAATTTTCAAAATTTTTAGAGCTGAAACCGAATACAACATATGCATTCCTACACAAGAGACCGGTGAACTAAACATATAAGACCGATGGAATCGCTACAGCTCAAGTAATTCAGCTTTTCCATCTGAATGGGTGAAAAAACAGAACAAAACACTGAACTTGTTTTCAAGCCAAATAACATTCATGGTTGACATAGCGTTGATTTGTTTTCTGCTTGGGAAAACTCCACAAAGGTTTATACTAAACAACGCCGCGGATTGGACCTGAAAACCAATATACTTCTGTTTGTTTTAGAAGGAATCGATGGCTGTGATAATCAGCTGTATGTGTTTATGGACAGATGTTTATGAAGTGCCGGTATCAGCAAATTGACACATACATAACATCACATTAGATTTTTTGTAGAATTTCATTGGTTTGAGGTGGAAAATCTCAATTATTGCAATAAATTTTGAACAGTATTTTTACAGTGTTAAGAGTTGTAATATTTTGTTCAGGTTTAAAAGAAATAACACTCTAAACATTAATCAAAACTGTTCTAGTAGTTTTTGAAAAAATCAGGTTTTACTGTTATTTTATGGGGTTTTATGGAGAATCACAATTGAAAATAAAAATTTGGAAAATGCGAGGTGCTATGGGTTGGTACCCACAAGCCAAATTTGGTCAAAACCGGACCACAGGTGTGGTCTGTACACATCCACACACACAGAAATCAATTTTTAAAAAAACGTTTTGGGCTCATAGAGGCCCAAAACTAAAAATTGGAAATTTTGACGAAAAAAGGAAGAAAAATATGTACTAGGTGTCAATAAAAGTATTTGAAACTGACTTATCAGTTTTTCCTGTTATCTTGCAACTAATTCAGTCTATTTTCACATTTGTTGGTAAAAATTAAGTAATCAACAATTTGTAATTCAGTACAATAAACCCTATATAAATACAAAATAAACCATCCCTACTTACTATATGTTTGTCTCTACAGTATTTACGATACGATAACTACATAATGAATCGAAGGGAGAGAAGTAACTAATAGATTTCCAATAACAATATTGACATAAACTTATACTTAATTTATATTTATATATTGTGTTATAATTCTGTCCAATAATTCTTATAATCAATCACAACCATGCATGGTTAATACCAAATAAATAAACATAAGCCAAAACATCACTAAATCTCATATTAAATTCTAATTGCCAATCAATGATTAATGATTTTAGCACAATTTGCTTTCAAATGAAACACAAATTAAATTGTGTAACTAAATGTGTTCGCTCCATAGAGGATTGGTTTCTCTTTGACCTAATGATAGCAGCCTGGACAACATGCAGATTGTTTATTGCATTATGTCAGCTTTGTTTCATGTTCAGTAATTGATACTGTTCATCTAGCAATAACTATTACAATTTACATCACAAACTAGCTTCTAATTCAAATATCCCAACAATATGTGTGATGATTGTAAATTATAGTTGTTTAATCTAGCTTAATTGGTAATGCTAACAATCAATGATATCAGTTGATCTCTAATCTAAATGGATTATGTTTCTCTATACAAATTTGTTTTTTAAATTGATTTAAAATTGGTTTATAAACTGTTTTAAACTGATCAGTAGAAAAATATACCAGTAAAAAATATGTAAATTTTGTTGAACTAAATTGAAATTATTTATTTGGCTACTGCTCAAGGGGTTTAAGTTTAGAAGGGTTTCACGAGTTTTGATAAATATGTTTATATTGAAATTAAATTTTTGTAGAATGATAATGTTCAAATTATTTTATTTTTCAATCTTCAAAACATTTAAGCTATGATTGGTTTTTGACTTAATTTTGAGCAGTTTTGTAAATAAATTACTTATTATAGTTTGATAATATTTCCAGTAATAAAAGTTTAAATATGAATATTTTTTACTTTTGTGTTATTGGTGTTATTTTTTTTTTTAAATTTGATAAAAACAATCGGAATCTTGTAAACCCGTCCACAACTAGTTAATTCAATAGAGACATCATTTCCTACTGATTTTATATTTTCACAAATATTAATTTTACGAACCATGAAAACAATACCAACCAAAAATCAAATAACCATTCCGTTTGTAATATATTCCTCACAAGGTTCACTGAAAAATTATGATAGAAAGTTTTTCTCCCTCTTCTTGTCAATAACTCATGTTAAACTTCTCGACTTGTTACCTTCATTCAGTTTATCTGTGAAATTTAATCCTCGTCACTTTTATGAAGCAAAAACAGTCTTTCATGTTGACACTACTTTTCTTGTCAAAGCCAATATTCCTTTAAAACAATGCTTTTACTGTAATAGAACATATTTTATTTCCAACGGCAAGAGAATTTATTTTAGGGAATTGTGTGTCACGTTTTTTCTTTTTACACTTTGGTTCTAGATTTTTTCGAAGTGTACTTTTCTTTCAAGTGTATGTATTTCTTTTATCTTTTTTTAGTGTATATATTGATTAAATTACCACAATGCATGAATTACTATACAGTATTTTGCAACTAGGGCTGAAAATGAGGTTTTACTTGAATTATCTGTCAATAAAAAGGTAATTTATATATTTGCTGCTTTTTGGATCTATTATTTACTTGGTATTTTGTTACATCTAACTTTTTGTTTTCAGAGAAATTCAATATCACCGGCCGAGAGAGAAAAGTACCGACCAAGAAGTCCTGTCGAACAGGAACACAAGAAAATGAAGAAAGAAGAAAAAGACTGCCATGTGAGTTTATTTTTCGGTTTCAATCTTGAATGAATTGATTGTCATTCCTTTAGTATCTGCTCGATCGATGTTGTAAATGTCCATTTTATATTTTATTTGCTGTACAGTTGATGGTAAAGATTGTGTCTAATAGTGTATAAATCAGCTGATAATTTGATTCATTTCAGTGTTTATTGATCATAGTTTTGTAAACTCTTAATTTTTATCCAGGTATATTTTGATTAACTATTTTCAAATTTAGTTTCTGTTACAATTTAATTTGCAATCATCTCCGACAAATTTGTTTATAAAACTCAATTTAATCATAAGAAATAATTAAGATTACAATAAACCATAAACTAAACAGATTCCTTACACATGTTTCATCATTATTCCTTAATAAGAAGTCTACTTGAACTATTCAGTCTATTTATGGACTCAATTGAATTTGTATCAAATATTGAAAACACATATAAAAAGCATTCAATATTTTCTGGCTGTACAATTGAATTTGTAATTAACACAATAAAATATTACAGTAATATAATTACCCAAAGTCATAGAACATTAAAATTTGAAATATTTACCATAACTGTTGGAGTTTCATGTGAAAATCAGTTGCTAATTAAACTCTCTCACTGAGTCCGTAATGCTATTAGCCATGTTTTGTTCTTGTGCATGTTTTAAATCCATCCGCATTTCGCATTTCATTCGTAATCTGCTTAGTTTTTACCCCTCCAGGTTAAACCGGGCTCCGAGAGCCATTTCACACTTGTTCGTTCAAAGGTTTCAAACAAAAGTAGCTTAGAATGAAACTCGTGAAAATAGAAAATCCGGATCAAATGCTCCAGGTTATATGAATGAGATTATATTCAAGAGAATTCTGCTTCTCCAAGCGCTCGGATTACTTAGATGTTCTTGATATATTGCAAATGTTTTGTTGTCTGCATGTATTCTGTATATATTTATAAGTTTATGATTTGTTTTAATGTAGTTTCGTTCCTCAAGCTTTTATTGAGTTCATTATGTTATCTATTGATTTTTTTGAATGTTTAATCTAAATTTGATTCCAAATATAATTTGAGCTTCGAAATCTACTGAAAAAATACATTAAAAATCTTTAACTATATTACTTGCGATAGTTAAAATAATAATAACTTAAATATTATGCACATTTTCTTCCACATTTATTTCTAAGTCAGTTATTTTACTACACAATTGTTACTTTAGAGATTGAAAAAATATTGTCAACTCTGTATGTATATCCTATACAGCAAATATAGAAAGTTTTTGAAAACAATTAGGAGAAATTATTTCAGAACTATAAATTTAGCTTACTTTCACTCCAGAGAGACACAAGTCTAAAACGTAATGTTTTTTCTCTGTTTAGGCGAGTGATGGGGAGAAGAGTGACCAAGATTTGGTTGTGGATGACGCTAGTGAGGTTAGTAGAACCACAAAAATCACCTCCAAAACAACCACAAAAGTTTTATACTAATACTTATAGAATAATGTTTGCACTACCGTAACTAACAAATTGAAAGTAACCACAGCAAGAAAAATACAAAGTACACATTTTATAAAAAAAAACCTAGTCCAAATTATTTTTATTTTCAATTATCTTTATTTTATTGTTGCATGATATGTTGTCTTTTAACTGCATAAGTAGAAAGACTGCTTTTTTGGACTGGACTTTGTATATGTTCTTGCTTATTAGTGTAAGATTTAGATAATTTGATGCTGTATATTTGAATGGTCTCTTGATAGAAATTATTTCCATAGCCTATCTTTGAAATTAAAGAGCCTAACCTATAAGAAGTAACGAAATCAGAAAAATTGAACAAAAAACAGTATGGACAAACGGATGAAAGGAAGTACTTACTGTATAAAGTGTTAATCTCTTGCTCAAAATTCACAGAAATTGTAAAATTATATATTATTTTAAATGGTTAATGATCAAGGTTTGTGAATTACGTTAACCACAACTGATTAATATTTCTGCGTTTCAGGACCCCGTTTCACCACCGAATGGAACGGCTTCACCAAGAGAAAACGGACTCGAGAAGCTAGCACCGAAAAAAGAACACGTAGGACCTCACAGGTATATAATTACTACACTACAGCGCTAGCCATAGGGGGCAACATAAGTTTCATGTAGTGTTAGAGAGTAAAGTAAATTTGATTTACATAAAGGTAGCAGAATAGCTGTAATTTTGAAATCTGGGAGTTGCTTGTTTAATTTACAGAAAGACCAACTCTGGCTCAGTCACATTTTTTCATTTCTACAATATCTCCTACATCAAAATGCACAAAAAAACTCAAGAACTATTAGCACATAGTAACAACATTAACTTGGGTTTTTTAAGATTAAGTCTTAAACGCTTTCAAGATTAATCAGTCCATATCCCTGAAATCTTTGTGAATATGATACGAATCAAAGCCGTCCCTATCCCATTGAAGATCGAGGCGCTAGCCACTAAAAATGCATCAACATTTAAGATAACGTACCAAGATAACATATCCAAACTGGTTAGTTGTGTTTTAGCCTAACTCTGATGTTTTGTTTGTAGCCCAAGAAGTGGAACGTCGTCCAACGCCAGTACGCCATCAACCAAAAAGATGGAGGAGAAGCCTACAACCCCCATCAGTAAATCTGTCACGCCTACAAGCGGGGGTAGCAGTAGTACTGTCGGGGCCCCAGCACTCAAACCTCTAGTCAAGCCCCCCACACTCGCTCAATACCCCCACTACCTGGCTGGGGCGGGGCCTCACGAGCTACAGGCTGCTGGGGCCTACGGGGCCTTGCATAACAACCTCCCTCCCGCGCTCAACAGCTACCCTAGACCACCCCTGGTAAGTCTACGTACTTAAATACAAGAAATTGTACTTACTGAATAGACCACTTGAAGTTCCAGTCAATATTCAAACTCATCATCACACCCTGTAGTAGGTTAAGTTCGCACCATCCTCGGTTATGTTCAACTTCTTCATATTCAAACTTGGTTCCAGAATCTTGTTTTAGTCCTTACAGCTGGTCTGCTGCCTGTAAGAGTACATTTATCAATATGTTATTTTAATATCAAGTTCTAAAATATTCAATACAGTACAAATAATATAGCTTCCAGTTAACTAAGTTGATTATTGACTCCTAATTTTTGTGCACAAGTCGGTAACAGAAGGAGTAAATATATTGGGAGGCAAGAGATCAGTACTGTACTTCAAATAACAACAATTAAAAGGCTTACATAGCTTTTAAGTGGCTTTGTTTTCAATAATCTTTGCCTCAGTGGTAACTCTATGTTGGGTCCACAGGTTGGATATGACCCTCACTCCCAGATGAGGGCACCACTGGGACCAGCACTGGGTGGTATACCTGGAGGCAAACCGTAAGTATACATACTTTGTCTATCATACGTTGTATGTAAGATTTATAAGATCCTTTATTGTTGAAATATCTACTGGATAGCTGAGTGAGAGTGCTTTAGTAGATTACTCCAGTTTGGGAATTTTACTGAAATTTCTCTTCAATATACTCGCTGAAGAAGTCCTCAATATATTGATAAAATAAAATGATTACCTTAATACAACTACAGTTGTTGGTTTGATTAAACTTCAGCAGGCCATTTTGTATTCAACCACATCATTGATGTATTCATACATTGTGGTATGTCAATATATTGTTACATTTTCACAATCACAACAATTGAAACTTAGCATGTAAAATGAAATAAAAATTGATATAACTGATTAAAACTGTACAGGCTGGCCAGCACTGTCTTATCACAGCTACTGACTAACTAAAACTGACTGAGTGACTGAATCATGATGTTTCTTCTTCTCCCCAGTGCCACCTGTATTTCAGTTGGTTTTGTTCTTCTTATTTTATACTTTTTTGATGTGTTACTTGTCAATGTATGTATCAAATATAATATTTGACTGGAAAGAAGTCTAACCATTTTCATTTTTAATGTTACATGGGTTGAGTTTTTAGCTTTGTAGATGGTAAATTCTTTTTTAACCTCAAGCTTAAAACTTTTTTGTGATACTTCAATTATTTCCATTTTATTATCAATAGATGTGTAGTTATTGTGTGATTCCTGTCTATAGTCTAAACAAATTCACTTTCATGGACTTATTCCAGGCAAAAATTCCAAACCTAGAACTTTTCCTGTCATCACAATTCTCATACAATTCCTATAGTTTTCCCAGTTTTCATGGTCAGCTCGTAAACCCTTTTTAATTTTTTTGAACACATAGCTTTTTTTATTTGATTACTACAACCACATCGGGTGAATCAAATTAGATCGACGTTCAGATTTGCAGGGTTTTTATCAGCGCAACACTGATGCACTTGGAGAAAAAAAAAAAAAAACAGTGTTCTATGGTAACCCTAGTTGAGAAAACTTCTAATGAGCATGGCTTTTCTCTAAAACAAGACTAATTCTGATTGCAGAGCCTACTCGTTCCACGTCAGTGCGGAGGGCCAGATGCAGCCGGTGCCGTTTCCGCCAGACGCCCTGATAGGCCCCGGCATCCCTCGTCACGCACGACAGATCAACACACTCAGCCATGGCGAGGTTGTTTGTGCCGTCACCATCTCCAACCCTACCAAGTACGTCTACACGGGAGGCAAGGGGTGTGTCAAGGTCTGGGACATCAGCCAACCCGGCACCAAGAGTCCTGTCAGCCAACTAGATTGTCTGGTTAGTAGTCTGTGGATTGTAAGATCATTGTATTTTGAGGTTATGTTGTGTGAATCGTTGGCTACCTTCTGTGTTCTATTTCTAGGCTATTGGAGTTTACTTAACCTTTTTAATGGAAATGGTCCAAACCCATATTGAAGCAAAACTTGTGAATAATGATTCCAAAAATAAAAACTTCCGTAAACCACTTTCACCGCAAACCGATAAAATTCTCTACTATCACATTAAAAATTGCCATCATCTGTTAATGCCGTTGTTATAAATTAAGTTGCATGACAATACAGTTAACAGCTGTTTGATGGACTTGCATTGAATGTGATTCAATATAACGAGATGCACATAACACTCCATTACGTTCACAATGCATACAAACACATTACACATTACAGTTGGATTGCATATTGCAAGGTGTTACGACTGATTAAACCTTTAGTTGTTGATTCAGCTGATTACCCTTCTAATTGTTTGATGCTTTTACATCTGCTAAAACAGTGTTGAAATGTTTAAAGAAGCAATGTTACAAATTAACCCTGACACTACAGGAAACACTTTTCAGTTTGAACCAATTTGCAATAAAAATGAATAAAAATGCATAAAAGCTTTGGATTCATTTTACTCTGTCATTATCTCAGTTTTACTTGTAGTGTTTACTTGAATTTCTTGAAGTTCTTTACAAAACAAGTTGTGTGTTTTAAATTATGTGTGAAGTTGTTTTATTAATTTTAGCCTTGGTTTTTATTGTTTATTGGGTTTTGTACTTAATAACTGTGATGGATGTGGCTATTGCAGATCATAATTTAAGCAAGTCTTGATTGCTTTTAACACAAGCATTGTACATTATTAGTTATTTAAGTTTACCTAAGCAATTCATTGAAAAAAGTTGTTTTGGAATTGTTAATACAGTATTTCAAGTTGGCCTACAGTAATTATTAGTAAAATAAAAATAAAAGTTTGGTTTTGCTATGGCCCGAATTGACATTTATATTTTTTAGTAACTAAATACAATAATTTTTGGTAGGTATTTGAAAATTCTAAGTACATTCGGAACTTTTGGAAGTCACCAGTTCAGTTATGAGTTGATAATTCAATTTGTTTGAACTGAGCATCCCTTTTAAACCTTAAAAAGTTGTAATGCCTTTTAGAACTCTTGGGTAAAAATTCTAATTAACTATTTGTGTTTTATAGCAAAGGGATAACTACATCCGCTCGGTCAAACTCCTCCCTGACGGTAGAACACTAATCGTCGGCGGAGAAGCGAGCAACCTCAGTATCTGGGACCTTGCGTCTCCCACGCCGAGGATAAAGGCAGAGTTAACGTCGTCAGCGCCAGCCTGCTACGCGCTCGCCATCAGCCCCGACTCAAAGGTCTGCTTCAGCTGTTGTAGCGACGGAAACATCGCGGTTTGGGACCTCCACAACCAGACGCTGGTGAGACAGTTCCAGGGACACACGGACGGAGCGTCCTGCATAGACATCTCCGCAGACGGGACCAAGCTGTGGACGGGAGGGTTGGACAACACGGTGCGATCCTGGGACCTTCGCGAAGGGCGACAACTACAACAGCACGACTTCTCCTCTCAGGTGGGGGGTGATAATTAGTTGCTGGTTTTGACTCCGAGCAAAAACGGTTCTGGACCCAGCCACCAGTTGCGGTTCAATAGCATCAATTAATTATTCTTTCCAACAAGAGGTCAATGTATGATTGTATAGTAGGGTTTGATCCCTCACAAAAAATGTCAAAAGCCTATGGCGTAAATTAGCACAAATCCTGTTTGTAGTTGCAGAGCCTAGTTACATAGCTGTTTGGTTGACATGACAAATCAAATTGTTACTTAGAAAGGTATTGGGAATAGCTGGGTAGATTGAGACATGTAAAATTTGATCTTTTTGCTGGTTCAATTGAAGCAAGCGTTTAGACCCAGATGTAATTTGTCATTAAGCTTTAATTGTATTTCATTAATGATTTTATTTGTCTGTGAAGTTATGCTAATGGACAAAAGAGATATTAATATTTGATTGTATTGGATTGCTCTCTATAAAACTCAATAAAATGCCAATGCCTAAATGAACACATTTACAAACACAAACCCTTGTTTGTCTCTGGATAGCTGAGTGGTTAGTGTTCCTGTGTATTAACTGAAAATCTATAGCATTTTAGTGTTTGTTAACGATATTCGTGCTTTAATTTAAATTAAATCTTACAATAGTGAGTGAGAACTACCATTATCAAGTGATTCAATCTTTAAATATAAAAAATACCTTAACATGATTCATTCAAAAGAAAAACGCTCGCTTTAACATTCAGATATGTTAGAATAATTCAGATTCTAACACACAAAGCATTAACCTTATCAAAAACCCATTAATCCGTTTGCATAAATTAATCTCACCACAATAATGCTATCTGATTAAATAAGCAAACCAATATTAAATGCCAAACCAAACATTGCTGATGCGGTCAGTTTGGCTAAAAGATGGAACTCGGCATTACAGATTATAAATGGTGATTAAAGCGGATTCCGCAGTAAATATTTCACTCAAGTGGTACAAAGAGTGTAATGGGTCCATTACATAGATAATGGGGTGATCCGGAGCAAATGGAACCAACAATCCGCCAGTATTAATCACTGACATCTCCGATGTTGCAATTGGTTATTTATTGTTTACACGCTGTGATGTAATGCATGTGACACATTATCTGGTATTGGTCCATTACAAGCCTCGTTATTTGTTGTTTATGAACGCTGTTAGCATTAATTTACAGAGATGTTTGATTTTCGTTACAATCATCGTTTCTTTTGTATTGGTTGCGTGTTTGTTTGAAATTACTAATGGTCATTGTGAAATGGATGTTTTTTTATTTCCTATTCAAAACCATTGTAATTTTTTATTTAGGGAGGTCTGAACTCTAATCTTGCTATCTGATGTTAGCCTTCTGTTTAAGAAAACATAATTAATTGAAACTCAAATAAAATTTGAGTTCAGAAAACATTTTTACTGGCAACAGATAAAACTTCAGATTAAAAAGTTTGTCAAACTTTGACAAAGACTCATTTTTTCAACTAGTCTCTTAATTTATTTTTAAGATAGAATCAATATATACATACTGTTCTAAAAAATGAAATTCCCACATAGTTTCCAATTGCATTAATTTAATCAATTAAATTAAAAACAATTAATTAATTTAAACAATTAATAGCTGACATGGGACAAAGGAATGAGAATAATTGATTCAAACTCAATCAAATTATTTCTTTGTGCTAATGGCTTTAAGGATAATTTTCCATCTGAAGATCAATATAAATTATTCTAAGATATTTTCACTTTTAATGGCCTCTCTACAATATCAATAGTTGACGCTCTATCTCACTTTTTATATCCCCTTAGAAGTGACAATTGTAGAGAACATTTTTATGGTGGTTGTGCAAGCCTTGCTCATTTTTTATTTGTATCGGTATAGTTACGCTGTAAACAAATCCAATAACACTAGAGCACCATAGCAATGTCTAACATAAACATAGCAAGGAAAAGGTTTCAATACTGGTTTTTAAGGGAAGCAGTAAATAACTGTGATTTTGTGGTACTTCCAGCAATTACAACCATAGCCCACAAACTTGCTAGACACATTAATCAGATACTTGTCTTGTGTTTTCAAAGTAAACATTGTGATTTTTGGGCAATCCAAGGAACGTAGACACCCACATGTTTCAACATCTCCCCCTCCTGTTGCAGATCTTCTCCCTGGGTTACTGCCCCACGGGCGAGTGGCTGGCTGTAGGGATGGAGAACAGTAATGTAGAAGTGTTACACGCCCTCAAGCCAGACAAGTACCAGCTGCACCTGCACGAGAGCTGTGTGTTATCGCTGCGCTTCGCCGCGTGTGGCAAGTGGTTCGTCTCTACAGGCAAGGACAACCTCCTCAACGCCTGGCGGACACCTTACGGAGCTTCTATCTTCCAGGTTGGTTTTGTAGATTTGTCATGCAACGATTTACACCATTTTCATGATTAGTTGGAGACAATTTTTCTGTGTGCAATAGGCCTACGTGAGCCATAAATTTATTGTTGCTCGGTAGCTGAGTAATTGTTGTGCTCACCTTGACAACACACCTTAACAAGAGGTCGCCGGTTTGATCCCTAGCAAAGTCAGTAGAGTAATTTTAATAAATGGTGTTCAACACATGGTCTTAGACAGTAACTAAACAGCATTAACAAACTTATAAAAAACTTATAAGCAGAAAGCAACTCATTACACATCTTACTAACCTCACTCTGTATTGTTATTAAGCTTAAACAAGTTACCTACTCAGATTATGTCCCTGAGTATGTCATAGTGAAGCGTTGTCTTGTTATTTTGCCAACTTGAAATATTATTTTAACCAAACAAATGTTAAGGTGTCAGAAATGGAGTGACTTGTGTATTGTATACAGTTGGTAGGTAAATTCATCTTAAATCCAAAATGTCACCAGAGCCGCATTTATAAATGGGCATGGTGGGCTCAGACCCAGGCGCGCAAGGAAGAGTAAAATTCCCCCACAATGTAAGTGGAGAGGGGCGAAATCGTCTCTCGGGCCCATAGTGCATCACACTCAAACTGCAGGCCTGATGTCACCCAAAAAACCCGTGCGAATTTGATTAAGATATTCCTAATGAAGGAATAAAAAGTACACCATCATAGGTAAACAATATTACATTGTCTTTTCTAATTTAATACAGGGGTTCTTACAGTAAAATTTCAATTTCTCATTTTTGTTACAGTCCAAAGAGTCGTCGTCGGTGTTAAGCTGCGACATCTCTGCTGACGACAAATACATCGTGACGGGCTCGGGCGATAAGAAGGCAACCGTCTACGAAGTCATTTACTGACCACGCTCAAAGTCAAAAAAGTGACCGAGCAAGATCCCTGCGCTGAGTCCCTCTACTTAGTTGTATCTTACTTGTCATCGGTGAATTTGTATTGTAAATGACTCATGTGATAAAAATGCACCAATGATACAGCAATCGTTCAGGAATGAGTAAACAAGTTTTGTAGTGTGGTGAAAAAGTGGTGTAGCTATTTTTTAAATGTTAAATGTATTGCGTAGGCAATGACCAAAGAATCTGAATTTTGTTAAATGTTATTATGTTTTTGAAAATCTTCCTTTTGTGGAATGTGAAATCACATTTTTGTTTATAGAGTGTACAAATTTATCTTTCTTACAAAAGAAGAGCTTGGTATTGGTGCTTGTAATGTGAACGGACCATTTTTAATATAAAAAAAACAACTATTTTTCTTCAAGGCTGCTCAGAAGGTATTTTTTTGACAAAGTTTTATGTGAATCAATAGACGAACATATTTAAATTGTTTATCTTACTTTTGTATTAATAACACCAAAGAAAAAAAAAACAGTTTTTGTTTATCGACACAAATCTGCAAGGAACCATTATGATCAAATTAATTACATCTTGTACAATAAAAGAATGTAACTAATATTTTTGAATGGTGCATGCAAAAAAAATGAAATTTCTCATAATTTGATATAAATGAAAATCAACCCTTTTTTTGAACAATGACAAGTAATATCTGATCTCGGATGAATAGAGGGCCGAGGTGTACAATGAATCTCTTATATCCACTTACCATACTCTTGTACATTTCTAGACGAGACTAGGTGCTTTAGGTTAACCTGTTTGTGTTGATCTCCAGTTGTAAGTTTATTTTCGTTCGACACAGTGTACAGACGTTCGTTAGACGACAGTGCATTTTGTTTTGTGACGTGTCCGATTTTTGTACAGATAAGAACTTATTAATGCTGTTTTTCTTCTTTTCCAAGAAAATGTTTATGTAATTGTTTTTAATTCTGGAAAGTATTTACTAGTGACTAGGTCTAGAGATGTTTCTCAAATTTTTCATTTCGAACCTTTGATATTTTCCACATTTTAACAGCGAAAGTAACACTGAAAGTTACGTTAAATTACTGTAAATAATAGTTATAATTTGTTGGTTGAAGCAGTGTTACGTTAATGATTATGTAATTATTTATCGTTACGTAGAACACTATTTTTAACAGAAAATTCGCTAGATATAAAAATGTGCAAAATATCAAAGTTGTACTGTACATTGCATTTTGCCGTTTTATACAATATTTATTAATTTTTCACATCCCACATTGTGTTATTCAGTATCTGTTATTGAAATCGAAATAGCATTTATGTACAACACTGCTTGTGCCGTACAAAGTATATTTTTCTGTATACACCATAGACACTATCAGGGATAGGTTTGTACCGTGTATATACGTATGTTCATGTACAGCTACGCTAGCGACTAGCGACTCTCCACCGAATTACTACGCTGGTAAATCTCATCATCTGTTACTAGTAAACACGATTCTCAAAGTATCTTGTGTGATTTATTTATCCTTATGGAAGAGTTTTTAAGTATTCAATTCATGTTGCTGATTCATTCATGATAAGTCAGCTGATCATTTGAAACTGGATCCAGCTGGGTTTGATCATAGGACACTTGGGCTGGAGAAACAGCTGATCTTAGCAACAAAGCTATGAGATCATTTCACTTTATTCTACATGTTGCAAAGTTGCATTGCTATTTACTGAATGAGTATTGGCTTTTTGACTGATGATAGAAGACACCCAGAAAAGTTACTCATTAAAAATTAAAAAAATAAATTAGTCAAACCAAACCAACAATACTAAAGTCAAATACACCAGTATTTTAATCTAGTGAAATAAAAGAGCAAAATATTATAAAATGTAGCATTTTTCGTCTCATCAACCATAGTGTCAAAAACAAAGAGAGAAAATATAATTTTCATAGTAACTTTAGCCTGTTACAACTTCCAATATTTTCAATGTTCTAGCTCATTGTGAAAAAGGTTCACTCTAATGTGTTCTTAATGAATAGATGACTTGGCTACAGTTGGTCCGTATCATTTCCAGTGTATCCACGCAATAAAAACTCAACAACAATTTAGAGTTATGACGAGCACTTATTTACAACTAAATAAAGGTATTTTATGACAAAATTCCTAAGGGCCAAAAGAGTTTAGCCCTTTGGGAGGTTTTTTTACTAGGTCGGTCTGAAAAGTGCCAGGCTTTCCGTGGGGGCGAAGTGTAGTGCGCAAGAATAAAAATCAGTAAAAGTATAAATTTTCATCCCAAAAGTGCCATGGAACGATATATCGTGCCTCGATCGTACGAGAAATCAATTGAAATCATTGTTGTTTTATAATAAAAATCGAGTCAACCGATATATCCATTAAAACACACATTATCGAAAATCGCGCCGGCCCGATATATTGTTGCAATGTATTTTTCGGTAAGACTACCGACGGCGATATATCGTTGTGAAGTATTTTTCAAATGTGTTGTGCAAAACAATATCGTTGAGTGGCATTCAAAGGGTTAAGGGTAGTCAGACACATATGAATCTTTAGGCATGAAATCTAGAGATATGGTAACATTGGTAACAAGAACATAGCAGGGACAGGACATCAACTGATAGGTTAGGTTTTAGCAGTAATGAACTAGAAAAAATACTAACCTTACCAAACAGAAAGAATTTGGAGCTTCCTTAAATATAATTACTGATGGGTTGTTAGGGCTCGCCTAATCTTAGTCCCAGGTTGATACCTATCTAACAAAAGGCAAAAATTAGATAGTAAGAAAACCAAGGTGTTAGGTTCTTTTAGCACACATGGGCAAAATGCTAACTTAAAATAAATGGTATAAAGACCCTAATTCTACTTTTTCCTCACAAAAAACTTAAGTAATTATGTTATTATTTTTGTTTGTATATGATATATTCTAGGCCAGACAATCAAGTATTTGTGATTTGAATTGATATAAAACAATGCATGAACTACTTAAATATTAATCAAGCATACAGATAAATTGAATAGCTGAATTCTCCATTGCCAATGCATAAACATATGAGTATTTGTTATGTCATTTCAAAGAACTTTGAAAAGTCTAAAATCATATTTGAACTCAAAACAAAGCGTTGATAAAACCACAGTTACCAGAGAATCGCTAAATGTCTGACCGGAGCAAAATATTCTTAAGAGCAGAGTTACAAAACAAACACCGTGGTCAGTGGTGTTTGCTATTCATTGAACAAAATGTTTGCGCTGTTGGGAATTAAAGGCAAACAGAACGATTTCACCTGACCCTGACAAACAAAGCATTGAACAAATAAACGTAGCGGAATGAGAGCAGAATAAATATTTGGCTACCTAATAATAACAGCTGGAATATAAACTGGCTTGGGAGTGAAAAACAGCAACTGGTTAAACAAAGAAAATTGGTAAATACTGCTATGAAGCTATGTTTATCCTTATTATTGGGGTTTTTAATTATTCCATTATTACTGGGTGTACAATGGCTGTTTTCTGATACAGTAAAAAGTTAGCGATTGAAAAATGTTTACTGTGAATCTATAATATTGAGGTAAAATGTAAATGAGGGTTTTATTTTTATATTATTTAAAAGTTACTTTTAACTAGATTTTTATGCATAATTCAGTATATAAATTTGACTATCCTATAGTATGACATCTTGCATATCCATTTTTAATAATACAGTGTTTATGGGGCAATGAGAGCTATACACAAAACCAAAACCTATAATTTTTACCCTACAGATATAAAAAACACATCAAAACAAAAGGTAATCTTATACTATTTTGTCCTAAATAAGCCATTATATCTTGAAAACAACATCTTGAAATGTTAACGTTAACATTCTTCGAGTCGCCTTCGTAGACACTGAGCATTTCTTGAGGAATCGCTTGAACCTTTTTGGCGATTATGCTGAGTTTGAGCAGGCATCTTGTATCTTGTAGGGGTGGAAATGGAGATCTCCAAGAAATTTGAAGTGTCCAAGACTGCTTCCTGGCGGACCTCCACTGACTTTGGATCTCTCACCACATTGACTGGTTTGCAAACAGTTAAATGGCTTCCAACAAACTTTCTCTGTGTTGACCGTACTTCTAAATAAAGATGCCCAGTTCTCTATAGTCAACCGACTTGGAACAGCCCCATTTCGATCAATATTGAAATGCTTCCTAAAAAATCTCTGTGTTTTTATAAAAGAATCATTACTCCAAAAATACATTTCCACAGCAAAAGCACGGTGTTCAGGATTTCAAAATACCATGTTTACTAAAATGATTTTGTTCAATTTGGTTTATGAGCACAGCTGTTCTCTCATTGTTGCAATAGTTATCATCTGGTGGGTAAAATAAATTGTATAGTTCTCATTGCCCCACCAGCCAGTATGATATTTATTGTAACATGTTTACTTGGACATATTAAATATACCATATGTTCTAGACAGCTAGAGCAATTACTTACTCTTGATTTAGAGCTAGGTTTACACGGCAAGAAATTGCAAGATTTTTTCTGATAGACGCTACTTCTTTGATATCACGACACGAGCAATCTGTTGCAATGTTCGGCTCTTGAACTTAATCAACATTAATCTCAGCACTAAGAATGTCTCGCTCTTACCCTGTCGTCCGATCAGTCAGTAAAAGATATTTCCCGACACTGTTGTGCAAGATGGCGTATCGAGTGTGTCTTGGCAGCCTATAAAATACGAGTAATGCTTTTAAAGAAAGTAGACTGTATTTCTTTTAGGATAATCTGGCGCATCCACCACCTGTAACGGTAGGTCCCTCTACTTGAGGTACCCGCTGAATTTGGGCGACACAACTCAGAAATGAAACTCAGCACTCGCTTCTAAACCCAACTTTATTATAACCCAAAATGATACAAAGATCACTAAGATTAAAATCAAACAAAAAGGCAAAGTAATGCTTTTAAAGAAAGTGGACTGTATTTCTTTTAGGATACTAAATTTTATTATGTACAAAAATTATATTAGTTTTTACTACACAGTTCTTCCTCACTTTTACATTAATGTAAAATACAAAGAGTGTTAGTGGCAGATCTTGGCAACATATTCTGGCCCTGAATGTACCCTGCATTTCCTTTGAGGAACCACATTGTTTTCAATTTTAGACAGTTTTGTTGGTTTGTGAGCTTAAGATCATTTTTGTCAGGGTGCAGAGATAACTTTCTTGCGCTTAATCATTATTTGAGTGGGGGTGAACCCACCCTAATCCTTTTTGCAGAATGTCTTTTCGGACGGGTCGAGTCCCTGTCTTGCTGAGCACACACTACGAGGGTCATCCTTTCCCCCAGGCTCTCCTGGCTGAGACTATATTTTATTAGATCTTGTTTTGGGGTCTTCGACCTCCTCTTCCACATCTTGCAGTACTACCATGAGGCAGTTGATACTACCCTTGTTGTACCATCCTGTTCTAACATGAAGCGAGGTACCCTATCTAGAAGTCAAACCGAGCAGAAAGGATGCAGAATGAGGTAGCCTGGTATCTTGCAGGTACTGTTTGAACACCACTCAAAAAAACTATTCTTAAGGTGCCTTCCACTTCTCAGCACAGTCTACATGACACCTTGAGTTGACCTATAACAGAAATAGAGAGGAGGGGGACAGAAAGGTGGATGAAATATTATGAGATTGATAGGTGAAGACAGTTATTCCAGTGTTTGGAAGCTGAAGAATTTTGTGTTAACAGGACAGTCCCTGAGCAGATGAAGGATCAGTCTATGTCTGATGGAAATCCCACCGGGCGATAGGATCGCCGACCCTTACGATAACTGCAGTGTTAGCAAAACGGGAGTGCCGATGGAGACCAGGTCAAGTCCCTTCAAACGCACACACCCCCACTGACAGGTCTCCATCGGCACTCCCGTTTTGCTAACACTATAAAAATACTATTTAACTAACTTATCTTAAATTTAAAACTTTAATTTAAACTTACTTACTTGATACTTGATGTCTTTGTCTTTGACGCAGCTTGTGGGATTGACTGTGTCAGGGTGGGTTAACTAACATAACATAACTTAAATACTATTTTACCAAAATCCTATTTTCAATCTATTGCTCGTTCTCTGCTTCACAACCAGAAAAAACACACATCCCAATAACTACCCTGAAAAAAGAGACAAACATTTAGTTGACGTAAGCAAACTTAAACGTTACCAAAATGAAACTCACATAAAACAGGTACAGTAGACTCGCTGATTCGGCATGTTCGAGACATTGCCAGGGCCAGATTATTGAATGCCTTGTTAAAACATCCGTTCCAGATGTCTGCCGATCGATTCCACATAGATTTATTACATGTTAAAAATATTTTACTGTAGTAAAAATATACAAAAATATATTAAATATAGTAAAAATATACTAACATTATTTAAAAAACACCCTCCCTCCTTTAATCCCATACAACAGTGCAAGTGAAAGAGTTACACAATGATTAAACAATACCAATTTAATCCCGTGGAATAAATAACTAGAATGCAATGCAGGATTGTTCAAATACTGGTAAGCTAGCAACATGGGAAAAGGCTTCCAGTAATCCGACCAATCCTCACATAATAATGGTCGTTGTGTTTTGTTTACTGTCAAACAATTGTAACGTTATTCTGTGTTTTACTGTTTGGTTATGTTGCAACTGCATCACTGGCTGTTTACTCTATAGAGTGTTTTCATTTGCTATTCCCTTTCAGGGTTTCGCTTATCCTTCATTCGGTTTTAATTTGTTCACTTAATTTGTTTTTAGTTTGGCTTCGTTGTAGCCTCAGTTAATGAACTGCATTTGTTGCTTTTGATTTGTTGGAACCTGACGATTGGTTTTTATCAATTCGGTCCATGCTGGGATACCATTTGTACAAATGAAACATGAGGAAAACCTATAAATATAATAACATTTACAAAAAGACTATCATGATTGATTCTACCATCTATTGTATAAATGAACAATGAGCTAAAATCAAAACATCATGACTACACTCTCGTTTGAGAGAATATTCTAATCAAAGATTAAATACAGTATGTTGATCAAGGACACAATAGTAATGGTAGAATCTATACACAAGAGGAATATTTATATTGATGACGATTGTTTGTGAGGATAGCAGGCTTACCTGAATGGGAAAGAGTCGAAACTGGCACAGGAAACACAAAACTTTACAACTATATACACAAAACATTAGAATATTTCACTGTCACTGACAGCATTTTGAACGAAAGAAAAGAGAGTTTTACCTCTTGTACAGAGAGGATTTACAGAGAGTTTTACAGGGAAAAACACTCTCTTCCTTAGTTGAAAATGCTGTCAGTGACAGTGAAATTTTCTAATGTTTTGTGTATATAGTTGTAAAGTTTTGTGTTTCCTGTGCCAGTTTGGACTCTTTCCCATTTAGTTAAGCCTGCCATCCTCTCAAACAATCCTAAAAACCTGGCCCTTGTGCTCTATGCTACACCCTTGTATTGATAAAGAGTTTTCAAACCAACTAGAAAACCCTCACTTGAATCAATATCAACCCATTGAACTTCTAGGATTAAACCTTTTCATCCTCTGACAAATGATCAGTTTTCGTCCCTAAGCTGAAAAATACCCGAGACTTGGCTATGTTAGTTCAGATACAACTTAATTGGGATTTTGGTGCGCTGCAAGGTTACGACATAAATGTAATGAGCTGGAAAAGAATTTGCTTGAATGTTAACAGGAGAGTAAAGAAACAACCAGATACAGCAGTAAATAAATTTATTCCGCCAGAATGAACGTATGCAAGAACTTATATAAAATAGTTACAATTATGAAACACGATAGAGTACGGATCATCCGATATAAATATTTGGTTTTCTAAAAGAAAATTTACTTAAAACATAAACTGTTTGGTAAATAAAAGAAAAACCCTACAACACTTTTCAGTTCTGAGTTACGAAACAATCAGCAGATAATCGATTAACTAGCGAATAATTACAAGTTTGTTATCCGGGATCACACCCCGGGAACAGCTGATCCGTGTCAGTATATACAACTGTGTCGTCTGCACACAGCAGACAGCTGATTTGCTGGAAAAATAAATTTCAGTGAAGTTAAGCAACAAATTTTCATTCAATTTCAAGCGATATTTTGCAAATCAAGCCTCATATATTCCGAAGCTCCTAAATTCATGCATAGAAAAAAATCTTAATGCAACAGTTCAATTAAATATTTCACAAAATTGTAATTATTTATTAATACTAAGTCATTGGGATACAGGATAGTGAATAGTATTTGTATTTTACAAAATGTATCCGCATCGGACTTACATAGTAACACGAATACGTATGAAATATACAGTAAAATAAATACCACGCGGATTACAACTATGAAAACTCTGAACTGAAAACTCTTCACAGAAGTTTATTTTTGCACCAAACACGAGACGTTTTGATTCGTTAAAACCTATCACATAAAGCTTATCCTGTAGTGGATGCGGGTTAACAGGAAAATAAAAATTCTTAATTTAGGACTAAACGATAGTTACAAATATATATATAAATAACCTAACAAATAGTTTTAAATTTACATAATTTACAAATCACTACTCGATTCAAAGGCGAAATAGGGAACGCACATACAGAGATCACCTAATGGAACCAAAGTACGAACGTTGTTCCGTTAATTAAATTATATCTAATAAGTATAAGTGTATAACTGAGCCGTAAGACTTCTCATTTACCATTTCCTTTGATGACAAACGTCACTAGTCCACTGCCACCTTGTAAACGATATGTCCTGGTACAACACATGTGTAAATCCTTAACGTATAAGAAACTTTAATTACAAAAATAGTCTGTTATATACAACTACACAATCACTCTTTTACCTATTGATGAGAACTGCAAAACTAAGTCTTAAAAACAAATCTATGACAGTTCAAAAGGTGAGAGAAATGGTAAATGAGCCAATTCATCCTCGGGATGAGCCACTAAGATTGAAAAGGTTTGCAAAACAAATCTTAGGATATTAACTATAACTTATCTTTAACTCTGTAAAGAAATTTTGACAATTTGTAAATTTAAAATGCAAGAAAAATTAGTTTGAAGTATTAACTAAAATTATGTTTGTTCACCTGTCTGAAATTAACTCATCAATTTTAAAACTTGATTCAACAAATTCAGTTTTAACTGATTTCAGGAAACATACGTGAACTTTATTTAAAAAATGTCGGTAATAAATTAAATTTCACTACTAATGTTGTAGAATATACAAACGTTTTATCAAAAACATTTAAACTTTGATTTTTGAAAGCAACCAACATTGTTTTAAGTCTTACTGCTGTTTTGATCAAGTGATTGATTAGACACCAAAGAGAAAGAAATTAATTTGCCACAATTCAATGCCTTAGATCCCAAGCTATCTACCTTTAAATGAGTGAAAAACAAGTTACTTTTCTACACGAAAATGGTCCAGTGTATATTTATTTAATAATTCCAAATCAATCTAAGGGTAGAAATAAATTTACAAAACAATATATATATACAAGATAAATATATATGTACATAGAGTAGCCAATTTATCGACCAATGTTTAACAGACTATACAAAACAATGACAATTCATCCACTTTAAAATGGGCTATGACAGAAATAAAATACATAAATATCGTGACAAAAATTATCAGATAATTTGGTAAATTATTTTATTAAAATTCACGTATTATACACAAACATGTCTCAGTATTTTTAGGTAAACTAATTTATTTAATGAAAGAGGAGAACAATATTGGTAATAATTATCTTAATTAAATAAGTAGGGGGAACCAGTTAAATTTCATAATTTCAAATGTAAAAATATAACAAATACAACCAACTTTTAATTGAAACACAAAAATGTTACAAAAGAAAGCTCTCAAAAGAATTTCAAAGGTATTAAAAAATATATAGGAGAATCCATTCAACAAGTCGCCCACTTTTGCCAATTCTGGACATCAGTAAAAATAAAATCTTTTTAAGATATAAAGAGTATATTCAAAAACTAAACATATCGAAACACTATTTTTATAAATTTTCTTTGTGTCTGAATTATTTAAACCAAACATGACTTATTTTTTTCTCATATTAACTTTTAGGCTACATAGATAGACAATCACATATTTCAAAAATAATATTCCGTAAAATTAAGATTTGCAAACAAACAGACACACCTAATCAATAGCAATCAAGTTGTTGGTTGAGGTGTCAACATAATTTAATTGTGATTGCCTTAACTGGCAAAATACTTATGGACACTTGCTGTAAGAGTATTTCATTGAAAAAAATAAAAATAAAAATATGCAACATAGTAATAACCAGTATAGGTTGCTAAAACTCACAACACAAAATTTATGAACACAGATGAATTGGGCAAAAAAATGTGATATAAGTAACATCATCCAACTAAATTATGTTTAACATGAATTAGGTTCTTGTCAGGTTATGCAATAGGAGACAACCCTGAAAAATCCAGCCTGAATTTAGGGTGCAACTAATATCAAGTATGAAATAAGCTCTTTATAGTAAAATTCATTTAATTACTAAAATTTACAAAATTTTTTTTCAAACATAAAATGTAACAGAGTTTTATAAAACTACTTAGAACTACTGTAAAGCAAACGTGGACCAAATAGTACCAAAAAGTTAAAAAAAATAAATATTCAAATACATAATCCATTTTCAAAATTTCCAACCAATTTGCACAGCAAAAGTATTCATACAAGTTATTTAAATTATTGAACACAATAATTAGACAGATAAAATACTCATAAAGGCTCCGATTAGATTAATACACATTTTCTTCTTCATTTTCGCTAACAATAATTTGGTTTAACCTAGATACTTTAATGACTTGTTCAAACATGTGGCAATTTAAAACACCGATGACACTCGTTCGATGTGGACGAGGCTCATGTTACCGCAGGGTTGAGTACGCTGTCGCGCGAGTTACTCTGGCTGGTCGCGCGGAGTAGAGTGACGGCCTCGCGTTCGGGGCTGCATTGCACCACTGCGGCTAGTCACTTTCCTCGGACGCCTTTCTTTTTCTTACGCTTGAAGAAACAACAGCACCTGCAAAACCAACACCTACGCCTTTACTTCACTGAACACACCCAAGTTAACACAGATGACATTGTGAGCATTTCCCTAACAATGTGATAAACGTGCGTTCGCCATGGAACCTACAAGCCATATATGTTTATTTTATCTGTATAGATGGAGAGTAAATCATGTTTGGTTAGTAGTTCTATTCAGGGTTTCCACAATTTATCATTTTTTATTCTCTAGTATTCCCTGACCACAACATATTTATCACTGAGCAAGTTTTTCAGTTCTTTCACATAATATTTATTTTGGGTTAAAACTTGCAATGTTTGTTTAAATAATGCGTCCTCCAATATTTCCATAGCCACCTTACATCTGGTTAAAATTTTAAAAAAATTAAAGGAACAGGAACAGGATTGACTGAGAAATAGGAAGAACTATTCATAGCTACAGCTGTAATAAAATTCCTTATTCCTACGTGATAACAAAATTAATAGCATGATAGTAAAGTTAACAGATGAAAATTGAAAAAACTATAACTCGAAAACTGAAACTGCTTTTGATCATAGGTACAGAAAAACAGCGGAGCAACTTTTTATTTCAATTTGCATGCATTTCTAATCTTTTCATGATCATCACCAACTTTCCCGGATCTTATAAATCTGTGGAAACCCTGTTTTTGAAATGCAATACCATGTAAGAACAAAGTGTTTTTGTGCATCAGTTTTGTTGCTTTCCATTAATGTTATAGACCAACATCGATGCTACAATAGGGCAATCAAATGGTAGATTTTGCGAATACAAGTATTTTGGAGCAAAAATTAATATGCAGCGTCTCAAATTATTCAATATATATCAATATTTAGTCAATATCTATGATCAAATTATATCAAACTAAGGAATCTAATATGATAATGTGTTGCGTTTGGTCCAAATAACAAATTGCAGTGTCACTAAATCCTAAACTATGATTTTTACACTGCTTTGTGTCTAAACACAGTTTGTGTGCAAAGTAAAGAATTGTTATCTAATCTAAAAGATTTTGACACAATGCCACAGCAAAGAAATGTCTTTGCTATGCCGTGGCGAAAACAGCTGATTTCAACATATGGGTGTAGTTCTTTTTACTCCTGGGGCAAAAAAAGAATCAGCTGTCCATTTATCTCATTTGTACACTATGATTGCAAAATAGTTGCAGATTGCTATTATATCTTCTTTATTGCAAAGCTATCGGCTGTAATTTTACTACTTAAATTCCTACAAGATGAGTGATCCTGCAATAATACAAAGGTGAAAGAGGAAATAGTTGAATACCTCAGTAACAGCTATTACGTTTATGATAGCAGAAAAAATGTTTTGGAGAAATCTTATTAAGGGAGTCTACCCCTTCCCTTAGCCCTAAGGCAGGTACTTCCCCCCCCAGCTGTGAATTATTTTAGTTCCAAGGTGATTACTACACTGATATTGGAATAACATTTAATTCAAAACTTTTCGAGTGTTCCGCATGTTTTTATGAAGGCCAATATCAATAGCACTCTGAGTGCCTACCTAGGACAACGGATTTAAGTACAGCTGGCCTCCGATTGATACAACCTAAATCAAGTCTTTCTGATTGCAAATGGTTAACACAATTGAGATTAGACTCAGTCGGAAAACAAAACACTTGTCCTCTTAATGAAGTAATATACTATTTTGGGCCACGTGGCACTATTTGTTCTTTGGACCTGACGCAACACATCCAAATAACGCAAAATGTGGAAAGATCAATGATACGAGGTTCTACGATACTTTGTATAATAACTCTCAGGTTTTACCAATGGGTGATCTACTTCATGTAATAGTAACCCCCCACTGTTGATATTGTATACAGACACAATCCCCTGATGCAGCATGCTGCATGCTCCATGACAACTATCCTAACTCAACAGATCTCGTACAAATCCAAACAAACTTCTCCCACTCGCAGCCACTGTTAGCTTGCGTTGCTTTGCTTTAGTTATGTTTGCTATAATTTAGCACAAATTTAAAACCCTACTTGTGTTTCCAACAGTAATTAACCGTTTTAAATATTGTTCCTGAATACCATTTTCTCGGCAGATATTTTTTGTCGCAGCAGGCTTGAGGCATGTGTTACTAAGCGAGGCAAGACAATTGGCAAAATATTTTAGAGCAAGCTTAAAATTTAAGCTGCAAAAATTGTTTCCAATCGTTTCACTTGAAAATAACATTTAACGTTGGTTATTTATGTTTATTTTTAAACCTCTAAATTTGTATTGTTAATTTTGTCAACTGTCTATTCAATTATATGAGAATAACTATTTGAATTGTTATAAAAATAAATCTGTTCAAATACAATGGAACCTCAGTTAATTAAACCTTTTTATTAGAACCTTAAGAGATAACAAAAAAGTTAATAATGGACAAAATTATTTGCAATTCAAAATAATTTTATTAAAAATACCTCGTGTAATAACACACTATACAGAAATAAGATCATGACGGACAGTTTTAAGTTTTTATAACATGTATACAAAAATAAAATATTCAGACAATATGACTCCAGTAATGAAGAGGATCGTTCTTTACAACTTGGTATTCAGTTTGATAATGGACCTTTGGATTCAAAACCAATGGGCGCCTGTCAAAAAAGAAAAAAAAAGAATCACTTGACAGTACAAGTATTTTTACCTACGACCGTTTTTTAAAGTAGCCATTTCAGTCCAGTTCTTAGAATTGAAAAGTTTCACTTTAGAGCTGTTTACTTTCATATCCGCATAGTTTCATTTCATATCCGCATAGTTTTCTCATATCCACACAGGTAACGGACCAATGAGGTTCAAGTATTGAGAGAAAAGAATTAAAATTGTAATGCTTCAAACGTCAACTAATCAGCTGATCAGCTGATCAGTTGACCAATTTAATTGTTGATCCGACTTGTTCATGTTGATACTCGCGTATTCTTAATTAAGTTGGTGGAAGTCCAAAAATAAATGAAATATTTGCAGAATTGTACCTGATACAATATTATTTATGGTAAGAATGCTGCTAGCAATGTAATATTTAACGAAGTTTAACAAACACGTAATTACAGGAAATCAGCTGATTATACAACAAGTCGTTGCATCACTTTCAGTGGCAATGACAATACACGAAAACATAACCTCTCTAAAAAGTTATCAGTAGTGATTGTTAGTAATTAAATCCAGATTGATAGTAATTAAAAAACGGTCGTAGGTAAAGTAGTGTACGCAACTCGCGTTAATAGTCTTTACGACACTCGTAGAAGTTTTTAAGGCACTCGCCAAGGCTCGTGCCTTACATTTTCTACTCGTGTCGTAAAGACTCACTTAACGCAATCGTTGCGTAAACTACTATTAACCTTCTTATCTGTGTTATTCAGATGCTAAAAATAATTTAACTGCAGAGGTAATTTTTTGTGAATATTTCGTTTGGTTTAACATCTTTTTTTTTAGACTGTGGATTATTTTAAAAATCAAAATTGGTTTAAATACCTACTTCAACCACTTTTGCGTATTCCAAATGTTGCTTGTGCAACTAGTTTCAACTTGTCAAGAAGTAGTATTCATGTTTTTGTTTTAGGATGTCATGAACGCTTCATCAGAAGGTAATCCAGTCACATACAGTATACTCAATACGTAAACACACTCACACGAAACAAACTTTAAACCACGGAATCGTGGAATTATGTACCGATTATTCGTTTAAATGTCCGGGGTTTTAATATTCATGTACGTGTGTCTCTTTACGTGTTAAAATGTGTACATAGATTGACGACTTTCTGATGAAGCGATCACGACACCCTTCAATGTATGAAGACGATTCCATGACAAGTCTTAAACTAGTTGCGGCACAAGCAGCATTTGGTTCAGGTATTTAAACAAATGTCATTTATCTTAACCTTCAACCCTACTTCACTCGGACTGACACAATTGCTCTACTCTAGGCTCAGCCCATGCCAGCTGTCTCCGCTTACTACTCAGGGCAAAACACGCAGGAACAGAGACCAACAACTGCCCGTCCCTGCCACGCTGGACTCTGGTGTCTCCGTCTCACTACTCTCATTGTCATCGTCACTGATCAACAACACCAAACCAAGTGAAACAAAACAATCATTTCAATTGGTAGGAATTTGCAACCAGATTTTGATGGACTCTCGCTTATCCAAACCATCTATTGTTGATCTAGCTAAATAAATGAGTTATTGTATTTAGAGTCTAACAGTTCCTTGATAAAAAACAATGCCTTGATTTTTAGCCTTCGTTTTGTTTTAAATCCTAAAATTGATGTAGGCCTATACACCGTAAAATTTCAACAGTCTAAGTTATATATATTTTTTTGTCTATTTATAGCCATTTTCATGTCACTGAGTATTTAGGTGCCCAGACCAGTTGCATCTTAGGGCTGTAAAATTGTGTTTTTAACGCTGATGTTTGCAATTTTTGCAATTTTTGCAATGTTGCAACTTTTAAAAGAAAATTTGATAAACCTGGTTTCAGTGTAAAAAATGAGAAAACCATTGAGAATTCTTTTCCTTCAAAAGAATAAAAATTTTCCCTCGTAGCAGTTTTCTAACCACAAGTGAGATCCACCTGGAATTATTGTTTGTGAAGACAACCTACAAATTAAGTGACAAGACATTGAATAGGACCCGAAGATGACTATTTAATATAGTATGAAAACATGAGTATGAAAATTATCGCTGCAATCCAGGGAGTGTGTCTTAATTTTACTGCGAATAAACAAAGTATCGAGTATAAAATGTTCCCTCAATACTAAAAAACATCTAAAGTTTTGTAAAATTGAGGATCACAAACAACCCATCTCTATTTGAAATGTTTTGCTCCAATATTTTCAGTAGTTTTATCATATTTTACAAAATTCATGACTCATTCACGGATTAGTTCTTTGAGTGGGTACAATGTTGAAGTTGCCCTAGAACAATATTGTATATTGTGTATTACAGGTCTTTAAGTAAATTAAGTGACTTTTCAGTGACCTTTTGCAGTAAAGAATTATCTGTGACCGTTGTTATCCGTAGTAAGCTTACATCTATATATTTCCTCCCGTTGTTGCTTCTAATTTCGGATAAAAAATCTACATTCTGTATAACTGTGGCCCTCATTAAAATCTGTGACTTAGAACACCTTAAAATTAAAATTTAAGATCCCTTGATAAAACTGGATAAACAAGACGTTTGGATTAGCGCAAAATTTTTCTGTGAATGTTATTTTACAGCATTATCACAGCCACTGGACTGTTGGGATTTGAATCTGGGACGCCAGGGCAAAATTCCCTCGCTCTACCACTAGTCCAGCTGCACCCCAATAATAACACAGTTTATAAATATGTCATACAAACCGAACAAAATACTGAGATTTTGACGAACATTTATCTACTTTCAGACGTATAAACCGTAATTTATATTTTCAGCATAGCACACAATCTATTCCGATGCTACTTGTGGACATTAATTGATTTTAAAGCTAATAATATCCATAAAACGTTTGTTTTTTCTATATTTCAAACGTGCTCCAAACCAAATCCACAATAGACATACTGTACTTACCAAATTAATTACTAGCTGGCAAATACAAATTCTTTTCCCTGGTAGATAAATGTTTCTATTTGGGTTGAAAAAAGCAAAAGAGAAGGAAAAAGAAGAGAAAACCTACAAAATCACCTAAAATAGTCACTGGCAAAGATCATATACGTAATACTGTAGAACATTCTAAACTAGCAAACCTGGCTAGAACAAGATAATTGATGATAATTCATGGATTTCTAAAAACACTAAGCTATTTTTGGCCTCTGGTATAAAATAACAATAATTCAGGGGTATTTCAAAGGGAGGCTACATGGACAAAAGCCCCCCCTGGACCCTGTAAAAATAAATTTCATCAAATATTTTGTTCTAAAAATGTAACAAAGGGTGTTGTATACAGTTCTAGGCGGAAAAAACGTCTTTAGAGAGCCACCAAACGGTTTTAAAAATACTTAAATTTCTGGAGATAGACACCCGGAATACCCACGTTTTCTTCTACACCCTCCTTGACAAGGTCCTAAAACCTCCACTGCAATAATTAATAATAATAATATTACTATTATTTTAAGTAGATTTTAGACATTAAAATTTCTTATCATGAAATTCCCACATTTCAGGAAACATCAGTGATATGTCCATCTAAAGCCAAGGTTTATAAACCGTGCAATTAAATGAGCTGACAAATCATTTAATTATAAGCGTTTCAAAATCATTTCAACAGCAAACTGAGGGCTGAAATATTTTGTTTCGCCGCTTAAATTGCACAGACAATGGAACACCAAATTTCAGTGGACTAAGCCCCCGTGTTTTTCTACTGCTAGGATGTGACGTTTTGTTTTTCTACTCCAAGTATGTAATGTTTTAGTGGACTAAGCCCCCATGTTTTTCTACTGCTAGGATGTGACGTTTTGTTTTTCTACTCCAAGTATGTAATGTTTTAGTGGACCATGTTCCCATGTTTTTTACTCTGAGTATGTGACGTTTTTGTGTCTCTACGTTTTTACACTCTAAAATGTGATGTGTTAGTGGACAATGTCCCCATGTTTCTCTACTCTGGGTATGTGATGTTTTGTTTTTCTACTCCAAGTATGTAATGTTTTAGTGGACCATGTTCTCATGTATTTTACTCTGAGTATGTGACGTTTTAGTGTCTCTAAGTTTTTATACTCTAAAATGTGATGTGTTAGTGGACAATGTCACCATGTTTCTCTACTCTGGGAATGTGGTGTTTTGTTTTTCTACTCAAAGTATGTAATGTTTTAGTGGACCATGTTCCCATGTTTTTTACTCTGAGTATGTGACGTTTTAGTGTCTCTACGTTTTTATACTCTAAAATGTGATGTGTTAGTGGACAATGTCACCATGTTTCTCTACCCTGGGAATGTGGTGTTTTGTTTTTCTACTCAAAGTATGTAATGTTTTAGTGGACCATGTTCCCATGTTTTTTACTCAGAGTATGTGACGTTTTAGTGTCTCTACGTTTTTATACTCTAAAATGTGATGTGTTAGTGGACAATGTCACCATGTTTCTCTACTCTGGGAATGTGGTGTTTTGTTTTTCTACTCAAAGTATGTAATGTTTTAGTGGACCATGTTACCATGTATTTTACTCTGAGTATGTGACGTTTTAGTGTCTCTATGTTTTTATACTCTAAAATGTGATGTGTTAGTGGACAATGTCCCTATGTTTCTCTACTTTGGGTATGTGATGTTTTGTTTTTCTACTCCAAGTATGTAATGTTTTAGTGGACCATGTTACCATGTATTTTACTCTGAGTATGTGACGTTTTAGTGTCTCTACGTTTTTATACTCTAAAATGTGATGTGTTAGTGGACAATGTCCCCATGTTTCTCTACTCTGGGTATGTGTTGTTTTGTTTTTCTACTCCAAGTATGTAATGTTTTAGTGGACCATGTTACCATGTATTTTACTCTGAGTATGTGACGTTTTAGTGTATCTACGTTTTTATACTCTAAAATGTGATGTGTTAGTGGACAATGTCCCCATGTTTCTCTACTCTGGGTATGTGTTGTTTTGTTTTTCTACTCCAAGTATGTAATGTTTTAGTGGACCATGTTACCATGTATTTTACTCTGAGTATGTGACGTTTTAGTGTCTCTACGTTTTTATACTCTAAAATGTGATGTGTTAGTGGACAATGTCACCATGTTTCTCTACTCTGGGTATGTGTTGTTTTGTTTTTCTACTCGAAGTACGTAATGTTTTAGTGGACCATGTTCCCATGTTTTTTACTCTGAGTATGTGAGGTTTTAGTGTCTCTACGTTTTTTATACTCTAAAATGTGATGTGTTAGTGGACAATGTCCCCATGTTTCTCTACTCTGGGTATGTGATGTTTTGTTTTTCTACTCCAAGTATGTAATGTTTTAGTGGACCATGTTCTCATGTATTTTACTCTGAGTATGTGACGTTTTAGTGTCTCTACGTTTTTATACTCTAAAATGTGATGTGTTAGTGGACAATGTCCCCATGTTTCTCTACTCTGGGTATGTGATGTTTTGTTTTTCTACTCCAAGTATGTAATGTTTTAGTGGACCATGTTACCATGTATTTTACTCTGAGTATGTGACATTTTAGTGTCTCTACGTTTTTATACTCTAAAATGTGATGTGTTAGTGGACAATGTCCCTATGTTTCTCTACTTTGGGTATGTGGTGTTTTCTTTTACTACTCCAAGTATGTAATGTTTTAGTGGACCATGTTCCCATGTTTTTTACTCTGAGTATGTGACATTTTAGTGTCTCTACGTTTTTATACTCTGAAATGTGATGTGTTAGTGGATAATGTCCCCATGTTTCTCTAGTCTGAGTAAATGATGTTTTGTTTTTTTACTCCAAGTATGTCATGTTTTAGTGTAATGTGTCCCCAAGTTGATCTTCTCCAAGTATGTGATGTTTTAGTGGACAATGTCCCCATGTTTATCTATTCCCAGTTTGTGAGGTTTCAGTAGAGTATGTGATGGTTCACTTACTTGGTCTCATCCACTATCTCGACCTCCGCCTGTGCCGTGATAGGGGTGTTGGAGTGTCCGGCCGTAGGGTCGTCGTTGGCAAGTTCTCCATTGGTTGACGACACCACCTGGGCAATACAACGATTTTATAGACATCGCATTTTATATTCACAAGTAAAAAATAGACACATAGATTCCAATTTGGAAACCTGGTCCTAGAAGATTTTTGGATTAGATCAAAAATACTTAGAAGTGCATACATCTAGTACGCTGCAAAACTTACGACAGCTAGTCTGGCCAATACTACTACACCGAATTACACACGGTTGGTACAAAGTGAAAGATATTTTCCTGTAGATGTCTAACCCTTTATAAATTAAAATAGGCTCAAAAATAAGCACGAAAAATTAATTTGAATTTAAAAAAAATTAACCTGGGCCTAATGGGACGCTGGTGACAAAATTACAACAAAATATAAACAGAAAATCCAAACAATTTCCAATCACATGTTTTATTTACAGTGTGGGGTGAAAATAGAGAAGTCTGTACATTACATATTTTTGGTCGAGTTTTCAACCACTGGACGATTTCTATTTTACTATATTAACTATTGTACGGAGTAGTGCATTAATTTCTTTGTATATCATCTTGTTGGATTTACTATTGAGAAATTCTTCTTATTAGAAAATTCCCTAATGGAAAGTAGCTCTATTGTAACTACATGATAAAAACTCCCCAGAAGCTGAAATAAGTTTATTTCAAATTGTTATATAATTACCAATGTTTCTGTAGGTAAGATAACTGTTGTAAACATTTTTCATTTTTAATGAAGTTGGGATTAATTGTATAACCTAATCCAAATACGTGGAATCGAACTATGAGAAGTGGGTATTTAAGAATTTGTTTGTCCCAAAAACAGAACTAACACCTTACTACAGTTAAAAAATGATTATGCGAACTATATCAAAATATAAAATAGCAAATCACTCAAAACACTGCTACAAATCTTTTTCAATTTGTAAAAAACTTACTTATTACTGTTAGTTTTACTCTATTAGACATAGTTATGATCAACAACATGCGAATGCAAATGGCCTGATGATAGTTATGAAGAGACAATCGTAACAAATGCAACACAACGCATGCATTACAATTAAAACACTATAGATGCTATCATTGTAGAATGACACAAAATACAATATTTTAAAACTAATATAAATCAAAAATATTTTTAAAAATCAGTATAAGGCATTAGATTTTGAAAAACAACTTAATTCCTTCGCATAAAAGCTGCTTAAAAATAAAAACAATCAAGCTCAAAAAGTCTTTAATAAAACTTAACCCAAACTTATAACTATAATTTATATCCAGTATAGGTACATAAGTAGAAATGACTTCAGACAAATTGTGTGAGTGACTCTCTTTAATATTCATGTACATCGATGTATTCTTTCAAATAAAGTGTAGACTTTAAAATTTTAAACTTGTGTAACAACATCAATAATAAAAACATATATAAGAAAACATCAAGTGGTTTAGTAACCAGGGGAGCAGAAACATGTTTGGATTCCTAAAACTAGTTTGTCTTTGTCTAAACGAGAAGACTTAGTGTCTATCACTCAGCAAATACCAGCTATTCTGAAAGATGATAAAATCATTTTAGTTCACACACATACACGTAAGACAAGCTACATTTCATAAGTTATGAATAAAAGCCAAATTTATTTTGTCTAAGCACAACATGATTTACTGACCATATGGGACAACACAAACAAAACAAAACAATTGGCATAGCAATAAAGCCCACATAGTAACAACACACTCCGTCATGATCTCAGCACTAGTCCTGAAAAATTTGAGGGCTACTCACGCTCTTCAAGGTAAAATATTAGAAATTCAAATCATTTATGTAACAAATTAACATGAGGACAATATTTTTGTCATCTTAAACATTCAAATCTGCTCATTATCAGAGTAAAAGTGTCAACTAAAAGTAGTTTGTGGCTAGAATACCAGGGGGCAGCACCGGTAGATTCTCATTAGTAGGGCTCTACAATTTGTGAGCAGGAACGGAAACTTAGGGCCAAACTGAAAAGCTTCCGTTCGGTAGAAGATTACTGATGTGGAAAACCACTCAACATGGCCTAAATTGATTATCCGTACTATGAGGAAAACTTAAGAGAAATGGAAGAATACTTGAGAAGCCCTGGGAAAAAATAAGCTTTCTGAGAAACAAGGAATCAGTAGTCAGATTTTCTCATGCTTGCAGGAGAATTGGAAGTAGGAAGCTATGAATGAATCTAAAGAAGGATTAAAAGAACAGATGAAAGATAAATGGAAAATAGGAAGTAAAAAATTGATTCCCAATGATCTTAGTGATATGTGTGTGGTATTTCAAGAGAGATGTGTTGGTATGTCCATAGAAGAATGCCCGGTTAGGATGGAGAGAAATAAACATAAACAAGAACCAAGAAGATTATTAGGAAAGAGGCCTGAAGAATAACTGTATGGATAACCAAGTGGTCATAGTGCTAGTCTTTGAATCTGAAGGTTGCTGGTTAGATCAATTCTGACGCGTAATTTATCATTGGGCAATCAATTAATGTAGCTATCCAACAAAAGGTAAATGTTAAATAGTAACTAAAACTGCAAATAAAAGTTTAAAGGTCCACAACATTAAAAAAAAACAAAAAAAAACGCTCTAACGTAAACTAGGGTTGTAGAAGGAACTGCGGTTTCAGAAAAAAAATTATTACACCCGTGTCGCTTAAATTATTCATAGACAAACTCATTGTATACATCTACAGTGGGAGCAAGCGTTCGTCGGTTTCTACCAATCGCCAATCCATATTAAGTGATACTGCGGCCGCGCTAGAGCCTACATGTTCTGCTCCCCAGCAGGTTGTGTGCTGTGTAGTGTACCTGTACAGATCCGTGCCTATCAGCTGGAGTGAGGTTACCCAGGGTGTGAGAGGGTTGTTTGGAGACATCCGGCCAAGCAGCCACTCCCTTGCCTCCACCCTGTAACATAGACACACTCGTACCTCTCACACACCAACACACACTGCATCACAGATGGAACATTGGTATTGACTCTCATCCAGTACGCCCCAAAGCAGAACCATAGGCGACAGTGCGACATTGTCGTAGAAAGACGAGGAGGGCTGCAGAAAGCCCAGCCTGCCCCACTGTTTTTCTTATTTATTTTTTTTATTCTTATGATTTTTAGACCTATTTTTTATTATTTAGTTATGGCCACATAGCCCTTTCTTACACTTAACTTGTATAAATTCCTGTGGAAAAGGCTACATAACAAGTTAATAACATTGTTATTTTGCAGAAAATATTTCTGTAGAAAATTGATAACTTTATCTTCTACAGAAAAATTCTCCGTTCATGCATTACATCATCGAAAGCTTCATAAGTCAAATTTCAGTGCTCTGATTGTGAGGAAGAACGTATAGAATAACCGAATTACCAAAACAATTTAATGTAAAACAGTAAGCATTTTTGAATCGAAGAGTGTTTGAAAACTTATTTATTTCCGAATATTAATTAAAACTATCACACACACGGTTCATTTACACTCAACTTCCACCGTGTAACAATACAGAAAGTTTTGGGATTTTCTCAAGTCTGTTGCAGAAAGTTTAAATCATTCTGCTTTGATGTTTCAGCAAATTTCCGTCAATATAAGACACAATTAGCTTTATTTCCCTCTGTCATTCTAACAGTCCAGACTTTACAAAATTATCAGGGTATTCTCAGTAATCTATTTCAAAGGCGATACGTGGTACTTCAGCAGCAACGGTATTTGTTATCAATTTCTAAAATGATCACTGAATTGTTGAATTGAAAGCTTGTACTAGGTGCAATTAAGCTGTGTTGTAAGGTCCAAAAACAACTGGTTTTGCATACTTCCAACCACACGATGATCGTAAAAGACTGCGGAAGTTGTTCAAGATTTTCCACGATCTTGAAAAACAATGATTAAGTTTCCGTGATCGCTTGAGATGATGATGAAGTCTACACGATCAAAGCATTTTGCTGCAAGACAATGATGTTTCTGTGATGGAAAGAGATGATGATATTAACATGACCACTGGAGATGTTCAAGATTTTACCACGATCACGGCTTCCGCTTTCTTTAACAACAACTCTTATTACTGTGGTTCTGGGTTTAAAAATACTTATATCTGTATGTGATTTGGATAATCAGCAATTTGGATAGGCCTACTTGGAGTTCTGAAAATTTGAGTTCTTCTGTACTTGAAAGGCCCACACCTTTTTTTTAGGATTTCAACTATCTAATTTAAGGGTACCTTCTTCAAAATAACAACTAGATGGCCTTAGATGGTGTTCAGTAAACGAGCATTCTTGAAAATCCAGTACAGTACTGCTGAAGTCCTGTACATGCTTTTAGTCTTTGTCTTTATATATGCTTTGACATGATGGTACTTTAGACCTGATGGAACAGGCCTTTTTACGTTAGGAATACTAACAGAATTGTTCTCTTCAACCTTCTCTATGAAGAAGTCATGTTTTGTGACTTTTTATTGTGCAACTTTTTATTTTTTCCCCTTCAAGATTTCCTGTCCCCATTATATTGACTGTTGTGGCCCTATTTTGAATACCCTATAAAGAAAGGTTACGACAAAAAACTTTTATCTTAATATCCACTTCTAGGTTAGCTCTTCTAGGTAGTCTAGATAACAATTCTTATTAGATCATTTGATTGTTTTCCCTGTTTTACCTATCTAAATAAATAGTTTTGGATATCATACTGGGTGAGTTAAGCATGTTTGAATAGTACAAGAAGACTGTAATATATTTACATGAAAAAAGTTAAACAATATATCTTCACATAAGGTCCTTTTAAGTCTGAGGCAATGTGTAGAATCACTTTTATGCCAGTGCTACTAACTAACAGTTACTGAATAAGTACAAATTATTCCTTACAAATAGGTATTTGATAAATACTATATAAATATTTCATGATCACAAAAAAAAAGAAACAAAAGAGTTTATATCAGCGAATAAATCAAGCAAAATAAACTGTTTACGGCGAGAGATGAACAAAAATTACAAAACTACGCAATGAAGCAGTCCATAAAAGATTAAAATTGGACGTAAAATAATAAATGTTTATAGTCTGTATGATAGAACCTGTCTCCAGGCCCTGTCTACCAGGGGACTGACCAATGGTTTCAGGCTCGGGACCAGTCCTAGGTCTGTGATAATACTGTTTTTTTTTTTTTTACCAAACACAATTAATTGTTCAATTTCTTTACTGATGTAACTCAATAACTGATTTACCAAGAGACTATATTTATTATTCAAAAATATTTTAGAACTAAAAATTCATTTATTTTAAACTTTCCAAAATTGAATTGGTTTTGAACTATTCGTAATATTTTTTTATCACAAAGTAATAATATGCAGGTGATTATACAAAAGATAAAAAAATTACAAATATTTCCTAAAACACAAAATAAATATAAAAATAGTATTTAGATGGCAGTTAATCTTGTAAAAATCACTATAAAACCAATACAAAAGTCCTTTGATTAGTTGAAAGCTACACAAAGTAATATTAATATTATTATAAAATAAAACAAGTCCTACAAAATTTATTAACACAAAAAATTTACATCAACGACAACCAAAACCAAATTTAAATGGCAGAGTTATTACGCATGATACGGTTAGAACATCAAAACACAAAAAAGAACAAAAATACTTAAGTGAAATCTGCGACATACTTTCTGAAACTAAGGACAATAATTATAAAACTATTGTTTGAAACAAAAAATTACACACTTTTTACATTACAGTTTAACATTAAAACTTGGAACAGGACTAGATTGTAAAAAAATGTTCTTAAAAAAAATTACAAAAATGTTCCAATGCAAAACTAATTTATTAGTTGTATTAAAAATCAAATAATTCTACTTGAAAATTGTCTATAGATTTTTTAAAGGAAAATTTAAGTGTAACAGAAACTTAAAAAAATGTAAATATAAATAATCATTACAAAATGCATTGTCTACAAATAATGGGCCTGGACAAATTTAATAAGGCACAAAAACCAAAGATTTATTTTTAAAAGCTTCAACTAAAAAGAAAGGGTTGAAGAGAGAATTTGGAATTCAATATTTACAATATTTCAAGGGAATCTTTGATACATTTTCTATACAATGAAAATAAACTGAAAGGGCAATACAATATAGAATTCAAAATGGGGTGGATTTTTACAAGTAAATATTGTACCTATAAAATTTGGAAATCTACAGATAAGTTAGGGGAAAACAGGTTCAATCTGACCTCGAAAATCAGCATAGTTTCATCGTCAAAGTCAAAATCAATATCATCGTCCTAAAATAACGCAAGCATGGAAAGAAACATGAGTAAATTAACACATTTCTATTAAAAACTTTTTTGATACCCAGAATAACCATATGAATAAACCAACTAAAATGTACACCAATATTTTGACAGACTTAAAGTAAAATAAAAAAAATAACAATAAAATAAATAAATAACCATATCGGAACTAGATAGTAGAGAACGAGTATAAAACAAATGAGCAATATCTGAATTTTATATCCAAAGATAAAACGGGTAAACTAAATTCTAGAAAAAATGCTGCTTCAATCTTTGTAAAGTTTGTAAGTTTACTAAATACAATTTTAAAGCATAAGCGTAGCTAGCAGTAGGCCTATAAATAATCTAGAATACCCTTATCGTATATACGGCACTTAAGTTGTATTAAACTAGCAGCACACACTGGACTTTGATAAATGTAAAACAGTTCTTACGCAAAATACTCTCTACGGGCCTAAAATGCCATTTGTAGCTCATTCCATTCAACAGAAAAATGTAATCACATACATTCCCCTGGTGAGATAAAGAATAGTTTGTTCCATAAGATGGTTGGTGATTGAGCTATTTAATAATTGAAACACCAGACCGTTTTGTACTGTAACAATAGTCGCAGTTACTAATGGTTAATAATGAGTGATCGTGGATAATCTAAATCGCGGATAATACTTTTTGTAATCTGCGCTATAATAACGCAATATGACATTTTATTGGTACCACTTAAGTTTTTATATTAAGACTAGAATTTTAATAACTGCTGAAATGGTCCCTGCATATGCATATTATAATGGATTATGTAAAATATGCAGTATTAGAATGTGAAGCTAAGTGTACAAAAGGGTGATTAGCTCTTTGGACACACTTTGCACATGGAAAAAAAAACAATGCAGATAGAAATGAACTCATATTCAAGTTATAGAAAACAGTCATAATTATTTTCGACAAAAAAGTATCAAATTTAATAACATTTATGATATAAAAACTTGTTTCCTAGAAGCATAGCTTGCAGTTTGATAATACAGTCCAACCTCAGTATAACGAATCTGAAGGGACCGAACTGAATATTCGTTATATCAAGGATTTCGTAAAAACGAGGTTCGTTATATAGAGGTTATGTTTGCAGGAATTTCGCTAAGACGAGGTTCAGAACCAGCGTCGGTCAATATAGGTCGGGATTAGTCATCATTAAAACACAATTAAAGTAGCATAGGCTACTATACTTTACAGTACAGTGTTTACATTGTACAGAAGAACCTAAATTATCCGGCATAATAAAGTGGAGGGATCTTGAATATTGCGCAATCATGACAATGGCATTGACCTTGGTACAGGTTAAGAAACTGTAAGTTTAAAATCACAGCTTGTTCTAACCCTCCTAAAACCTAGCCAAACACTGTATTGCGTAGTCATGTCATAGTCATAAATCATGTAAAGAATAAAACAAAACAGTAGTATGTAGAAAGTTTTGTAAGCTACTGCTCGTGATAGGCCAGTAGGCTACTTACAGTACAGTACCGGTACTGATTTATCACAACAGATGACAGGAATGTCAATAATAATCATTAACTATAGCATTGGTGTTGCTAGTTGAAACAAATCGTATTGAAAACAATACAGTAAATTATTAGATAAGTCATTATAAATGTGTATAATCAATAGCCAACTTAAAGATAATAAAAACACTCGAAAAAGGAATGTTAAAATAACGATGTTGCTATTCTTTCTCTTTGGTTTTGTTTTTATATTCTTTCTTAGGTTTCTCTTTATCCAAAAATTGTACAATTCACCATAGTTACTTATCGCCCGATCACAGCTTACTAAAACATTACGTCGTCATCAGTCCTCAGTGAATGAAATCAGTTTTCAGTTGCAACATAGCGCGCGCAGCGACAGCAGACAGCGATGTGTAAAACGGAGCAGACGAATGTTAGCGCAAGCAATGACGTCACCTTTCCATTGCATTTGATAAAGAAACAGATTTTTCAAAAACAATAATGGGGTGGGGGATTTGTTATATCGAGGGAAAGACGTAGACAATTCGTTATGCAGAGGTGAAATTCGCAATGTAGAGGTTCTGACAATGATAAATTCGCTATATTGAGGTGTCTTATTTTAGCCGAAATCACGAAAAATTCGTTAAATCAAGGTCGTTGTTATGGTTTGTTCGTTATGTAGAGGTAAAATATACATTGTGTCTTATGGAGAGTTCTAGGGGATTTAAAAAAATTCGTTATATCAAGGAATTCGTTGTATCGAGGTTCGTTATATCAAGGTTAGACTGTACTCTGAAAAGTCCGACAGACTCGATAATCTAATTTTGTACTAAATTATTCATTGACCGATGTTTGTGCAGTTTTGGAATTTCATTCGTGTTACGAAGAGAATATCAGATTTTTCTGTTTCTCCATTTTGATTCCACGGACCTAATCAAGAGAGGATACGATTTCTAACATTGAAGACGACAAGAATGCTGTGGAAACTATGCTTACCATCAGCTGTGACAAATCATTGTCTGCAACTACACTGATTTGTGGGTATAAAAGGTTTTAGCTTGACTGCAATAGCGGTTTGATATACATTTAATAATAAGTTATATGGGAAAAGGTCTTGCCAGACAGTTTGAAAAAGAGAAACAAAAGACAATCACAGACTTTACGCTATTTATTCTTTTCCCCCCTTTAGTTTACCATGTTGTTGTACTAATTGTCAAAGAGTACATGATAAGGCCTTTAAATTTTACCTACATTTAGTTTTTTTGCTAGATTTATTAGTCCAAGTTTTTCAGTAATCCATCAACCCTTTTGCCCCATATGTGTCGGGTCATACACAGTCTACTGTATTGTGTTTATTAACTAGTATTTTTGATAATAACTTAAGCAATGAAGTGATAGAAAACAAAACATCAAGAATAAAGAATTTATTACAACAGTATGTACAATATGTTGACGTCATTAGGCCTTGCTAAAAAATAAACAGCCAGACGTCATCAGGCTTGTAATACTAATAGGCCTAACCCATAACCTAAACAGCTTTGGTTTGTGACAGAAAAGTAAAAGTTTCAAATAAAAAAAAAAATACTTTGTACAGAGTGGCCACAGAACTCATGAAAAAAAATTGAGCATTTTTCCCGGCAGCAAAACCTGGTTTTCACGGTTGGCAAGTTTACTATTTTACTAGGCGTCTTCAGGTCCCTGACGTTTTTGAATAGGCTCAAGCCCACAGTTGCCTAACCTGAACCACATTCATGGTTTAGGTTAGAAATGATATTGAACCAAGCTCGGGTCAAATCAACCCGTATTTTTCCGTGATTGCCAGAAGCTTTTGCAGAGATGCGCGAAAACTGAAAATTTGGTAGTGATTTAGGATGATTTTTACAATCCTGCCACGTCCGTGGGAGACGATGATTGTTGTGTCATAGAAGATGATTACAATTTTGCCGTGCAATTTTGGGAAGATGTTCTCAATTTTATTGTGACCGCAGACAATGTCACAGTCGGGTTTTCCATGCCCTAAGGGAGTTTATTGACTTTTTACGAAAGCAAATACATTATGTTGCTGCATGTTAAACTCGACAAAATTAATCCTAAATCCATACAACAAAAATTCATGTATAACTCTGAACTGATTTCCCGGAATTCCTGGTCTGTGGTCACCCTGTTTATAATAATTAATCTAAGAGTACTTTAACAGTCAAATTAAAGATAAACGTTTCATTGTCTAATGAAAAATCAAAAATATCTTCCAAGTTTTGATGATACAACAGATGTCAAAACAGATGACAGAACCGACCAACACAACCAACCTGAAAAAATAAAGTTACTAGTCTTGAAAAAACTTCACGACTGAATCAGAGCACAGTATGAAATGAAATGAGACATTATTCACTTTCACAATAAGCGCTTACCAAGTTTATTGAAATATAACTACAATACAGTGGACATAAGGTTGGTTTGGAGTTGGATTTTACAAATAAAACTAGTTTATATTATCTTGAACAGTTATGTTAGTGTACAGAAGAGTAGTTAGTTTGTGTGAACTTTTTTGTAACATAAAAAGTAACATAAAAAATATTTATGTTACTTTAATCTGTTATACATTCACAACAGAATATTGGTGACTCTTTTGTTTACTATTATCGTTATCTCCTCGGCAGGAGATTAATTAAAATTAAAATAAAATTAATTCCTTCCCCAATAACCTCAAGTAAAACCAAAGTGTGTCCAAAGAGGTGTGTTATTGTGTTGCCACTCAAATGTAATTTCTCTGTGATTAACCAAAGCTTCAACATTTGACGACATTTCAGAGCACACGTTTAGTGAACAAACACTATTCTAAAAATCACATGCCAAACCAAACATAAAAACATGCAAGAAAATTCAACACAAACAGATTTCCAATCAAGATCAAAAGAAAGTTTCTTTTCAATGTGGAAAAAATTACTCAACTTATAAACCAAACTAAATGAAACTATAACGAAGGAAAAGTGATTTTGGGTTTAACACAACAAAACAAATATTTTTGCAATCTTTTCCACTTTTTACCAAAAGATCTAAATTAACTTGGCGTTGTACAAGGTCGATTCCCGAAATGTTGAAAAACATTACTCCTACATTATAAAATGAATATAGGGTGTCAAAAAGTCATCAATAGCAGTTAATTGTTTTGAATCTCGTTTCTGAAATATTACAAGTAATTTTATATGAAACAAAATTGACGACTTCATCTAGACTTTATTTATATAGATATTTTCAGTTACGTTAGCAATTGTTATGACACTGGTTGTGTTAACGTTTTGTAACCATTGAAACATATACTATCTTATCTTAATTGAATGTCGTTAAAACACACAGACTGGCCCCCAAAGCTAGAACACATAATAACCCCAATCATGCTATTAAATCAGTTCATATCAACCCTCGAGTTTTGAAAACTATGGTTGACTTTAGATATTGCAACTTTTCTCATCATATAGATGTATTTGAAGCCAGTATCAATGTGCGTTTCATGTCCGGTCATGTTTGATTGGGCTTTCTAGTTTAAGTAGCACGGACAAGCTTAAGTTTGCAAATAGAATGATTTATTTAGTTTAAACAGTTCTAAAAGTTGGGCAAATGACAAGAAATATTTAACATTAGAACGCTCTCTGAATCAACAAGACAGAAATACATCAAACTGTCTTCAGCTGATTCCTTTGGATGATAAAAGTAAGGGTCAAAACACAGTGGCACCGAAAAGGGTGCTACGTTACCAGAGTACAACAACCGCTTATTGAAGCGATAAAATTGGAACCAACATTGTAATTTATTCCCACAATTTCACAGTGGTGTTGGGTGGAATTCTGCACCGTTAGCTAGAAGTAAGTGATCTAGGTGGCTAGGACAAAAAATTGAATTTCCAATTGTTTCAAAGCGGAGAGCTGAGATAAACTTATTTCTTAGTTTTTATTAACTTTTACTAATAGTGTATACAAAAATGGTACCAATATTAATTTTATTTAATCTTATATAAAAAAGTAATGTTTGGGTTTAACAGAATCACTACCTAAAGACACATTTAATGTACACACGAGTGAGTTGCGTAATAGAAAACATGTTAAATGTCTTCACTTTTGTAATGATATTCAATCGTTTTGTTTGCATACGCTTAAAACAAAATTTTATTCCAAATTTAACGCACTAAGGTCCTTTGTAGTCGCGCCGACTAGCGACCAACTAGTTGGAATTCTAGGTATGAACCCGAGCTTATCTGCTAGTAATCAGGGAAAACATTCATCACGGTAATTTGCTAAAGTTAATGGTGCCACAGTGTTTTTACCCTCAGAATGTTCAGGTTGTAAGGTGCAATAAACTCTTCTATGGCAGACACTAACCTTGCTTGCGGTGGGATGCCTATCTCTGTTGGGTGAGACGACGATTTCATGGCCAGTCTGCAAAGATCCAACAGGGGTTGACTGCAACACAAAGCATGGATACAGTAAAGAAAATCCGGACCACCAAGGCATGCTGCAACATTTCTTTTGAAATATATTTCACTTGAAACTGAGTTTCAGTCCTGATTCATCGATGAGTTATGTAACAGACTCCATTCTTTAACATGAAAGCCAAATGGTGAACAAAGTTTCAAACAAAGTTGAAACCTGTAATGGAGACTTGCCTTTGAATCTGAAGTCTTCTAGTTCGTATTGAGGGGTCAATGCAATAAGTTACTTATTGCCAAATGCTTACAAAAAACTACAAATTAATGCTTTCCAATAAAGGTGAGTGAGAATAACAGGGTTTCTCATTGGTCTTAGACATAACATTTATAAAATATACCACTGGAAAGAAACTTTAAAATGAAAGAGACTTGTACGAGAGAGAATGTTTACGTTTTGTAAAACAAAATGGTTTTAACAACCTTTGAACAAGTTAGTTTTAGCCTTAAAATACATCTTTGTAAATTCCCTCATATCCTCTCAAAATAACTTTGGATAACACAATTAATATGTTTAAAATTTTCATTGCCTAATTGATTTTTACATTTTTTAACTTTAGCGTGCAAAAGACCTGGTTTATGACCAAACCATCATTAAAACTTTAAAAATGCTTCTCTCATGTTGGAAAAATAACCAAACTCATTACACATTTAATCTATGTATTAAACCATGGTTTTTAAATTACAATCATAATAAATACCATTATGGAAACTACAACAAAACTCAAAACAACAAAATTAAACCCCATATTCTAAATAAGAATACTAAAAAATAGAGCAATAAAACTTAAAACAAAGTCACTGGACATTAAAATCATTTTAAAACATTATACAGTGATACACTACCTTCTCAGGTCCACTAGGAGTAAGAAAATAAATCTTTTAGGCAAGTATAAGTTAATATGCACATCAATTTAAAGGTCTTTATTAGTAAAATACAATGTTGCAAACCCAAACTTATACGCAAACAGCGTCAAAAATGACCTTTTGAAATTTTCTATTTTGGGGCACCCGCTAGAATCACTAGAAAATAAAAAATGTAAGCTTAGCTTGATATGCATGTCAAATTAAAGATCTTTATTACCGGAATACAATAACCACAAACCCGGACTGAAACAATAAACTGAGTCAAAAATGGGAGCTGTTCAAAGATTCAAAATTGCTTATCCAAGAAGTCTTTCAAAGGTTGTATTTTAGATTCGGTTGTACGTTTGAGTTAGGTGCAGATACACTTATACATATACAGCCAAAGGCAAGGAGAAACTTGCTTAATCCAAGGTTGGTTATGGAGAAAGGAGAGGGTTTCTACTGTAATGAAAATAAATCACATCCATTCAACACAAACTGTACAGTCACAATACTTACATAACACCCTTACTGTGTGTCAGGGTATAAGGGCTTCTTAGCTAATGTATTTAAAACAATAGCTAAAGTAGTCTACCAATAGTCTGCAAAAGTTACTCAATCACTTACTTACTACTTACCTTGTCAGATTTTGTTTTGCCTACATTAGACGGAGGTGCGTTGCGCATGAGGCGTAAATCGTCCATATTAGATGGCTACATGCAACATACAACAAGCTCATGCCACAACAACCCAACAACTGATAACAGGGTATCCAGCGTCCCATCAAAATAAAATTCAAGGCCATATCCAGGTTTTTCAGGTTAAAAATTCAAATTTTATGAACAAAAATTGAGCCACTCAAAATGAGCTTAACTTAGTTTCAGTCCCCAACCATGTTACCGTATCATACAATCGCAACAATATCCAAGATCATCTCCAGCACACCGATTATTTTTTGTGATCGCAGCAACATCTGAGATCATATTGCCATCGTGGCGAAATGCGTAATGACTTCCGTGATTGTGGTAACAGCCGTGATCATTTCATGGGATCGCAGAAACGTTAGTTATTTGTGATGGTGATTTTTAACTTCACAAATTGAGAAAATTCAGTAATTATTCAAGCATTAAAATTTCCTCGTTCTTTAAACAATTCACGAATAATTCACAGATTTTTTCCGGTCATCAGAAAGCTCATACAATTCCCGGTTTTCAGGTCGGCTGGACAACCACCAGATATATCATGCAAACATGCAACACATCAGCGTTGAAACAAATCACCACACCATTAATCTAGGTTAGAGATATTGTTACTTTACAATAATAGTAAGCAATAGTAGTTCAATCTTTCCATCATTTACCATCTTGTGAGTCAACAGTGTAAGTGTAAATATATTATTACAAGTGTTAGAGATATATCTTTTTGTTTTTGCAGGTAATAATAGTCAAGAACTCTCAATTTTTTGGTAATAGGTGAAATAATACTATTATTTTTGTCACATGTTACTTCCACGCCAAGTATGTTTCAGCTGGTCGCTGTTAATGGAAATACACAATCAGTTTTATTTATTATTTCATCCTCGCTCATTCTAAAAGTTGATAAAAAATATTATGGTATTCTCAATAACGTAATCCATTACACTAGATTTCATACAGATTTTTAATATCCTATACACAGATTAAATCTTGTGGAAAGGACACCTTCTTATATGGGTAAAAGATTTTTTAACAATTTGCCTGGGTACTACAAATCTATAATAGGATTAGTATCTTTTAAAGATAAAAAAATTTTGAATTTTTGTTGGAAAAGAATTATTATAGTATTGATCAGTTTCTCGAAGACAAATCAATGTGAATTGTTTGTATTGTTACCTACTATGTATTCATTTTTACCAATATAAGCTAGTTTATTTTAGTATAGTTTGACAATGTCACCTGTTTTGTCTGGCTGTGCCAGAACATTAAAAAAAAACGTTTTGTGACAATAAAGATGACTTTGACTTTGACATTACCAGGCCATAGTCTGGGTATATTTAATTTATAATATTTAATATTTTATTTCTGAATAAATTTAAAATTTTTACAACTTGTTGCTATACATTTCCTAATTTTTAAGCTTACAGTCAAAATATAAAATAGCTCAAACAACCTTAGTAAAAAAAAACTAACATGCAGTCATGAAAACAGAATTTACTATGATCGTGAGTTGTGATACATGCTTCTATCAGAGACTTGTAAGGCCCAGCCACATCATGATTCCAGTGTATTTACCATGGTTTTTCCCGTCCAATCAAACTCAGAATCGTCGACGAAGCCTCTCCGCTCGAACAGGTCCTGGAACAGCTTGCGTAGGTACTCGTAGTCTGGTGTCTCGAAAAAGTCCAGCCTTCGGACATATCTCAGGTACGTGGCCATCTCCTCTGCAAGGCAAACATATAGTGTGAGAAATAGGAAACATAAGTGTAAGGCTAAGGAAACATAACATGTAAGACAGCAGAAACATAATTCGAGACATCTGAAACATCAAAGAAGATTTTAAAGAGAAAATTGTATGAAGATTGAAGAGATATAAAATTGCTCACCTACGGTTGTTATTCAGTTCCATTTCAGACAGTTAAAAGATTTTTTTTTATTTATCACGGATTGTTGTGTGACTTGCGAAAGATTGCCAAACTGAAAAGAGGTTTCTCAAAGACTCCCATGGTAGTATTAAAAACACCGATCTGCTAGCAAAATTCCCTCAACTTTTCTCGATTTTTAAAAGAAACTGATCGAAGCGAGCAGCTGACCTGAATAAATGTGCAATGTAATTCAAACTCCCTCAAAACACCTTATTTACTATACACTTCAATGGATATAAGTTTCTAATTGCAAAATGCAATTCATACATGACAGTATTAGCGGGAGCAATGATTTTCCCTTTCATTGTAATCAACTAAGAAAAATCTTTACACAGCTAGAATTGTGTTGGGAGAAGTAAAGAATACACTTCTCACTTGGTCGCAGCTGGAGCTTCATTGACAAGCCTTGTGTCATGAAATATGTTTAGCCAATAAAAGGATTAGCTGATTGACATGAATTGAAAGTATCTAGCATAGTGACGAGTGTTGTACCTGGGTGTCCCTCACACAACACCTCTATAGGTGTTGCTCGCTTGGTGTCCCCGATCTTCTGGTACCTCTCCTTGAGAGTGTCCGCCTTGAGGCCCTGCCAGGGGAGTGATCCTCGGAGGAAGTACATGAACATGTGACCTAGAGCCTCCAGGTCATCTCTCCGACTTTGTTCTGAAACATCACTTCGTCTCAATACTTGGCCACCATGTACCTTCCATTGTAATGTATAGGTGAAATGTTACTCCAATGATGGCGAGATTCATTACGGTAAATTCTTGACTATCCTACCTTCCCTGAACGGAGAGATTAAATACAGGGTGTCCCGGAACTCTCTACCAATATTTTAGGGCATTGTTCCTGGGTAAGAAACATATCTAAATATCATATTTAAATTGTCCGGAAGTCCTTATTTACTGAGATAGCCGCCATTTTGTTTTTTTCACTTATTAATTTTTTTCTGAAAATTGGTTAAACATACGAAGTTGAAACTTTGCACAAACATTTATAACAACTAGACAAAGCTACAAAAAAATTATGACGATTTTTCAAATTCATAAAACAAAATGGCGGCTGTTTAAAATTTTGTTTCTTAAATTACTCGAAAACCCTTGATTTTACAAAAGTTTTGCAAGAATAACCTTTTTAAGGCAATTTTATTACAAATCGATTGACACCTTAATCTTTAAGATCGGACGAGTATTAACTGAGATATGGCAGTTTTAGTGATACGTGACCGCTTTCAGCATGCGCTGCAACTAATATCCGGCGGTCACGTATCACTAAAACTGCCATATCTCAGTTAATACTCGTCCGATCTTAAAGATTAAGGTGTCGATCGATTTGTAATAAAATTGCCTTAAAAAAGTTATTCCTGTAAAACTTTTGTAAAATCAACGGTTTTCGAGTAATTTAAGAAACAAAATTTTAAACAGCCGCCATTTTGTTTTATGAATTTGAAAAATCGTCATATTTTTTTTGTAGCTTTGTCTAGTTGTCATAAATGTTGTTGCAAAGTTTCAACTTCGTATGTTTAACCAATTTTCAGAAAAAAATTAATAAGTGAAAAAAACAAAATGGCGACTATCTGAGTAACTAAGGACTTCCGGACAATTTAAATATGATATTTAGATATGTTTCTTACCCAGGAACAATGCCCTAAAATATTGGTAGAGAGTTCCGGGACACCCTGTATAGTTGTCCTGTGGCTGTCCTGTGACATTACACTGAAGTAGGTGTAACAAGATAATACCTTTCGCTTTGCAAAATACATGCTTGTCTATAGATTTCTGCACTTGACAGTACTTTCACATTTTTCAAATGCTGTATAAAAATACAACACATATCTTGAATTGCAGACACCAGCATATGTACATATTACACCTAATGTATAAAATTGTCAGTGTGAGAGTGAATGTATATTGCTTTATCTTAAATTCCTTTATTGTAGTAGTGGAGATTTTAAAATGTGGTAAGGGTTAACAAACATAAATGCTTTTTTGAATTTTAAGTTTGCTGATTACAGTGCATAAAGTAACTAATATCCATTCTGAAGGATTGAAAGGTGAAATTATTGTTTTCAGTCACATTAAATCTTTCTGCTTATCCGATCTTACCGTCCCCAGTTTAGGTAAAATAACAGGACTTATCTGAGTTGGGATGGAAAACTGATTAAGGGAACTTACCAATAAACTGTGCCTTAGACGAACAACACTATGGAATTAAGTAATATTGTAGACTACAAGAGTAGAAGTTTTCCACTTACCTTTCCCTAAATGTGTGTTGATGCTCATATACCTTGCTGTGCCAGTCAGACTTTTGTGTTCCCGGTATGGTATGTGTTTATTGGTCTCTAAATCTATGTATTCTTTAGCTAATCCAAAGTCTGGAACAAACATAAGTCTTAAGTCACATATATGGTAATCACTTATTAAATGGTACTGAGACATATCAAAAAAATAACTCAAATAAATATTTTAGTAATTTTCCCAGCATTAAAAAACATTTTGAATTACGAGTTTTTCCAAGCAATTTTAATATTGTTAAGCCCTGTTTACTTAAAGCCAGCAGGCAGGCCTCTAGTGTATTTCTAGTTAACTGAGGCAGATAACCTGCTCGCCAACTGGCTTCTTATAAGCGGCTTAGGCAAGCACTCTTTTAACTACTGGTACCTGGATTTTTACCAACATAAGCTCCAGACTAAAAAATAACTAACCAATAATTAAAGAGGGAAAATTATGATCATTAAAGTTATATTTATAGACCCTCGGAAAACACAGAAATGATAAGAAGAAAAACAAAGTGTGTCTAAAATTGCACGAGTTATCTACATGACCTTAGAGATAAAGAATGACACTCAATAGTTTGTGATACCCTCAATGAAAACGTTTGAAAAACAACTCTTCATCACAACGAGCCTATTCATTTTTATAATGGCAGTCAATGGTTGAATTGGAGCAATTGGAATTTAATTGGGTCACTAATTGGATTAGAAAGATTCAACAGTCCAAATCGTACAAACTTTGTTTACAATACACCTCATTAGGTTATGTTAGCGGTTAAATTGACATTACAGAAGACGTTTTCACCTCAGAACCTGAACCTAACTATTGAAACAATAGTTAACAAAAGTTAATAACAAAATACAATTCCGTCTGAAACCAAAGAACACATTCCAGAACCACTCTACAGTATTCCGGACAACCCAGGCAGTGTTTAAAAATGTCAGTCTACAAATTAGGAATTTAATTTTAAACTAAACATTTAGGTTAAAGCCCGTGGCGGCACAGACCAATCAATACCTCGCGTTACACAAAATAACGGTAGAACTTAAACTAGTTTAGTGAAAGAAATGTCAGTTCATAGGTACATAGGGTGTTCGTAAGTAAACAGCCGGGATACTTTTAATCCTTTCATACCGTCAATCTACTGTTCTTTTTCTCTTGATCACAATTTAAATTAATAAATTGTACCAATGAGCGACAAACAGTTTCAACCCAGCAATGGTGACATGATCACATTGACGGATTAAGGTATTTTAGTATTATCACGATGACCAGACCTAACAATACCTGTAAACCCAAAGCCAAAAATACAGTTCTAAACTTGACTACTATGGTATAACTTTAAAATACACTTGTTGAGTTCTAAGTAAATGATTGGATACATTACTTGTCATTACTTGAGGCAACAAAAGCTGAAAGTCAAGTGCATTAAGCTACAATTCACTCACCTATAATATGAATTATTCTGTCCTTTTTCGTACTGGTTCGACCTATTAAAAAGTTTTCAGGTTTGACATCTCGATAAATAAGATGCCTCCCGTGGACGTATTCTATTCTGTGTAACTGTAGAAAGACAAAAAACAATTTAGTAAACTTCACGACTCCGAAAGATTAAAATTTTATACATTAAAAAATTGTTCTAGATTTCCAAAGTTAACAAATACACAGTTAAAATACATAAAAGGGAGCTTTTTAATTAGATCCTAACTGTTGGAAAGTAATAAGAGTGAAATTATCCTTGGTTTCGGTAACAAACTTAAGCCATTCTAGAAATACTTATTATGAATGTTAATGGTAGCATCGCATGATCCTAATACTTAACACCTTGCCTAAACGTGTTGCATATTCATTACTACATTCAGCAAACTGTAACGAGCTTTGAACCTTTCACTACCTTAACTTTGTAATAACATTTTTTGCAACAATTAATTTGTTGTTTATAGATGTTGTTCAGAAACATACAATTTTTTCAGTTCGTTATGTATCCCTGTCACTGAATTTTAATCCATGAGGGGTGCTAAATGAGGGGTGTCAACTTTTGAACTTAGATGTGTACACTAATCACAAAAACTTTTCAGGAACTAGAATGCAATGATTGTTATCTACAGAAAAAAAATCTAAAGGTTATTAGATCTAATTAGCTAAAGATTATTTAATCATTGTGGAAATGTGTGTATAATTTTTTGACAACTATAAGCAATGCAATTAAAATTTCAAAAAATCTACGAGTTCTGAGGTAGCCTACATGGACCGACAACTTTAAGAATTCAGTATTTACGAACATATCTTGAAATTAACACATTTTAGGATTCTTAAGTAAAAACCAATTACTAACGATAAAATTTAAAATTATGCATTCAGAAAAAAAAACTGATAAGATGTAATGTTAATGATTAACATTCGGCCAAAAGACGTTGCTGATATTAAAATAACAATACATATACGAGATATTATTCTGAGAGTTACGAACCATACACTAAAATCAAGTACAACCAAGTGTAGTTTACCTATGGTACAGCAAATGTGGCTGTGAAATCTTTTAACAATCATATCTGAAAATAGTTAATCTAACACTATAAACGATTTCACAAATGATAAAGCCAAAAAGATCGTGGTTTATCCATAGTTCTTTACCCATACAACAACCAAACCTGTACACAGCTGAACCACATTCGGAAAATGAAAAAATCACAGTACAAGGAGAAAAAAACAGTGTAAACAAACTCACAAGCTGTGTGGCAATCATGAGGACAGTCTTGAGGGAAAAACGGCGACCGCAGACGTCAAACAGATCCTCCAAGCTGGGGCCGAGCAGCTCCATGACCAGGGCGTTGTACTTGCCACACGGGCCGAAGTAGAACACATCGGGGATACCGTCTGACAACAACACCATAGAGTCAACAACATACAGCATGGGACTGGGAGAGATAGGTGGGATACTGGGACGGGAACCAGGAGAGAAATTATATGGAAAAACAATCTGGATTATCAGAAACTTAACAAATATAAATTAACCCGTACAGCAGAGGTCTTATAGGTAGTTACAGCAGAGGTAGTTGTGAAAAATGTTACTGGAAACATCATGCTTATACCATCCTTTCGATTTAAATTTCAGTACATTTCACTTTTTTATGTCCCTTTCTGCTTTTTACTAAGATGGATTAATATTTTGACATAATTTTAATGAATTTGGTAAAGTCACACTAGTAACAAAAACTAGTGTGAGAATAAATTAAAAACTAATGAAGCAGGTATGGGTTTTAGCTGGTATCACTGAAACTGTCATTTGAAATAAGTGGTGGTGCCATTTGACACACTTAATGCTGAATGGTGAACGTGGACAGAGTATAGGTCACTTTGAAAGAAATTACTACTGTCGTATGTTGTCATCGAGGAAGACAACCAAACAAGGAATAGATCAGGAGGAAAGATGAGTAGAGGTTGACAACATTAGATTCATACAATATAGACACAACTCTAATTTAATATGAGTGAAGGAGGTTGAATTATTAAGCTTTGTTAATCACTAACACCTGGTTTCTTGGTCAGGACCATATTTACTACAAACCCTGTAGGATATGTCAAGTACAAGTTTAAAAACAATTATAAATCTTCTGACATTTTACAATATTGAACCAGCGACCTGTTGATTACCGAACGAGCACTAAATCCACTTAGTAGGATGTGTAAGGTAGTGATGTCATAAGTATTATTGGGAATGGATAAAATTAAGGTAGTTCGGTTTTCGTCTGTATGTTATATTTTGCATCCCTCCCCTCACAAAGAGAATCTGCGTAGCTCTGAAAGATCTTATTACAAAAACTTCTCAATTACTAAAAGCAGTGTTCTTTTGACGAAATCAACTTTTCTCCCTCACAAAAATCTGCATCAGCCTCATCTTGGTCAACTTGTTTGTCTGGACTGATTGAGACACAAAGGACATTTCAAATATTTCTTTCACACTGAAACAACTGAACAGATTCCCATGAGATATTATCTAAGTGTGTTGAACAATAGTGTGACTTTCCTCTGCTAAACTAGACTTGGTCAAAATAAAAATATAACATCACACACAACCAAACAAGGAAAAAGCCAGGAGTAGGCGGTTAGATGTGCAAGCTGAAAACTAAAGTAATCAGTGGTAAAGCAAGATTTTTCTATGTCTATCAGTGGCTTCAATTAGTGAGATATTTTGTTGTAAACAAATTTCCTACACAAATTAAAGTAAACCTTATCTTAGTGCCAATTTCAAACCTTTTCCACACCAAAAATTTTCCCATAAAAATAAACCCAACGATTAAAGAATAGTGCAATGTAGCTAAATATACTCTACAGCAGACTGTTACACTTTTTTGTATTATGATTCAGTAACGTAAACAACATTTATGTTTCTCTTTCTATTTTCAACAAGTAGTGCATATTTACGTTGTTATAAAATAGTTGTAAGTTTGAAGACCAAACGTATCTTCATTCATGAGCAAATTTCCTGTTGTGGGAAGGATCCATCATAACCTGAATAATGTTTAAAAACCTTCATTGTAAAATACACTTCCATAACATTAGTAATTGATTTTGTTTTACCCACAGTCAAACATTAATATCCTTCCACAACATTTTTCATCTAATTATACACGATACAACTGTTTCGCATTTTATATTCCTTATCCGGATGAATACAGTGAAGAAAAAAGTATTAAACCATTGAATAGAAACTGCCTGGCTCAACAATATTACACACTTTATTAAAAAGGGGATTACTCGTTACTCAAATAATGTCTTAACAAATTATTTTAATGAAAAGACGTTCAGCTAAGTAAAAAATTGTATAGAGGGTCCAAGTAAAGAACTTTGGGGAAGAACATTCCAGATGGGAAAACGAAAAGAGGAGTGGAGATGGTTAAGAATAAACTGAGATTTCAAAATAAAAATGTTTACTAGAAAAAAACCCCAAAAATGCATCTATGACCATACAAATGTGTAAATATAGATTGTGACTACCAGGCATATAAGAAATAATAACACAAATATTATCCTTGTATGATCAATATGATGAAATTGGAAAATGATCTTGTTAATCTACGTCGGTTGTCGAGCCAACACGAACTGCAACTAATCCTTTGTTTTGCTTAACGCTTATCTCATGTAGGCTTAAATTTTACACTAAATGATCAAGTAAATTAAACTTTAAAACAATTTTTCAGCAATTGAGATTTGCTGCGATGGGAGTATTATATTACAACATTCATATAATTCATGTTTTCCCTGTGATAAGAATGTAAATATTGTTGGACAATATTGCAATTTTAATTTACTTCATTTGAATGTAATTAATTACAATTATTGTTGGTGTTTTGTAACCAAAATATTTTATTCGGCCTATGCCTGCCAATAACAATTACTCAACGTAACAAACGAGAACATCTATCCAAGAGTTTAAGAGAAGGCCAACCTGTCACAGCGAGCTGAGGTTTATTTATTTTAAGAGTGGATTACACAACTGACTCATCACCGATTGGCCGATCACAAGACCGAGTTAACGCATTCATGACCACGCCTGGACTTGCTACATATTCAACTTCACGGACCTACAACAAGCCTATTGCAAACTCAAAATGTCCATCAGATTGATCTAAACGTAACGTTTGAATAATTGAAACATGGATATAAAACAGTTTAGTATTAAGAAAACAAATTAAAGGAGATTTTTACAAAGTAAAAAAGAAAAAGAAAATCAAGAAATAAGTTTTAATTTGTTATAAAATAAACTATAAAGTGTAATAAAATAAAGAATTATGCATCACTAACTTTATGATAAAATCTAGAAATTAATTATCTGTGTTTGAATGGATATGGATCTCTCATAAATATCTCAAACTAATGTAGTACTTAATGAAATAACACCAATTTTCAACACAAATGTTCATGTAGTACACAACCACTTAAATTCTTCAAACCGATAGATTAAATAAGACAGGTTGGATTGATTTGTAAAAAATGTTTGTTATCATCAGCAATCCAATTAAATAAAAATAAAAATGTAAATAATTTACTCATTATAGTTGGCAAAACCTAATAAAACGTGGCCAGCAAATAAATTAGATGTAAGAATGGCTATTGGTGTTTATTCTTCAAAAACATCATGTACCGGCAAGCCAATTACTGGAGCTGTGCCATAATCTTGCCATAATCATTCTAATCATTTTGCCTATTCTTATTTTTATTTAAAATAACAAACAATCAGTTAGTTTCAGTCATCTGTGTTTGAATGTTTCTTGCCAAATCTCCTGTCACTCTTGTTAATGTATTTGTTTTTAAATAAATAAATTATAGTAATTAAATTCAGCTAAAAAAAACATATGCGAGTTAAAAACTAAATGAAAAAATAACTAATAAACAAAACTACAAAACATTAAAAAATTTAAAGTTGAATGGAAATCAACTAAACCAAATTTAAGTAGGCTACAGATTTAAAACACGTTTTTACCAACTACATTGAAAGTTTATTTTAATAATTCACTATAAATTATAGTTAAAAAATAATTTAAATAAATACATACAGTACTAACAAACAACGTACGGATCGTAGGAGAGAGAGAGTGGATGTAGGACTTACGAGTTGGATGGCAATCATAAGGATGGTTTTAAGGGAGAATGTTCGTTTACAGACATTAAACAGATCTTCCAGACTCGGACCAAGCAGTTCGAGGACTAGAGCGTTATATTGGTTATCACTTGTTTTTCCGTACGTGTAAACCGCTGCCATTCCTTCTGGGAAGTTGGCTGACCTGTTTCCACCAGAACGTCCAACTGTACACATAAAACTTGACTAATTTGTTGACTTTAAAACTGAGATTTAAAAACTGTCAAAAAATATTAATAACTCGATAACCAACAATAACCCTGCATACAGGATTTTTTTATAAGTTCCTTAAAACCTACATCTGTGTTAACTACGCTCCTGCGAGTGACACTGGTGATTGCACAGTTCATGTTTGCCATTTATTTTGACTTTGCGCTACTTGCAACCATCATCAAGAGTCATACACATCTGGAGACCTGATAACTAGACAGCACTGAATTGAATTCTATGTGATTGCGTAATACATTTCTTTGTATCCACAATATCTTACTAATATTATAAATGTGAAAGTTTGTGTGTTTGTTTGTTTGTTTGTTTGAAGTTCAATCACGCATCAACGACGTTTGCGGATTGTGCTGAAATTTGGCATGATGATACCTCACATTCCCGATTAACATATAGGCATATTCTTTTCTCAAGAATCCTTTCGGGCTCCGCCCCAGTGGCTCTGCAGTTCCCCATGTTAACCTTACGAGTATTCATATTTAAAAGGAATTAAAGAATTTAGTCAGCTGTTTCAATTAAAACGTTGGTTCTATGATATGCAAAAGCATTAAAAAGTTATAAGATTTACCAACAGGGTGCAGCGCTATTATTTTTTTTTGCATTTATGATAACAGCTTATTTGAACTATAAGCAGCAACAAAAAACTGAGATAAATGGTAGTTGTGTAATACTATGGTATACCGTAAATTTTAAGAAGCAAATTTTATCAAACTGTGTCCTCCCCCATTGCAAATGCAAAGCTCGAGTATGCAATAGGTAGGCGTTTTATACTTATATGCCAACCCCGTACGAAGGACGGGTGCTCTGCTAGTTTTTTTATAAAAGTTTTGGAAAAATAAAACAAGTTGATGAATTATGCACTTCAAAATTTAAATCCCCCTATTCGCACAATATCTCAAATTAAATTCAACACATTTGGGAAATACAGCAGGAAGGGGTGGGGAAGATATTTTAATTGCTCCAACAAAAAATCCTAAAACCAGAGTTTACACCTGGCCTTATACTACTGCTAAATAAGAGTTTAAAAACAAACTTTTGAACTTTAGCTGAATTACATTCTTCAACACTAAATGTCCAAATGATGGCCTTCTACAACACAGAGCTGGGATTCTTCTCAGACAGTTGGGAACAACAAATCATCAATACAGAGTACAGTCCAGTCATTTACTCTTATCTGTAAGTCATTAACAGTTGCTTATGTAACAGTCTGGCTGATGTTGGCAATATCACATTCCCATCTTCCTCATTCAATATAGATTACCATCTTTATGATCTCAAACACCAGAAGTTGGCTGACGGTATTTTGTTGTTTGACAGACCCATAAGAACTAAAAATCATTCATTCATTCATTCAATCATTCATTCATCATTCAAAAACTTTTAGTTCACCCTCTCCTCAGTAATCTGGACTTGTTAACACGTTCACTGCGGGCGTATCCGATCGGATACGGGCCGAGCGCTGTTCAGGTGCTGCCGTAACCGATCGGATACACTCGGCAATGCCTTTCGTATATCATAGTTTTTGCTCTAGCGTCAGTCGAAGTCAGACCTATTCCACGTTAGCGTGTAGTGGGTGACTTGCTTTTTGTTGTGTTGTAGGTTGGTAGTAAAATTTCCCCATAAAATTCCCGTCTGGCAAACTTAAAAATCAACTTGTTGTCCCGTCTTTCTCCCTCCAATTGGCAATACGATGGGACCGGCTACGTTCCAGGCAGTGCTGCTATCTGTGAGTGTTTAGCGAACTACGTCGACTCTTGTTACAAAACAGGACATCACCGCACGTTATTTGCTGTTCGTCATACCGAAATATGAGAGCCAATCACCCGGCAATTGGGTTTGATCGACGCTGCGGGCTGCGCCGCACTGGGGCCATTTGATGGCCCGCAGCGAACGGGTTAATCAGTAAAGACAGGAGTTAGGACTCTTATAGGAGTTAACCCAAGAATGTGCTAATGCAATGTGTCACACAGTTTTGTTGGGCAGCATGTTATTCAGTAATATAAATTTGTTACTCATATGAAAATTAATGTGGCACACTTTCAAACTGTTGTTGCAATGTGGCTGTAGGTATAACTCTTTGAATTTCAGACCACAGAATAAGGGTTTAAGCCATTGTGATTGGACAAAGGTTTGGACTAACAGTGGGGTGAAAATGATCAATCTTTGGCCTAGGTGTGCATCAGGCTGGCAAAGTAGTCTGGACTGCTTTCATATCATCGTTAAAGGTGATAATAATTGTAGACTATGTGTGTTTAAGTGTGCTGACATTTAATGATCCCAGTAGGTGAAAACTTAAGACATTCAAGTTCTACCCTCATCACTTGGTAATGATCACTTACATTCACGACAGTCCTGGAATAGCACATCCTTTGTATTAAAGTTATAAGTATTTTCATCCGGACAATTTTGAACTTTACTTCGATTAGTCCAGATTAATGAAGGTTTCTGTGTTTCAAGAAATTACAAAAATTGGGAACCCACACCTCTCACTGCTTACACCTACCCAAAAATGTTTCTTGACATAGAGAAAAGGATAATTATGGCGTGAGTCATCAACAAATTGAGTCACAATGTTTTACAGTTTTGTAAAATTAAACTCACTTTAACGTGTAGTTTACACTAACATAGAAAATTGACGATGTTGACAAAAAAATGCATTGCTTATATAAACTTAAGTCTTGATTATAAAAGACGGTTACTAACAAAAATTACAAAAATTTCAATAAGATTTACAGAAACAGAATTAAAATAGTGATTTGGCATTACCATGTGTTCCTAGTAGTTTGTAGAACCTGTACTCCAGATGTAACTGAGGGGCTTTGGACTTCATTGGTTCCTGCAACAACACAACATCGTTACCATGGTAACGTAATTACAGAAAATCACACAAACTCGAGAAATTACAAGTATACAACAAAATTGACACTCAAGAACACCAACAAACAGTAAGGTGAATTATCTTAGGTAGCTAATAAACAGTTTTAGCATATATAATTCTAATGTAGGTAAGGGGTTTTTTTTATTGGATATCCTGCCACTTTGATGTCAATTATAATAACTGGGTGTCGTCTAAAATGTTTCATTATTATCACGGTGGTTCTGTTCATAGTGCAATAGACAAGAAATTGAAAACAGCAATCTCCCATTGTTGGCACTAATTATTATGCAGTCAATTTTGTGCTATATTAATTATTTTGCTATGTTTTACACATACATTTAGCCAAATAGTTATACATTGGAATCTTTATAACACATTTTTCAAACAAATAACCTTTGGTCAAGAGATATTTGATTCAATTTTACCCTTAATCAGATGTTATAGGCCTAGCAAACCTCTAATTATAAGTTCTAAGCTTGCAAGGGTAATTTGTCTTATAATTAAACTAATACACTGTACGGATCAAAATTATATTATAACAGCCTACTTTGCTTATTATCAATCCATTTTTAGATACAATACTATCGTTAATTGCAATTGCAGTAGGATAGAGGAAATGTCTTACAAAAGAAGTTGGTTAGAATTATATCTTATGAACCCCTACAGGAACACTGTAAACCTCTGTTCATTCAGCTACATATTCCAACAGTGATTAACATTTATTTATTTGATGACTCTATGTAGTGTATTCTAAAAAGTCCCAGCTTAATAAAAAAAATTCTAATGTTCATAATACAAGGAATACAAACGTTGCTACCATAGATTTTTTTAGACTGTCTAAAACTCTTAAAAGCCACATTGTAATCTAACTAAAAATATACAACAAGCTAATAAATTTCAAATTCAAATTCAAATATATTTATTTAGGATATTACAAACATGGCCTCGCCAAGTTTACAAAACTTGTCGGCGAGGACCAATAGATTCAAAAAAAATTACAAACAAAGTTTACAGATTTTTCTCTTTTTCTTTTGTTTTGTTTTCTAGGTACAATGAATTATGAAAACTAGTTCTAAGGCGGTTCGTGGCAGGCACTTATTAATAACAAGAGTGTTTTGGCAGCTAAACTTAATTCTAAATGTGTTAAAAAGAAGTGTAACGAATAAACAATAAATAAAAGGTAGGCTAATGAAAGGAAAGCTCATATAACCAACAGCATTCACCTAGATTGCAATCTTTTGTTGTCTTTGGATTTGTGAGTTTATGTCGTGTGGTGGTGGTAGTGGAGCGAGTGAGTGTCGAGAGAAAAAAAGAGTCGCTTGACAAGCTTGAGTCTTGTTTGTTCGTTTGTTGGCTGAACATTTAGTACGAAAATCCTGAAAATACTTTTAAATCTAAATTCTACGGATAGCTTTCTATTCTCTATATGATTTTTTTTTTAATGCCTGGTATTATTTTTTAAGTAGAGTAAGCAAATTGGACAAAGTAGGGCATGCTGTTGGATTTTGTTGGTTATGGAGTTTAATCACTTCAATTATTAATTTCATTTCCAAACAAAGTCAAACTTGATTTGAAGTCTTATTTGTTCCATATGAGAGACCTGTTATCAAGGTTGTACAGTATTAACAGCAATCAATATTAGGCCCTACCCAAAAATAAATGGCGAACTAAAAAATATTTACAAAACTGTTAATGAGCTGTTCTTGCCAATTTTAAGACATAATTTAGTCAAATAATTACATTAACGCCAACAAGGTACCAAAGGAAGTGATAATTCAGTCAGTGACACCACAGTATTTGCCCAGAACCAACAACCAGTCGTAAACACTTCCAAGTGACAAATTACGCTTCATGTCTTACATAATGTTAACTGTTCAGTTGGAGCACACTGTTGTACCATTCAACACATTTTCATATAAAAAAAAATTCATCTTTACCTTAGCCTATCTCTAGCCTATTAACTTAGATTTTGAGGCCTAATTAAAATCTAGATTTTGATCTGTTTTGAAACCAAACTACTGTATCATTAATAAACATGTTAAGTCATAGTTTACTGTCTGATTGTGTCAATTAACTATACCAAACAACAAAAGTGTAGCAAGATTTAAACATTATCAGAAGTTAAATCAAATAAAGCTTCAAAGTGTGGGTTCAATTTTTAATTTAAATATTTCTAAGAAGCAAAAGATTTTAATAAAGTGTAATATACATTTTAAATATTTAAAACTCTTGGAATCTTGGCAATGCAGTCTAGGTCGCAAATATAAATCTTCTACTATTTTCCAAACATTTTATACTGAATTCTTGGTCTATTTTACTTAGATATAGAACGTTTTCCTGGTTCTATTTATTTGATTTACCTTTGGTTTATTGTTTAAAGAACAATAATTTGAATGTGAACAAAAAATAAGAGAATATAAGTTAGTTATTTACAACCATACAGTTTGGTTTGAAGCTCTAGTTTTTTTGTCATTGTAAAATAATACAATTTCTACTAGTACAAAAGGGTAATACACAGTAAAACAACATTAACTATACACATTTAACTCATTCAAAAAAAAAAAAAAAAAAATAGAAATTTTTAAAACTAGCTCAGCCTAGTAGCTGAAGATATACAGAGAATCAACCAGTATGCTTACACTATTTTCACTTTAGTGTGAGATACACCCATGTGTTTTAAATTTACCAACAGCTGGGTTAGACCTTAGAAATGAGAAAATTGACTAAAAACCGTAGGTTATAACAATCAAGGCCCTCTAAGAGGGTCAAGGTAGAGGAAGTAGAAGGAGTTAAGAGTGGTGGGCTCAAGGTCGGCCACCAGCTTCAAAATAACTCATCCTGATGTTGTAGAACAGTCCCAATCTTGTTATTATTTCAAACTAAGCCAGTTTGAATGAAAAGAATCATAGAATCTGATGATAATAACAAATCAATGTGACCAAAGTTGTGGAAAGTATATTCACTAAAATATTCTAATATTGCAGTCCTCTATGGTAATCTAATCAATATCCACCTAGAGAATATGATAAGCGTAGCTGTCCTAGTAAGACCTAGACCCAGGACCAATATTTTTCTTTGTTTTGATGTACTCAAAAAACAAAACCACCATCTGTTTAAATTGAGTAAAAGTTATCTGTAATTTTGTCTCAACCATTTTGTAGAGCATAAAAAAGAAATAGGCTAGTTTAGTATTTGAAGATCGGTTACTAACTATCATAACTATGAGATGGAAATCTATATACAGTAATAAGCTTGTAATCTTTGTTGTATACTTACACAATTAGCACTTTTAATGGTCTTTGTAAAAATAATAAAATTGTAATGGAATCGAGTGGTCTTAGCACGAACAACTTGTTTCTAGGTTTGTGTATACCCTACAATGTGACTACAGAAATTGTTCATGTTCGAATAAACAATTATAAAACCGATCCTCTAATAAAAAGTTGAGAAACATGAGTCGAGATAGGCTGAGAACGACAGCTGACTACTTATTAAGGAAAAGTTTGATAAAGTCAGAGCAGTGACAGCTGCTGAACGCTTAGTCATGCCTCTCATTCACCACTTGACCAGCGCCACACAGCCGCTCTAATTGGCTACCAAACAATGTGCTTACCATGGCAAACACACAACTTTGTCTAATCTAATCTATAAATTCACAAACACTGGATAATCTATAAATTCACCGTCAACTGTCTGTCGGTAATAGCTATGAAGCTTGGTTTTTATTAGAAAAAAAACCTAGATAGAGCCGATTTCACTGATGTTATGTTATAATTTCTCCATTTACACGTTAAATTCAAGATGCAAACTGTATGCTGTATTTTTATATGATTTTTTAGCATTAAATACAGTATTACTAATTATGTAATTTAGTGATTCCGATCCAAGCTTTTATTATTAGATGAGATGGTGTGGATTTACACAGTTTAGAATAATTTTAACAAAGCCTAGTTATTCTAGTTATTTTTTTTTATAGGCTTAAAAGTTATTTTTGCATTTTTAATATTTTATTAATGTTAACTTACACTTTTACAACTAAAATATTATCAAATCTAGGACAGATTCTGTACCCTGTTGCGACTATTGCTAAAACCACAGATCATTGCTAGGTTTGGACCAGGCCCTTAAACAATGATGGCATAGAATAGTAATCACATATAGTTATTCTTTGACCAACTGTTACAGAACATATTAGTGTATGAATCACTGTTGTTTCAGCCATGGCCTATCCCCAAGAACGCAGAGGTACACCACTGGCCAATGTACCAGGAGGTCCTCCAGCAGGTCAGAGACTGGCAAACCAGACAATCCCTCACCAACAGCCAGCAGGACCAGCACCACCACAGCCACAGGTATGAAAGGCCATCAAACAACTCAGGTCCAGCCAGGATCTTTGTCTAAATTCTAAAACTCTTTCAGTGGCAACCTGCTCTTTCCACAGGGGTGTTCGAATTATCCACTCTTATTTCCTTGCCCATGGTTCCCCTCAAGGTCTGCTTTTCCTTCTTCATTCCTGAGGGATCCCTGCAGCATATAGTTGATGTGTTTCTTGTGCCAGGATAGATGCATTCTTTCCCATCCAGCTTATCCTGCCATTCTAATAAAAATCCATTAAACCAAGGATCTGTTCAAATTTTTTTTAAGACTGATCTATATACTAGACAGTAATTGAAGTGAAGAATGCCTGCTCTAGTTTATGAAACATATAAACAAACTTGTTAGAAATGTACGTATCTGTATGCGATTACATTAACCCACAAGCATATACGATGGTGGTTGTGACCCTCCAATAAGTGGTGCAGATATACTTATCATTGTTAAAGAATAAGAATAAGACATTTGTACATTTTACTACACAAAATTTTAAAAACTTCACTTATTACCAACTCTTCTAATGACAGTTAAAGCCTTTAGACAATACTGATATGTAGTATGTTGTAGGTTCAGGTTCCCCCGGAGAAAACCTACCCATGTGGCTGTGCCTGGCCAGGAACCCACAAACCAGACTGTATGTGGAGCCTCTGGGAGCAGATGAGGGACAACTACCTGCAGTGAGTACACAACACAACTCTACACTCCATTCCACACTTACCATGCAGTACAGTGGGGTGTTGTAATGGGAGATAGTAGTACTAATAACATTATTGTCAAGTGGGTAGTGTTCAATTGTCCTCACCACCCTTGTGAAGGCTCTTAAGTACATTTCACTTATTTCTGTAACTTGATATCCTTGTATATAGATTGCAATATTGTGACCATATATCTAAGATTTCCACTTTGGTAAAGTTAAAATTAGTATAGTAGTAAGTGTCCAGGACAAACAAAATTAGACCTTTCATGGGTCCTCTCCTGCCGTTATGGCAACATTGAACTCATTTCTTGTGAACACAGTGACGTCGTGGTCATCTTCTGTGAACGTGACGATGTGAAAAGATAATTAACGGAAATGTTTGGCGATTGTATTGGTTATCATCAGAAACATTATTCACAGACTTTTTCCTGGTAATTAAAATTATTATTTTCCCAGTTGGCTTGAATTCTTGTCAAATTGTAGGCAGTACAAAGTTTGATTGGATTTGATTTTGGTGAGTCGGTGGCAGACTGACTGTAGCGTCATGGACTTCAGGCCCAAGGCGGCGATGTTGTGGGTTCGTATCCTGGTCACTGCCCCAGACATTTTATCAGTACAGTTCACCTTCGTACAGTACTGGCTCACCCCTTGATTTGATGAGTACGTTACTCGTGCTGGCCCTTAGCTTATGTGGACAGGCAGATGCAAAGTTAAAAGAGGCCGCCAACCTCATGAAAAAAGATTTTTATATATTCTATTACTATGATGTCTCTAACTGGCAACATTTTTTCAAATTGAAAAAAATACATAATTTGTTATAGTAAGTTATTAGATAACAATTTTTAGAAAAATTAAACGTTACAAAAAAATAGACAAAACTCCAAACCTCAAACTGAATTTTAAGATTTTTAAACGAAACAGTCACCACAGTTTGCATGGAATGGACAAATTGAAAATTACAGTTTTAGTAAATAAGGCAGTAACTTGTATGATTTTCTCTTGATGTATAAAGCAACTCGCTTGCTTACTTCACTGTTAGCCAGGGATGGAATAAGGCCAGATTCCAACCCACTGATTTAATTCGCTTTGAAAAGAAGCAGACATGACATAATTGACTTTATCCTTTCCTTATCCTCTCATACTCTATAGAATGTCCACATTTAAGGAATATAGTATTGTGCCAACACATTTTTGAGAGCATTTACATATTTATATTCTTTTGTCCTAATATGATGATTAAATAGTCCTGCAGACTGAGCGAATTTAGATTTGTTTAGTTGGATTTTTACGAAACTAATTTTAACAAGTCAGATTTATTCCTTATATCAGCCATTAGATTTAACGAGTGCTTAGGTTTTCTGGTCCAGGGAATGTAATTAAGTTAGTTTTTTTATTAAAATGTAAACAGCTTATAATAAAAAAATTAATTTGCAAAATTCCATCGAAACATTCATAAACGAGCAAACGTTTATTTACTCTCCATAAAAATAATGTTGAAATTTTAAACTAACAGTTTTTTGGAATTTTTTGTAATCATTGGACAACAGCGCTTCAATATACTGAATTATTTTTTATCTCTACAAAATGGTTGAGAAAAAAAATTATATCTTTTTATATTTTAGGGTCGAAAATGAAAAAAAATGTTTACACCAAAACTTTAATTTTATATCATTGTGGCATTAATCAATGTAACTTGCAAGTGGATTATGTAAGTGAAATAATAATCTTCACACAACAATTCATTGTTTTTCCAGTACAAACAATACTTACTAAAATAAGCAACAAATTGTTTTACACAGAAATTTCCAATTATCTAGGTCAAAAAATCTAAGGCTCAAAATGTAAAATACTATTAGTCTCTACAACGTCACAAGTCACAGTTAAACATCCAATGATTTTAATTTAAACATAATAACATGGCTGACAGTAGGTCTGAGAAAGATAAGATTGATCCTTTCCACGACTTCACAACTCTACAACACAATTGTCTGGGTGCTGAGTGTGGTTATTGTCATCACCTTCAAATCTGTATGTCACTGGTTACTAGCCCAGATGTCATTGTTATTAACATAAGGTAGTAACAAGACCAGGGTTTGAACCGTTCGGCTCCCTTACAAAAAACGTTGATGGAATCGTAGCACAAATAAACAAACTCTTTTATTGCTCCAGAACGAGAGAGCTGATGAGCAAATTCATGAGCCAAGCATCCACGATGCAAGGGGACGCTATGGGGCTGCAAGGGATGACAGAACAACAACAGCCGACAGGGGTGACGTTACCTTGGGGCTTCCCACAACAACAACAACAGCCACAGCCGCAGCCGCAGCCGCAGTCATACTCCGTGGAGAGCGAAGCTAGGAGACAAATGGAAGAGCAGAGGAGGATCAAGAACACCTGGGTTCAGTTCCTCACCATATTCGACATGGCGCTGGACATGGCCAACGATGTGTCCAAGGACCGCTGGGAGCAGAATCGCCGTAGAAAGGTCAGTGTCCATTATGTTCCAAGCTGTAGCCAATGTTTTATACAAAATGAACACAGTTGGATGAGCCTGTCACAGAGTGCGCTAATAAATAACTTCCTCTAAATCTTGATAAAACAAAACTTGATGTGACTTAAAGGCTACTACAGTATTAGCCTAGACGTAGTCCTTCCAGATTCGCTTGGTTGAAAAGTGGTTATATATTCCAGAAATTAGTGATTTTTATCAGCAAACTATCTGTCACTGTTATGTTAAGTAAAAAAACTGGCAACAAAGGAATGCAATGCCTAACTCTATCCATCTATAGTCTATGGCGCTTGACATTTAAAATATCGTCTGGGTTTAGAGACTTGGACTGTTACATTATATTTTCACTTTTCAGCCTTAGTTTGTTACTGTCATAATTTGTTGCTGACATAAAAGATGCTGTAAATTATATAGTAGGGGAGATCTAAATCAGTGAGTGGCAATAAATACTCTGTACTCAATGATCTGTAAGTGGCAATAAATTTTATTCTAAAACTGGCAACAGATTTAAACGTGGGAATGGAATGTCTACTTCTATGAATTCTCAATGTTAATGTGCTAGGCAGCATTTCAAATGCAAATTTTTAAGAGGACGGAGATACTATAAACAGCTCTGACATCCCTATCGGTACCACAACTAGGACCAATACGTTCTCCGAGCATTCTATTGAAAGTGTTCTCTTCTCCTTTATTTTCAAAGGGAATCCATTTCTAAATAATAACCATTGATTGATTTTTAACACCAAAAATCTGTCTTTAATTCATTATAAGGAAGAGAATTTTGAGCTTGTTGCAAAAATTTAAAATGTAATTCCCTCGAACAATATAATTCTTTTAGCATACAAAAAAGTGCCTCTAAGGACTGTACAAGCTTATTCATATCACATCTAACCTCGTACCCTCGTAACCTCTTGTTCGTAGTCTGAGTAACCTTAATTTGAAACAAAAACTTCATAAGTAATTTTATTGTACTTTTATTTTAGAATGTTCATAATATTCCTGTCTTAGAGAGATTCTTTAGCTAAAAATATGACAGTTCCACACAGAAGGCAAAAAATATTAGAAAATTATAACATAGCTAAAATGTATCCAACAATTGTTGAACATCAACAAAAGACACTTTGCAACCGAAAATAATCTGTCACACAGGAGAGGCAGCGGCTAGAACGAGAGCAGCGGCTGGAGGAGTTGCGGAAGGAACGACTAGAAAGGCAGAGAGGCTCCAAACCTGAGCCAAGGCCTGACAAAGGGAAAACAGCGGACAAAAAAGATGTAAAACCAAAAGAAAATAAAGTTGAAGAGGTAAGAAAGGACGAAAATACAAAAGAAACACCTAAAGCTCTGACGGATAAGTCAAAAACTCCAGCAGAAAACAAACCGAGCACTCCAGTAAAAGATAAACCAAAGACTTTGGAAGAAGAAAACCCAAAGCCTCCAGAAAATGAAACCCGACCAATACCAGAGGAATCGGTCAGAGTTGAGCCTAAAGATGAACCAGTCGCTCAAGATGTACCAGCTGCTCAAGATGAGCCTACACCTGACCCAACAGTCAATCCTACCGAGAATACTAAAGAAGAAGAGGCCTAAGAGAGAAAGGGGAAGTAATGAAACCATTCAGAGATATATTTAAGACCAATGTTATAAGATGGAGAAAACATTATTATTTAACATAAACACCCATTTTCACTATGATAAAAAATTGATTCTTTATTTTGTGTACTTCAGAGCTAATTTGGTATCTTTCTAAGGACTTCTCAGCTTCATTATACGACTGCCAAAGGAAGAAACAGGAATGAAGATTCCAAAAAAGCATGGGTATGTGTAATTATGACAGTCGATGAGCCATTTACCATTAGTGGAAGTTACAGACAGAATCTCTCGGATAGCGAAGTATCACCTTTGATGGCTCTCCCCTAAGGCCTCTCGCCCACTATACGATTTCGGTCGTACGACACTGTGTCGTACGATATTCTTATCATATGTGTGGTCCTCGCCCACTTTACGACACTTTGTCGGATAAATGGCCAGTTGCTCGGTAGCCCTGGAAGAGTGAGGTGTGGGTGTGTTGCGCAATATCTTAAAACAGTGGTTCTGTATCAAATAGTAAAACAATGATTCCGTTACGTGTTGTTGCAATGTGGATGCTGTGGCGTAGATTAAGCGATAGTGGCCAATGTAGGCCTACAGCATTAAAGAAACATTTATTTTTATGTGTAAATTATTTTTTAGTTAATGTATTGAAAGAAATTTTCAAATTATATTAGTCCATGCATTTTACAAGTTTTTAAATTTACCATAACTATCATAGGGTTTTGGGATAGTCTGGTAAAAAGTATGTATGTTAATTGTTTTTGGATTAGTTTTTAAATGGATTTAATTTTATCAATATAATCTACAAAAATATATATTTATATGTTTTAGTGAAACTTTTTTACACAATATAATTAATAATTAAGATTATACAATAATAATAGCCAAACTCGCATTTTTCAATAATTATTTTGGTATATTTACTCATAAGTGATGCAGTATTTAAACATAATATAAGGAAAAATATAAACAAATTGTAAAAAATAAATAGGAAGATCAAAATTACGCAAAATAATGGTTGGAAAATAAGACCAAGTGATATATCAAACATTATAATAAAAAAGTATGAATGAATTGTAAAAAATATTTATTCACGATAAAAAATACGCAAAGTGATATAACAACTATAATAATGACTAAGTATGAGTTAATTGCAAAAAGTATATATAAGACTACTGGGGAGAACGCACGACATACGATAAAAATCGTATAGTGGGCGAGCGCCCATTTGATTGTGTACGCCACTGCGAGTGAAACAGTCGTACGACAGTCGTGGATCACAGTGGCAGTGGACGACTGCTTCACGACAGTTTGTCGTAGTCGTGAGATTATCGTACAGTGGGCGAGCTCTCATAAGATCCAATGGTTCACTGTGGAAATGTTGTCGTTCCGACACAGTGTCGTACGACCGAAATCGTATAGTGGGCGAGGGGCCTAATGGAACTCAACTCCCAATTGTTCAAGTATCAGCCAAGTTACAATTAAATTACTAAACCTTTATCTCTAGGCTTAAGCCTCAGCTTTGCTACTGAGGATGCCTTATCGTAGATGGGGCAAAGCATCGGGTTACGTATATATTTTGAATAATAACGACTTGACAAGGCTCTCACTGGAAGACCGAGAATTCACTTACTAACCCTATTTAACAGGTTTAGCCTAATAGAGCAGAAATTATTTTCATTTCAGACTTTTTTTGTAATTGACGAATCAACGCAATTGTATTATATTGGGTGTTTTACAACTAAAATTATTTCTAGCGACAGGCCAAAGAAGCCACACTTATTTTAATAAGGATCAATCATAAAAGAGGATTAGTGTATGATTATTCCCAAAAATTTGTTCTATATTCATGGGATTAAAAATAGAAAACACAAAACAAAACTAAACTGTTGATCTTGAAACAAACTTGGTTTACATGCTATGTTTTTATCATAACTTTTTGGACCATAACATGAACATATAAGCCATAAACAAATACACATAGCCACTCAACATATAAACCGTAACTTTACACATGAAGATATCTACTTACCATTTTGATGGCAACATGCTCGTTGTTGTATAAATTTTTTCCTGAAACAAAAGACAGTGTGTTACTACAAACAATTTAGTGTTTGCATTGTTGATGTCAACAGTAGTTTTTCCATTGCCAGTGATGTATTGTAAATTGAGATGCATTGTGTAAAGTGCAGAGTTATCAATCATTGTTGGTAAACTGGCCTCTGTTCCCCTCATATCAACGGGTCAACAAACAAATGGCTACAACATAGCCTAAAACTGGACTCAGCTATACTAAAAACATATATATCGGCCTAAGCCACAAAAAACCTGCATGCTATGCTAATTTACAATTGATTTATTCAATTTGCATCCAAATACCAATGTTCATAAGAAGGCTTATGAAGTCGTTAAAAACATAAATTAATTAGTTATATAATATTGATTTAACTTTTATTTTAATCAAATTATGTGAAAACTTTTTATATGTTGTTTTATACACTCTATATTAATTACTTACTATGAATATTTTTTATGCAAGCAATGAGCAAAAACCAGGGAACTTGCCATGAAGACTACAGTAGTAGTAACTATACCCCTTTGTAAGTTGTTGCTGAATGAAATCTAAACTGTAAATAATAACAGTCTAATGGTAAAACATAACAACGTACTATAAAGTTGTCTCTAGCAACAAGATAATTTGTCTGTTACAGCTGCCACTTTTAGATTGGATGTTATTGACAAAACAATCCAAGACTTCCTTTTCTACAATTCAGTATTTATTTTAAATCCAAACCATTCGTCATTTTCAAAGTATAAACACTTTCGATTCTAATTCTTGGAGTGTACAGCTATGTTACGTTAAATTTTATGGACTTAAAAATAGATTTTGTGAACATGTTAAAGGATTGATCTGCAGTCACAACTATTGACTTAGATGTTGATGTTTTTACAATATGCGATGTCTTAATAATTGTGGTATAGATACAAAATCATGCCAAAAATACATTATCAAGAAGATTTAATGCATTTTGAGTGGTGTGCTTTAACTCAAATATCCACTCCACTACTCAGTGTGTACTCATCTCAGTGTAAAGATGTTCTAATTCAAGTTCCCTGGCACTTGTCTCATACCTCTGATTGACATTGGCACAGTTGTGCTTTACCTCATCATTTCATCATCTAATTACCTACTCTACTATAACAGCTCTAGAGCTAGTTAACTGCTTTAAATTGTCTTCCCACACAGAATGCCTGCAAATATTGTCTGGCCTACTTCTTTATTCACACAACAGTATACTTATGAACTTGTTCTATCCTTCACGGATACATTTTTCATTTTTTAAAGCAAAAGCACATTTTACTGGTATATATATAAACTTTGGTGCTCTTTTTATCTATTGCTGACCAATTTCTTTTATAAATTTTATAACAGTATGGATCACATATTATTTTTTTGTTTATTTTATTTAAAGCATTATTATTTCTAATTGACATTATTATTATATGTTCTAGCTCTGCAACAGTATCAAAACTACTTGATATTACAACTATTCAAATGAAAATACCGTAGGTTACTAAAATTGTAAAGAAATAGTTATTTCCCTACAGTTACCTAACAATGTACATGTTCTCTCACTGATTTGAGAAAGCAAAGTGGTCAATTCGCTCACCAGTGAGACAATGTTAACATTGTCTCACTCCAGATTTGCAACGTGAATGCACGAAATAGTGAGCGCGTAACATGCAGGCAACGTCGTATGCGCGCGAAATACGTTGGCAGCACTGGCTGTAAATCAGCTGGTCAGCTGTTGTACTGTTGTATTTGTCACTTCACATTAAATGTTATATTAAAAGTTCACTTCTGTGTAAAAATAGCTTATGTTTCTTCACAAATTTATTTGCTTTATGGTAACTGTAGGAAAAGTATAATGTGCAACTCGAGTTCAATGTACAATTGCCTCACTCGAGAGAAATACTTACTCGTAGGCATCGAAGTTGGCCGTAGGCGAGTGAGGAATGGTTTCTCGAGTGAGGCAATTGCACTTCGCACTCGAGTTGCACATTATATTTTTCCTACAGTTACCATAAAACAAATAAATTGGTAAAGAAACGTGACATATTTCTACACAGAAGTGAACTTTTAATATGACATTTAATGTGAAGTGACAAATACAACAATACAACAGCTGATTTAAGCGGCCCACACACTACACGTGCAAGCACGTCGTGCCAAAAACAGACGAAACGTGCCAGTGTATGGTGAACACCGTGCGAGCACGGCGTGCACTGGCACGGCACGGTGGAAATCAAAACGAGTTTGATTTTTGGCGTGCCGTGCCAAAGCACGCCAGTCTGACGTGCTAGTGTGTAGGCGGTCCCCGTGCCACGTGCTAGTAGTTCAACCACTTTTGACAGGATTTGACCATATTTAGTCCTTTCTTATTGGTGAATCGACGGCATTTTGTCTTTAGCACGACCATCGAGATTATAACACAATGGAACACGCGCTGTATGCAACAAGTAAGCCAAGACGCAGTTATTGATCTCTATATAATATATAATAAAGCATAAATCCTCCACCATAGTACAGTATTGTGAACCAAGTGCCCTGCCGGCGTATATCTAAACGGCAGCGAGGTGCAAGGTCTGGACCAACCTTAGGCGGCTTAGTGCTGTATAGTTTCTATTTTTAATGATTAATTTATTATGTCCTTAAAACATGCCATGTGTGTGTGTGTTCTGCATTTAATTTGTACGAACAGACGATGATATTTAAGCATGTTGCAGGCTACACTGAAGATCAAGTGTGTGGGCAACAACGTGCCATGCCAGAGCACGGCGTGCCAATAAAAAAAATGGCACGGCGTGCAATGCACGTGTAGTGTGTAGGCAGCTTTACAGCCAGTGCTGCCAACGTATTTCGCGCGCATACAACCTTGTCTGCATGTTATGCGCTCACTATTTCGTGCCTTCATGTTGCAAATCTGGAGTGAGACAAAGTAATTAGAGTGAGACAATGTTAACATTGTCTCACTGATGAGCGAATTGGCCACTTTGCTTTCTCAAATCAGTGAGAGAACATGATGTACATTGTTAGGTAACTGTAGGAAAAATTATATTTTTAACAGTTTTAAAGCAATTAACAAGAACAAGATTGATTGAATTTGACCTTTCTACCACGACTCTACACTGTACAAACCAGGCCTAATATACAAATACCTAACCAACTGTAGGACCCCTAATTCCCCTTTTCAATCTGAGGAACGCAACAGTCAGTTAGTGACCACAATACCACGGTCAGTGACAATCAATAGCTGAGTGCGAAGATTGACCACATTATGTACTGTGTTGTGTATGTGATAAACACGACAGTGTCTGATTTCACGCGTGAGCGGCTGAGGCTGACACGACAGGACGGGTCCGCGGAATTGGCTAACTCTGGAACTCGCTAACCCCATGTTAAATGTCCTATCTTAAAATTTGGTCGATGAGAGGAACTCGCTAACTTGTTCGGTTTCGGAATTGGCTAACTCCGGAACCCGCTAACCCGCTCTAGAGCCGGGTTAGTGACTTCCGTACTAGGACAGAATTCGCTAACTCGGTCCCTCGGCGGAACTCGCTAACTTCCAATCAGAAGCGTCGCGCGCCGGCCAATAGGAGCAAAGCACGAAGATTGTTGGCCAGTGTTGCCGAAAGTGTAGAACCTACGATCCTATCGGTACCATAATATCGTATCCAATGAATAATTCGCAGTAAAAGCAATGGGGTTGATGTTAAATAAAAGTATATTGAGAAGTAGGCTATGTTTATTATTATTGTTATGATTATTATTAGCGTGTAAAATGCGTTATTATATTCTAATTTAATTGTTGTTTATTCGTTTGTAAAAAGATAGTTCGTTCGGTTCTTTTGTTGATGAAATATTTATTTTCATAGGCCGTAATTTGCTCCTTTTTCAAATAAATAGCATTAAATATATGAAATGCTGTAAATAAAATTATCAAGTTCGTATTTGGTAGACCGGGTTTGTAGACGTGAATGATTTTCCTTGATAGGCTATAATATGACTATTTAAAGGTCTATTTTATGTCTGTCGTGCGGGTTATGATTTTTATTAATTCGAATAACTTATCATTTTGTTTCAATGTTCTTATATTCATTAATCTGGCACTCCCCTCATGAAGCAGAACAAGACAGTCCGTTCTGTTTACACCCACAGTTGCACAATGGGTCATAAAAAAAGAATGGACCATTTTCAATAATCACTCTAGGGTTGGCAGTATAGGCCTATCAGATACTGTACGGTAGTAGGTTTTCACCAAGAAGAACATTATTCTCAGACGTTTGAACAAATATGTGAAAAAAACTATTATAGGAAACAGTAAACATGAATACTATAGTATGAAATAGTAAACATATCAAAACAGGCAATGTAAAAAGACTACAAAACAAAAAAGTCGTACCCCCATACATTTCTTATGGACGTTTCGTAGTTTGAACATGTTTGTAGACAATTTTTCTTTATCTCCAGTTTTTACAGCTTGCAGTTTGTTCTAGCCTTAAAATATTCTGTGATAAAAGGGTTTACATTTGAGCTATTGATCATTATAATGGTATGATTTAGAAACGAGCTACCAACCCTGTCACATTAATAATGTGACACCCTGAAGGTGCGGGGTTCGCATCCCGCTGGTAGTACTAATTTTTTGGCCTTGCAAACTAACAACACGTCTCCTCAATCATTTTCTGTCACCTGCCTCTTCTAATGCACATTATTCATTAAATTACCAAGATCATATTATAAATTGTGTTTCTTTCTATAGTCTAATGCTAATGTGTTGAAATGCATTGTATATTTATTTAATTTTACTAGGGTTTTACCATTATTTACATGCATTAGGTTCTCACATTATTGTTTTTGAAACGTCACAATTTTTATTTGACAAACATAAAATGGAAGCATAACAAAGAATCGGCTGATAGCTTCAAGGTCAATGAGTAAAACTTGCGGTAGTTGTTATTTTAAACGTTACAGTTTTTATTACTGAACTAAGATGTTAATGACAAACTAATATTATTGAGCAATAATACTGTAGTTGTAACTTACTTTGACTATGCGAAAAGCAAATTAATAATCACAATAATGTACATTTATACAGTTAGGACTATTATGAGGTTTTATGATCTTTTATGGGCAAAATCCTTTCGTCAAGGGGGGGGGGTGACCCCAAACCCCACCCCTTGCCACTGCAGCAGAATATTTAAGACGGTTGTAGAGCAATTTGATCTATAATAAATGTAAACAGATGATGTTGTGATAGTTGTACTAGATGATTGAGTACTAGCGTTGACTAGATATAGTTGAACACCTGCTTACCCTTTGTCGACCGACGGGACTATTAAGTCCCAGCATTGCTTTTTCAGAACAGCTGCTGCCAATTAGGCCATTCTAGGGTTGCTATTGGTTGTAGCTGTTGCCTAGCAACAGTTTCAACATGTCCTTGTAGTTCAAACTTAGTCCACCAGGCTGCAGCACATACTGGACTCCATAGGGTACTAGCCCTTTGTCGACCGACGGGACTCTTAAGTCCCCCAAACGGGACCCTCAAGTCCCAAATAATATTTTTTTTCTGTTACAAGTAACCATGGAGATATTTAATAACTTAATTTGATCCATAAAAACATCTTCCAGCAAATATTGTCTTATTTTTCCAATTTTTCAGTGGTTGGGCAACAACGGGTTAACATAATAATAATAAATGCAAATAATTGCATTAATTAATGTTTGTTAATTTATTTAAGCAAATATTTAGTAGTTGAACATTTTTAGGGGAAAAATTAATTAATTAGGCATTTACAAATGTATCATACAGTAATAACATTACTAATTGTAATTAATGAATCTATATTAAAATAATAGTCTCCTCTCCAACTCCAGAAAAACAATTCAACTACTTGATGTCATAACGGAATCATAGTATCAAAAATATTTTAAGTATTGCGACCATTGCAACTGTCGGCTGTTATTTGACCGCTTGAAAACACATTGTGTCAATAAACAAATAGTTTAGAGGTAAGGTAAGAGGCTCACGACACGTAGATATCAGGTTCGAAACCCATTTGGAGAAGATTTGTTTTTCATCATTTGATTTCATATAAATAGATAGGCATACTTTTGTAAACAACTTGTAAAGTTGACATTTTTGCGACACTTAGAAACCCACTGTAAACCACATGAAAAGTTACTCAAAATAATAACGACGGATACTATTTAAAAAAATACACAGTTGTTGACATCTACAAAACTGAAACCCTAAACTAAAATGACCTTGACTTTACCTTTCTTAAATCTATCCTTCTTCCAACACCAAATCATATAAAACAATTAATAATAAATTAAACAAATCTTAGGATTAGGCTAAAAAAAAACTAGCTTTTTGCATGTAGGTCTAGGTTTACATTGCTTTAGTTGTCAATTGCCTAGGTTTAGCCTACAATTATTCTATTAACTGTTATGAAACGTATGTAATATTTTTACACATAAGTTTGACGAGTCAACAACGAACCTTTAATTTGAAGAATTACTTATAAAACACGGTTAAAGGCTTTATTAGACAAGGGTCAATTACATCACGATTAAATTGTGTATCCGTGTTTGAGAGCTCACTTACATTTACAATCTCTTCGTGGTTTAGTTGGTAGGTCTACTATTCTCACTAATTTTCATGTATTGCTATTTTCCTATAACACTGGCATTCATTTTAGATATAAATCATATAACACAATTTCATTGGACTTGTAACAGCAAAATACAAAACCATATAACCCCTTAGAATTTATGTGGCATTCCCAGTTTCAAGAACAAAGGATTTATTATGTTGGTTTACCTTATGATTGCCATGTTCTTGGATAAAACTTTCAATAAAACTCTACAATCATCAAGAAACAATCACAAGGTGAACCAACATTTTTACGACTGCAGTCTAGTATTAATTGTATCATGGATTGGTGTAGAACAAACAATATGAAACTAAACTTTTCTAAGTGCTCTGTAATGACCTTCGGCCGTCTACGCTGTCCTCTGCTATTCCAGTACACATTGGAAGGACAACCATTAGAAAGGGTGTTTTCCATCAAGGATTTGGGTGTTACCTTTAGTGCTGATCTATCCTTTCATGAACATGTTTATGATCTCTGCAAACGATCTCACAGGCTATTGGGATACATCTTTAGATCTACTCGTGGAATGACAAGCCCTGTTGTTTTAAAAACACTTTATTCGTCCTTTGTACGCCAACTCCTAGAGTATGCCAGCCCAGTTTGGTCCCCTTACCAAGTTGGTTTGACTGACGAGCTTGATGCTGTGCAGAGGAAATTCCTAAGGTTGGTGGGAGTACGACAGGGGCTTCGTTGGACGGAGGTTCCACTTGCTGATCTCCAGGCTGACCTCCATCTCCATGATCTTCAAGTCAGACGTGAAGTGGTAGATGTAGTATTTCTCGCCAAGCTGATCAATGGCCTGTTGGACTGCCCAATGCTTCTCACTCAGGTGGACTTCCGCACTCCATCAGTGACCCGATCTCTGGATCTGTTCGGCAGGAGGCATCATGCACGTGGTTACGACTTTCACAGCCCACTTGCAAGAATGATGAGGCTTGGGAATCGATTCTGCCACACAGTCGACTTTTTCCACGAGAATACTTCCTCTGTTCGTAGAAGAGTTCTCGAAGCCCGTCACACCATTGAACACCATTGAAAAGTCTTATTGTTGCTGTTGTTGTCAATGTCATTTGTTGTTATTGTTATATTTATTTATATTGTTTGTTATATTTATTATATTGTTTGTTATATTTATTTATATTGTTTGTTATATTTATTTATATTGTTTGTTATATTTATTTATACTATCTAGTAAGGAACTTCCATGTGTGCCTGATAGCTTTCTAGAAATTCTTCTTTGTGGTATGTCAATAGTTTATTAATTAGCCACAGTGTTGTTGTTGTTGCATCGTTTGTTATTACTACTATTTATTTGCTTGTATGTTATGTATTTGTTAGCACTCAGTATCCATTATTTTTTTTTAGTATGTAAATAGTACCTAGCCATCTTTCTTGTATTGAAATGTATAATGGTTTTGCCGTTGGAATGAAATAAAATAAAATAAAATAAAATAAACATAATAAATAACTTCTTAATGATGTTATAATTGCATTTTAATTGCTTTGAGCTACGTAGCTATTATATTCCCCCTAATGGATTTGATATTAGAAACCAATACCGAAACAATTATCTTTATTGACACTGACGTTTTGAATTACGGCAGATTACGACTATTTCGTCGTGCAAGGTTGGCAACGCTCCGTGCAGTGGGCGCGGCCGGGTTAGCGACTTCCAGAGTTAGCGAATTCCGCCGCGGGACAAAATCGAGTTAGCGGGTTCCGGAGTTAGCCAATTCCTGACTGGGACGGTTAGCCAGTTCCAGAGTTAGCCAGTTCCGACACACGACCGAGTTAGCGAGTTCCAGAGTTAGCCAATTCCTACGTCTCGACAGGACAGCTGTGCGAGGACGAGGGGAGGGGGGTAACTAGAGTTCATAGCCCCCCCCCTCCCCTCCCAACGTCAACTGTCAAACATCAAACCGCCACTGGTAGCCATCGCATCAGATCAGTAATTCATGCAGTTACCACAGTAACCGCCGACTGTACCAGTGTTCATCAAGTAGCAATCTGCGGAAGTCTTGGAGATATTTTATGTTTCGAACTTGGGTTCGAAAGGCACGGATTCGATACCCAGCGTTCCACACAATAATTAGAGGTTTGGACCTTTTCCGAAGCGTTTGTGATGCCGCCATACAAAAATACACTGTCTTGGACACTAAAAAGACACACGTTTACTTTCAGAAAATGGGCAGTTCAACAATACCTAATGTACTGCCGGGTGATGCAGGTGAGACTAAAAATTAGTTTTTAGAAAAACTATTGTCTAAATTATCTATTTTGAATAAACATAATATACAGAACACTTTATCACTGGGTCTTAAGTGAAAAGAACTATATTCAAACGGTCGAGGCGAGGCCGATGGGGGGAAATGAGAAGAGTTGAAAGGCCATTCAAACCCTTGTGAACAATATTTTTCGTCAAACTGCATAATTCTTTAAGCTGATTAACCAACTAAAGAAAATTATGTACGATCTTGAAAAAAAAAAAACATTAAATTAAATTGCTGAAAATTGCATTTCTGAATGAAAAAATGTATTCCACAACAGCCAACAGATTCTAGATCATCGGCAAACCAATTTTAAAGTTGTGCTAAAGAAGGTTCTCACAATGACTATTGAACTTAAACTTCACTTGAGTCTTTGTATCCAAACTATGACGTGATTGAGGTGATTTGTGGTAGGTAAAACAGGTAGTTGGCCGCAGAGAAGCTGCTAAAGTGACGCGACAAACGTGGCCGAGAAGCCAAATCTACAAACGACTGTTGCCTACTCAAAGCCGCACGTGCTTTACTATCAATCCCACCGTCTATGACAAGTGTACTGTACAACCGCTGTCACAGCGAATTGTGTAAACAGATTGACTCGTCAAACTTTCCCAATTGTTCTGGACTACGGTTCTTATGGTGAATCCGCGTACCTTTGACGAGATAAATCTAGTTATTTATAATGTTATAGAAAATTATCAGTCGTCAATTGGCTTCCTAGCGGCAGTAAAAAAGGACCGGCCGCACCGCTACAATACCCATCAGAACGCGGACCCAAACCTTGATTCACAAAAAAAGCTATCTAGAACTTAGCTATAGAGTAAAACACCAAATACACTTTATGCAAAGCCACAAACGAGTCCTTAAATGTGTACAATTGGTCTGCGATGAATCTATCAGGGTAGGTAGGCTCACCTACATTTGGAATATGTAGTAAACCAAAACTTCTAACACCAACACTCGTACTTAGTAAGCAAACAAGGTATTTTGGATTGAAGTATTAGAACGAAATCTACCACCTCACCGAAGGTTACACGACTGGTATTCTCAATTTGTATTAAGTGTGAATATAATTTATAGAATAATACTGATTGAAGTTCGTCTAGAGAATACTACGTGTAACATTTATTGACAGCAAATCTGACAAAGATTCAAAGTAAAATTTAACACAATATTTATAAAATAAATACAGCTTTGTAACGTGTTAAAAAATAACTATTATTTCATGGATACATTGTATGTACTGTCAAAATAATCAATTGAATGAAAGAAAAATTTGTAAGACGTATTTTTTTCCTGTAGTCAGTAAAAATTGTTCAAAAAATATATGTCTGATATATTTTTGGCGCGAACGATTGGGAGCTAACGGCTTACTACATACAGTTATCATCGAGTCAATCATTGTAATCCCGATATAACCATTGTCTATTTGACGGTGCAGCGGCGCGATGTAGGAGCTTGCTTTCATCCGTTATTTTCAACTCGCGAACATCTATATAAATAGTACCCCTGTCACAACAACCTGCAAACTCAGCAAATTTCTATTTGCCTCTTCCTTCAACACGCCAAATTGGTTCCCTATTTAAATAAGATCATATCTAATGGGTATTTAGGTTGGCTACACTAAAGTGAGTTTTAGTCAAATGTTGGTAGCTTCTTAGTAATAAATAAATAAACCAAGTTGGACCAAAATACTGTATATTCACAAGTAAACTACAGCCGTTTACTTATCCTCCATAAGAATATAGTGAGAATTTCAAATTTTGGGCTCTGAAGAAATGAAAACGAAACAAATCGGCTCAAGCAGTCTTACCATGAGAGCTACATTACCTTATTTTTTATATGGTAAATTCGCTAAAATACAGTTTTATCTGCATACTGATCGCGAAGAATAAACATGTTTTTTGGTTACTTTTTCCGTTTTATAACATAAGATAGCTGAGTCGGTAAATTTGTATCCGTGTATGTGTCTACGACCGTGTATGCGACGCCCAAAATATTAAAACTAAAGATAAAATGTGTCCATCGCCCGAAGTCACTCAATTCAAATATTTATCTTCACTGTCCGGTTTCCGAAGTGAAAATAGCGGTACACTCATTGGTATAACTGTGTATCAAAATGTTGATTAATTATCACTGTTTGTTTCGCTGAACCAATACAACAGTTGATACTACAAAGAAAATACACTGTAATCTTGTGAGTTAGTTGACCCTTACATGGAATATCTTTGCCCAGTTTTATCAACGAATTGCCAGCAATCATGGATATGGACTTTGGGTACTGAAGTATCACTTGAATGGACCACCCATAACCATTCCTTCCTCACATACAGTACTTGGGTTGAACTCTCGCATGGTTACGATTGAAAATGCATTTGAACTATTAAATTTGAATACCATGACAGTTCCAAAGGTTCACAGCTACGTTCATGTACACTAATGCAACAGCAGCACAATTTCGGTTGCTCGAGTTTCTAAATCATACTAAAACTGTAACATTATAGTATCCATAGTTAACGGGCTTATTCCATAGCCTTAACATACTCCGGATACCGATTGCAGATGTAGTGCAAGTTACCCAATCATAGACAATCTCGCATGCAATATCTTGCTCAATTAACAGCAATTCTTCAATTAAAGCGACGATGCATCGGTGCACCACTTGTTGTGTTGCCTAACAAGCATTAATAGTTTTATGTTGTAATTATTACTAATAATAAAATAAACGGTATCAGCAATCTGACACATACTTTCTCCTATTAGCTTGTCAACAATAAACAACAATAACACTCATATTAAACCAATTTCAGCAAATTTTACAACTTCCAAATTATAGATTGCATAAGTTTTTAAAGATATTGTTAAGTTAATAAAACAATGTGAAATAAATAGTGAATCATCAAACGCCCTTATAAACCAGTCATAAACGTACAGTAATTAAATAGACCTAACTAATGCGGACTTTGCTTATGAGTTTGGACTAAAGATTCAGGTAATGAAATGTCATCATAACAGGAGTCGAAGGGCTATTACAACAGATTGACTTTGTATAATCCGTCAGCCATTTCATAGCAGTTTATAACAATTCCATGTAACTAAGTTAGAAAATCCATCACTGTAAATTGCCCTGTATTGCTATCCACCCCCGAAAGCAAAGGCGTGGGCAGAGATGGTTGGACGTAGGCTTACGTGCCGTTGTCATGGTTACCGACAGCCAAAAAATAGCTCAGACTGTACACATTTTCACCATATAACTATTTTTTTATTTGGAAATTCGTAACATATTATTCAATGATTCTGTGAACGAGGTTTTATTGATCAAACAACAATAGTGAGACAGAATGCTTGGATTTAAATATTTAATTTTGTCTTGCTATTTTTTGCTGTGATTAAACACAAGGTTTGCCCGAACGATTCAGGAATACAGTTGTATTCCTTAGTTTTAAGAATGATTATATTTTTTCTATTTTAATCAGGACTTTAATGGATTGGGACGTAGAGGGGTCATTTATTATGGTTTATTGAAATGCAGAGGATAAAGAAACGTTGGCAAAAAGATCGTTATATTTATCTAAATTGTAAAATACTATGAATAGCAAAACATTTAAAGTGAAGAAAAACACATTCTACATAACCGAACATAGAAATACATAGAAATTATCTCCAGCTAATTCCACAGGGGTGATCATACTGTAATATTTTACTCTACGTTCTCGATTATTTGTCATCAATATGGATAGGCCTAATGTAAGGACCATGTCATGAAGATTTTCAAGTCCAGCCAGAGAAGCACTACAGAATACTCCGTTTAGCTTCACCTACACAAACATCCACTGTCCAAATAGGCTTAACTAAACCCGTAATCTGGCATGTAGGGGGAGGAGGGGGGGGAGAGTTTTGACTTTGAAACCACTACTTTGGTCATCCTGTCATACGGTGATTACATACTCAAAGGAAACTCCTCCACAGACTTGTATATCTGACTACGGCTACTAGAGCTCATCTCAACTGGCTGTTTGACATCTGGCGTTTATGGTACAGAGTAAAGCCAAATTGTACTAGCGTTGTTTGGGGAGGGGGGTTGGGGGGGGGGGGGGGATAAACACTATCAGTAAACTGACACATACTTTCTCCTATTAGCTTGTCAACAACAATTATACGGTGGGAGTAAAATGTTGTTTTATGGGCATAGTCAATGGCAAAACTCACCAAAGTTGAAATAACTTTTGAACCGTAATTGACAGCATTGGGGGTTGTACCATTTTGTTTAAAGTTTAATGTAACACAACATGGTATTGGTCAAAAGCGTAGAGCCTTTTTTGTGAAAATCCGGGTTTTCACTAAGTTCAGGATTTCACATTTGTAAGAGTTTCAGTGATTAAAATGGAAGAAACCTACAATGAGCAAACCTAGTTACCTTCGCCGTATATACCAGCGCCTAGTGTCATTCGTGTTTAATAACAGTTAATAAACCATCGTTGACACCAGAATCTCCACAGAGAGCGAGATATAAATAGATACTGGTGACACCGTGGCGGGCGGGGGTGAGCCACTGACCTATACTGTTGAATTGTGGCGGCTTGGTGGCTGTCGCTGGGCAGAACGAGCGTAACTGGAGGACATACGGATTAAGAAATCAAGTTTAGAACAATAACCAACTTTGTCCAAGCTAATAGCTAACCGATCTTCTCATAGTGTAAATGATGTGCTAACAATCATCATATAGATTTATGTGGTAGATCTGCGAGAAGTAAGATAAAGATTTATGTTGCCTAACCGACCTAATATTGGTATTGTAGTACAGAGGACAGTTTTACCTCAAATTTCAGGTAGGCCCAAAACAATCACGCCATCATGTTATGAAGATAAATTTGACGTTTGAGCCTCAACGGCCAAGACAAGCATGGATCATCTAGGTCGTCTAGGAACCAAACAGCTTCTTCATCCTTTGTTTAACTTTTATTACCTTTACTATTAATAGCTGAAATGTTTAATAATAAGTTATCCCTTGTTGTAAGAACTTTGTGAAACTCTTGTTCTCCAAGAACTTTCATATGAAATGAGTTCTCTAAGTTAAATACATGCACAACTTTGTCAACAAACAATTTCAACCATTGCTCATCCTTCACACTACACGTACTTTTAGCTACATACAAATAAGTGTAGATTCAATAATTACGTCATATATAATTCCTTTTCCAAACAAAACAGTCAGCTAAATCCACATAAATGGAAATTAAAAAATCACCAGTGTTGAATGGAAACATAACATATTCAATAAACAAAAATAGGTGCCATAGTTTATGAACACTATTATTCCAATAGTCCAACACAACGTCGATGATGAGTCTCATTACTCGCGGGATCCGTTCTACGGTTCTCCCATTGGTCCGTGACGTGCAGGGACATAATCATCGCGTTATCACTATCTCTACTACAGTCCCACGTGACCTGTGACGTTATCACGTGTCACACTGATAACTAATTGTCAAGTACCCACACTTCCACGGCCTACATCAAATTACGATCAACTGAACCAACCGTTGTACTCGATCGATCAATAATATCACACAAATGTAATATTCAAACAGTCGAAGGTAATGGCAAATGGAAAGTACTTACCCAATTTAAAATAATCAAAATACGAAATTTAATTTAGTACGAGTGGTAAATGTAAATTTTGTACAGACGACATAGAATTTAAATCAATGTTGTGTCTTTTGCAGATAAATCTAACATTTTTTCAAAATATTTTCAAACTACGGGATGTCAGAAAATTAACAATTAGTAGAATTTTAAGCATTACCTAACTAAACTAATAGATTAAGAAATGCACCATAAATAATTGAGGAACTAGTCATATAACCTTAATAATTATAGCTAACCTAAGAAAAGAAAATGACAGATAATAGTTGAATATTTTTCTCGATTTAATAATAAGAAACGTTTTAATTAATCAGCAAGTCTAGTCGAAATATCATTTTGTTACCTTTAAAATCGAGCGTTATAACAATTACAGGTTGTAGATAGTTTTAGGTAAGTAGGAGGATATTTTGCGAGGGTATATTGGGTACGCTGTAAACTCTTGTTGAGGGAGGTATTTAATGGCTCTAGCTGTCACAGTTTTCACATGTAAAGTTGTGTACAACAAAACCACCTCGAGTATGTGACCTATTAAGTGGACTTGTGTCTCACAAAAAAAATTGTTTTAAATTAAATAATCGGTAAAAAGCTAAACACCCTTATAGATTGAAGGGTGTTTATTCGGCGACCTGTGCAGTTGTATTTGTGAAGAACCAATACAAATACATTGCATATTTTTGAGATAAAAGGTAACAAGTTCATGACAATTACAACAAAACTAACCAAATATTTGCAACACAAAGAGACTTTACAAAATCAGAAAGGTTCGGTTAATTGACCAGCGATGTAATCCACTTAAATAAATGATGATATAACACAAAATGCTCGGTAAAAACAATAGTATAGATAGTAGACACGTTTTTAACAGTCTGTTTATTTGTTGATTTAACCTTTGTATTGTCGACAAAAGATGCGATTACATGTTCTAGCTCAGAGTGAGGTGGAGGCAACAGTTTGGTCGATACAAATCACACCTCCACACTAGGCTCGCTACTGTACGCTCCACATCTAGCTCTGTCACTGTACCAAGTGAGAGAGAGGTGTCTTGATCCAATGCTAAACGACTCATCCTAATATTAAAATTATCATTATACGTTATATCTATAGACTATTGTTTTGTATTGTATTTTTATGGCAAATCTTGGGCAAGCTTGGTTATGGGATTAACTTAACCAACCCAAAATTACAAGCGGAAAAACTAGCTGGGTCTTATCTAGTATTACACAAAATAGACAACTATTTTGGGTAAATTCACTTAGTTTTGGTTAGGTAATGGACGAGTATCCTAACTTAACTTCAACCAACCTAATATTACAAGTGAGAGAATACTAAGAATATACACGGCAACTACACACTGGTTGTATGACTCAATTATGAGTCTGTTAACGATCTGTGGATGCGGATCTAAATCTAACACCACCCAAAAATTGATTTACTAAAAGTTTTAACAGTATGATTTAGGGCAAATTTAATCATCTTTGGTTGATTCATGACTGAATTGCCTTGACAAACCTAACGTGAAATGTTTTGTCTTCAAACGTCCCATTACAATATCTCAGCATTGCTATCAAGTAGCTGAGTGTGTGTGTGTGTACAGTAGGTGTAGGACAGCAGTAATTATAGCAGATAGTTGGCAGACCGAGGCGAGATACGGTAATCGACCTTGACCGAAAGTCACCACTCGCGACCGCGACTCGCACCAGGAAACACGACTTATGACAGAGGTTGTGATTCAAATTTGATACACCAATAGGAAAATGTAAAAAAATTTACAAAATTACATGGGGGTTCGAATATTTACCCATCGAAATACAAAATTGATTTAAGGAAATTGAATTTTTTCAGTCTACAGATTTTTACATAGGAAACATAAATTTTACCCTTTTCAATCACAGAAACCTATAATATTCCAACCATTTACCCAACAGCAAACTCGCTCGATCAGCGGTCAGCGCTGTTGCTGCGGCTTAGTTAACGATTGCCACAATGACATTTCAAGTACAATTACATTGGCAGAATCAAATATAGAAACGTATCGTGTGTGATATGACGACAACGGAAGCTATAGCCTAAGCCTGTTAGCAAAGCCGTACAACTCCCCAACACTCCGCCCCGAGGATAATTCAATTTCTACCCTTCACCGCCGCACCAACACACTGCCCACTCCCGCTGTTTTTGAAGATTTTGACTACTCTTTTACACCCGCAACACTATTACGCGTCTATAGTCTGTATGAGGGAACTTGTCTCCATCTACCTGGAGACTGTCCCGGGCCTTGTATTGGCCAGTTCCCATGTAGACAGGTTCCATCATACTGACTATAGGTCTTCTCTGTTGACTTTCCACCCACAAAACATTGCCCTATCCATCAACAAACATCCAAGGTATTCTCTGTTCTCATATATGTCTTAAACATCTTAATCTTGCTTTACCTACTCTCTCTCTCTCTATGAAGCTAAATTTCCAAATACCTTTCTCATCAAATTTCTACCATATTAATGTTAATTAAAAGCGGAAGCCGTGGCCAAGGTCGCCGCACAATCGCACCGCACCGCGTGGCCAACTGATTATGACAGCTACAATACACGGTTAGTCAGACGTCCTTGGTTACGAGACTGGCTTGGTTTGTGAGGTCATTGTCGTCCAACAAAGTATCGACGTGGCCAGCCGATCGTGAAACGTACAGTGGTGGACAGTGGCCGATACATCGATGTAAGCCAACTGATTGTGGAAGGAACAGTAGACAGTGCAAGAGGTCGTTACACCGCAGACATCTACATTGGCACCATATACAACAAACTGATTGTGGAACCTACAGTAATAATTTATAAGTCTCCGTGAGTATGAATGCTTTGAGGATGACGTCGCGTAACACCAACACGGGTCAATACACTTGGATGATTTACTCTAGTTGTTCTACAAACTGTTATAACTGCAGACATTGCAACAACACTGAACAATTCTCTTAGGGAAAACATGGAAAAACAAGCCAATTGTTACACTCCCTGATTTCAAGTCTCGAATAGTAAGAGCCTACAAAACTTATTGTAAGTGTAAGTTACCGATCACAACTAGTTCTTAACTCTCATGGTGGTCACGCAACGCTCACGACTCGATACATTCAAAACTGCAACAATTAATCAGTTCTCATTATGAAGACACGTCCTCCGAGGCCGGTTTATGAGTCGATTAGTTCAGAGACCTGAGTCATCCAGTCCAGCGACACAACTGACTCTCGTCTCTTGCGACACGACGTGGCGTCTTTGTTTGGATTTAGTTTATGATGTAAACAGCTCACGACAAATGGCAAACAACACTGGTCATTGTGTTGCAAGTGCTGAGTGTAGTGCGTACAACTTGCTATTCCGGGCGTATCAATAAAATAAAGTAAAAAAAGAGAAGAGAAACAAAACTGTTTACTGTATGAAGATCTGGTGTAGACACTAGAGACGGTAGACGAAAGGCGGCGATAGTATCAAGGAAGAGGATACTTCAATCATCATAACATAACTACCACTACTACCGACATTAGCGACCCAGGCGGCTGGCTTTGTTAAGAAACATTCCACTATACCAGCAAACACACAACAACTAACGTATATAAGTAGCTTCTCTAAAAAGCACTACCGGTACTGTTCTTTACAAATTTGTATTTCCACATACAACTCCATAACAAAATCAATTAAAACGCATGAAAGTCACCGTTCTTGTTCGTCAATTATAATCAAAAACTTAATTTGTATATAAAAACTGAAATAAAATATAAAGCAGAGTCTGATATCCACGAATCCATCATATTGGAAACTTGGTAAGGTAAGACAAACACCGCCTCCGACTGCTCTGCCGGGGCAAGGAACAATCTGCACAAGTTTAATAACCATCAGATTAGTTATCAGGCCGGGGGAAATTTCGTGTTGCCGAGCTGAGGTACATTTATGGCGCCAAATACATCCGCTACACCCATCTGACCTCCTTATCAGACAACACACTTTGTACAAACTCCGTGCTTATAATTTACCCTTCGCTCATCCACTACTATCAATCAATCCACTCTTTGTCTATCCTACCATCAAATACGTTAATCCATCCGCTCTTTGTCTATCTCCTACCATCAAATACGTTAATCCATCCGCTCTTTGTCTATCTCCTACCATCAAATACGTTAATCCATACGCTCTTTGTCTATCTCCTACCATCAAATACGTTAATCCATCCGCTCTTTGTCTATCTCCTACCATCAAATACGTTAATCCATCCGCTCTTTGTCTATCTCCTACCATCAAATACGTTAATCCATCCGCTCTTTGTCTATCTCCTACTATCAAAAATACGTTAATCCATCCGCTCTTTGTCTATCTCCTACTATCAAAAATACGTTAATCCATCCGCTCTTTGTCTATCTCCTACTATCAAAAATACGTTAATCCATACGCTCTTTGTCTATCTCCTACCATCAAATACGTTAATCCATCCGCTCTTTGTCTATCTCCTACCATCAAATACGTTAATCCATCCGCTCTTTGTCTATCTCCTACCATCAAATACGTTAATCCATCCGCTCTTTGTCTATCTCCTACTATCAAAAATACGTTAATCCATCCGCTCTTTGTCTATCTCCTACTATCAAAAATACGTTAATCCATCCGCTCTTTGTCTATCTCCTACTATCAAAAATACGTTAATCCATCCGCTCTTTGTCTATCTCCTACTATAAAAAAATGTTTAATCTATCCGCTCTTTGTCTATCTCCTACTATCAAATACGTCAATCAATACTCACATTGCCTATCTCCTACTATCAAATACGCAATACACAATTTGTTTTTTTCTTCTGTACTATCAAAGACATTAATCAATACACACTTTGTTTATCTCCTGTACTATCAAAGACATTAATCAATATACACGTTTTCCAATCTCACTGTCTAATGCGTTAATCAATACGCACTTTTCTCATCTCCTACAATCTAATGAGTTAATCAATGTGCATTTTGCTTACCTCCTACTGTTAAGTAGGATGGTATATAATAATACACACTTTTTCTTATTTATACCGTAACTAATGACTATAAATTAATTTATAAATACTATACACACTTCTCGAACACTGCTATCTCAGGTGCTTGTAAATTTATGAATTTACATTTTCCAGCTATCTTGGATAATACTTAATTTATAAATACACACTCTGCTTATCCACTTCTGTATAGGTTCTTATAAATTTCTCGATAGACATTAGGGATTATTCATTTACTCCAATAACTGCTTATCGGATTAGTGACTTTGTTCAATAACCGCTGTTTAAATACACACTTCGGTTATCTTATCTGTTGCACACTGCTCAACAAACCTAGCCATACTTTGTACAGTCCAAAACCGATCTTATTAAAAACTTTTTTTTACCATCTCGAACCAGTTTACCGCGCCTTCAGAAACCTTGGTGTGGTTGTGATTTTCTTTTAAACTATTTCACCCCTCGTTATTCAAACGAATCGCTGAAACAAGAATGGATCGATACAAAGTTTAACTGAACTACTGTCTCAGTTTTATACATCTGATTTATTTTACTAGTTTACACAGTACGTGACTTTCAGTTGTAACTTGCCAGGTTTACCTTGTGATGGCGTGATTCTATGGTTCTCGACAAAATAATTTACAAATTAAAATCAAAACTAAATTACCAATTAATTCGATAAGTTGTGATTGCCATTTAGAACAAACAGACTCATTAAGGGCTTTACGTGATGTGATACAATGTTTAATGACAACACACGATATACAACATAATCCGGGGTGATTAGAAAGTGACAAATAAACCAATTTGCCGTCGTGCGTCGCGTATAAAATCCACCTGTATGGCAAGGTTTTCATTTATTTGATATTTTACATCAACAAGTTATAGTAAGTGTATTATTCCTCATTTAACTGTACACTGAATTGAGAGGAGAACGGCATGTTTATATACTCACAAACCTTTTAACTTCTACGGAATTGTATACCTCATTCCTTATGTTAAATTCTTCACTTTTCAGCGATCTTCGACTATAACAACTTTCTGTAATGTGAGTAGTTTGTAAGAGTATAATATGGAATTTTCCACAAATTTCAAAAACGACAAGTTGGTCACTATTCAAATTACAAGAGTATATTGATACATCGTACTAGTTATTTTTGTATTGACTTAACACCCAATTTATATTGCAAACTATATCACTTTCTCATGTTTGTTTCTAATGGCAATCCAAGTATTGGAAACTATTTTTATTATTGGCCCTAATAATCATTTGTTCAAAACAACTTTCGTTGGAGTATCAAACGCTCATTAGTATGCTATCTAAGGTCGGCGTTAGATAGTAAATAGAGTAGTATTTGAATAATTCCCATAAACATATCATTAAAATGCCAAAGGCGTAGATATACACACAATAAAAAAATAACTTTCAACATAAAATGACAACCCTTTAAAATTAAACTGAGACTAGGGATTTCAGTCACCATAAGACGCCTTGGATAAGAGCCTCGATGTGTTTTTTTTGCTTATTCATTACACAATGCAAGAGCACATTTAGCCAATATTATAGGCAAACATTACAATCATTGGTTTTGTGATTCCAGCAAAACAACGTTTACAAACTCACCAACTGACGAATACAGCATACAAGAACTCACCTAGAACAAAACAAACGCCATTGTAATATATTGTTATATTAATTCCTAACGAGAATTCGTTATGCTATTTCATCCTAACATAAAATCACCAAGCAAATAAAAATGTAATGATATTGAGCATACGGTTTCACTAGTGAGCTTATACAGTACAACATTGCATAATGAAACGGCGTAGTGTAGTGTATATCGACAGGCTACGATTAAGGTTTAAGATTTACGTGTTATTTTATACTCGACAGAGTTCAACCCTTGCAAAGTGCTGTGCTATTATTACGATTACGGACTACTGCAGAAAGAGATAAAAGAGAGAAAGAGGAAGTTATAAAATTAAGAGATATAGGCCTAGAAAACAAACTTAACACATTTGCATCTATAGCCTAATCCCTTGAACTTTGGGTGAATTAAATACTCCGGCGCTAACTGCAAGGGTGCGTAGGTAAAATTTCAATAAACTAGAAGGATCCTAAGTACACTACACATTCAGTATTTAAAATGTTAACTGATCACAAATTGTGTAGTACATAATAACCTCAATATTTTATATCCTGATATTAAAACATAGTTTCCACCAAGAACCAACAAAAGCAAACTTGAGTTGAACACGTGGACTGGCGATGCATAGAATCTATAATCAGTGTTTTATTTCAAAACACTCTCTAAAATGTATTCGTGGCGTTTCTTTGAATATTCAAACAATACAGACGATTTCAAAGCCTCTTAGCACGTGCTCATGTGGACTGATTGAATGAACCGAATCACAATGCATTTCGCGTTGAGAGGAAATGTTCATAGAAATATCGCTAAAAAAATACAGCTTTGTCTGAAGGCTAATACTTATTTCAGAAAATAATACGGAATTAAAATGGGGATATTTCATACAAGTTCGACGCGCCATCCATGGTTGGAAAACCCATAAACGATTAATTTAATGTCATTCGTCAACATTACCACTTACAACCCGTACATCATTACTTTTGTCAATAAGATATCAGTGGAAATCGACAAACAATTTATTTCTATCAGTTAAATGATTATGAACAGCGATCTATAGTAGGTGGTACGAGTATGGTTACAAATAACCCACCCTACCATCATTTCTCGGAATTGTTTACAAGCTATCCGGTTGTGTTGCGTTGGACGTAATGCAAGGAGAGTGTAGAATGTTTTTCACATTCAGCATCCTCTCTCTACTTGGATATAAACTTACTCTATCCAACCAAGAGAATTACATCCAGACGATTTAAACTTGACTTTACAAACATATTTGTTATATTATATCCAACAAAATCTTAATTTTTTATGTGCTAGAGTATATTAAAAACCAACGTTAGTACATTTTCAGAATTATATAACAAATGATTTAAAACTAGAAAAAAACCCGTTAGAAATGTGGTCCTTTGAAGTATCTAAAGGAAAGAGTATATATTTTATGGTCAATAAATATCTGTGAATTTGGTAGTATTTTCGGGTGGTCCGACATCCTCCCCACAGCAGGGCAGTCGTTAATCAACCGTACACATTCGTGATCCATGAGTATGAATCGTGCTCGATTTCGACCAACAGGTACGCTGGCATTATTGAAATGACGACAGTAAACGTTCCGTGCAAACCTTCACGTCCCCTAGGCTCCAACTGTCAAACAGACCGAGGGGAAAGGTCATTACCCCCGTCACCCCTCCCGCGGTACTGCAAGGGTAGTAGAGGTTACTGGTGACACAGTGGCACTGAACAGTTTTAGTGCAGAGTCTTGCTCCTGTCCGCCTGATTAGGCAGGAGACGAGCTGGACGTTCAGGGATCCCAAACAGAAACGCAATCGGTTTCTCCTTCTGCTTCAACTTCTGGAGATTCAATGAAGACCCCCCCCCCCTTTGATGATGGTGTGAAACTCATACAATGAATATAGTGAACTGCCCTTTGCGAGCTTTACCAATCAATATGTGCCAGAAACACGTAACACGCGTTCATGGAAATAGTGGCGATATACCTCAGATCAGTCATGTCAATGCTAGGATGAAGCCCAGAAAATAATACAACTTAGTAAACAATTGCCTTTTTCTAGCAATAATCAATAGGTGCGGAAACGCGGCATTTTACTGCTCTTATAACTTCTGGAACAATGGAACGTCGTATCGCAGGGCAGGATGCAAATACAGAATGTTTTACTAGACTTATTCCACCATTTCCAAGTAAATGTGGTTGGTTATCGGGTAGAATGCGTTACCAATTAAGGCCATTAAGGACCAGATAGCAACCTACAAACGCAAAAACAAAGTTGTCAATGTCTGCTGATTTCACAGACCAATTACTAATTAATGAAACCGCTACAAAAGTTTTATTTATGTGTGTTTTAGCGAATTTCCCATATGAGGAAAAGCTATTACCGTAGCTCTCATAGTAAGACCTGAGGGATACAGAGGGTTACCTCTGTTATAGTATTGAGTTATAAAACATATAAAGACATTTATTAATCTTAAAAAATACACGCTTGTGTGTAGGTGATCTTGTCATCGTAAACTTGAAATAATATTCCACGAACAAAAGTCAAAAATACAAAATTCAACAATAATAACACGCTACACTAAATTAGAGCAGCTATTGTTACTTTATGTTTATAAAAACTAAAAGTTGTAAGCCTTTGCAACATGTGGCAAACTTTTCTGGAATCATAAATTCTTTGATCAGTTTAAAATAAACCCCAAGAAACCAATTACTCTTACTATACGGAGAAAACAACGCCAGAACAGTTCTTAATTAATTGATAAATTAAATCATCAGTTACTGATGATTTAATTTATCAAGTAATTAACACTTCTGAGGTATCCGGCCTCATCTAGTGTTTGTAATAATTTGTATGAAGTGACACGTTGTGTGTTGTTGGAAGAAACAGTAGAAAAACAACGCCAATCCACGGTGAGCATACAGGTGATTGCCGAATCGATACAGGCGCCTTCAGTACAGAGTGAACGCCTACAAGCAACGCTTCCAGATATCTTGACATACTTTTAATCGTTCCGATATAGCCTACTGTATCGTATTGGAAATGCTAATTTTATTTACTTTTCAAACCTATCTAGGCCTACTTTACATAAGTGTTTATATTTGGGTTTAATAGTATTTTAATAGTACTTTGCGATGGATCCGCAATTAGAAAAGTTAGAACTGTAAACTGCGCAGCTTTTATTTCAAACCGATTATCAAGGTGCCAAAAAGAATTGACAGTATCGCACTGTAAGCGGCTCGATCAACTACGTACTATTTAAATAAAAGATGTGCCGTAGCTGGTTACAACTAGTTGGAAAGACCATTGCCCACCTCGAATAGCACGATGATATAAAATCCCATAAATTAGCAAATGTGTCCTAAAATCAATCGTTATCAGATCTCAGGATTGATTTGGGAAAATGAAATCCAACAAATAATCACTGTACTTCAATTGGAATTAAACAGAGCTTCAAGCCAAAGAACTTTGCATTTAATTACACAGTTGGGTTCAATCCAACTTTTCACTTCCCAGGTAATATAATACGATAATAGTTTGGTTTTGCTGTTTTCTTCTGATTGTTTACAGTGTCGACTGATGGTTGACTGTTAAGTTGACAGTTGTTTTGTGCGTTTATGAGTGTACGTGCCTGCTGCGAGGAAGGGTATGGGGGAGACTACGCCCGCATAACTCGCACCGCACCACACCACACTCGCCGACGCGACGACACTCACAAACATGACGCAATTCTCATTATAGAAACACACCAGTCAATATAGTTGATAAAAATTATCGTTATCACGATTGGTAACGATCGATTTCCAATGATAGCGAATATAAATTTATTTATCAACGAATACACCATTTCCAAAATGTTTTAGGCACAAGAGCAGAAAGCAATTATCTAATTGCACAGCTAAATTTATAACGAGGCCTAATTGAAATGCAATGCAGGAAAGCTGGGGTTTTGTGTAAATTTAGTAAGATTAAGGATTATTATCAGCATTATCTTAAAAAATTAAGGATTATTATCAGCCAAGTGAAATTAAAGTGACTAATTGAAAGTCCAATAAGGCTAGACCACACAGTAGTAGTCACAAATAACCGACTTTAGTTTAGTTTAGCATTATTTAATGCTCCTGAGTCGACAACCACTGGCGTTGTCCCAACAATGAGGGAAACTAGTGACGAAGTGTGAAGTGTGAGTGAGTCAGTGTTGGCGAGTGTGTGTTGACGACTCAGTGACTCACTAACCGCCGGCACCGACACTACAGCGCATGCGCACCGCGCTAACGGTGACACAAAACAAAACACTAGGCTGCATGGCGCCATACCACGACCACGTCACAACACTACAATAACCGGAGAAACTATCCTGCCTATACACAACATTGTATACATGTGACATCCAATCTAACCTACATCGACCAATCGATAATTGGAGACTCTCAGGTCCGCCTACACCGTGCTCTTTACACCCTCAGTCGATCAATCTCGTCCTTAGTTATTGAGGGGCGAACGTGACATCCAGGGTCCAACAAACCGGCAAAACTCGCCCTTTTCAAGTCCAGATATTTTATTTCAAATATGAATTTGACCAAAAATAGTGCCTCACAATAAACTTGTTATGAATTGTGTTGCAAGGTGTTAAAATTACAAACATTACTACGAGCCTTTTCGTTGACCGTCGGGCGTCGAAAGACTAGTAATGATTAATGAGCTAAACACATTTTGAAAAACTTTTTGCCAGTTTTGTTCCTCGTATTGGTAATCTTTTTTAAATATCACCTACGTCTTAAATTCTTCCCACAACCTTAATTACACAAACGAAACAAACATCGGCTGCCAATATATCAATAAACCACCAACCAAAAAACCTGACGTAATTTTATGGTAAATCCTTGACTCACAATACCAACCTGTCACAATAATCGCCATGAACAACCCTAGCAAAAACAGAACCTTCATCCAAGAATCCGTTAAGTACTTTGGAGATCGGCTTTTGCGCACCTGTCGGGCAGATGTGTGTTGTCGGGTCAACTATTTCAACACATTATCGCTGGACTGTGGACAGTAGGAACGCATCATCAGGTGTCCTTCGGTCGGATCTATTTGTGGCGCATCTCCAGCGGCTGTACCGAAACTGCCACGACGTTTTATGATCATAATCCATACCGAAACTGCCACGCCAATTAGTGAGGATTATAAGGGTGTTTTTGAGAATGCTAGAAACACTGAAACTGCCACGGCGGATTCCTCAGGAAGGGGAGGTTGGTTTGGCAACGTGCAGGGAGAAACGGGAATGAGAATATCCCTCACTCATCACAGTGACGATTTTGAAACACAACACTTTCTACTTTGCTCATAACTTAATTAAATGCTTTTCATGTCGCTACTTAAAAGAGGCCATACTAACATTGTACTTATTTAAATCAAGTATCAATAGAAAAAGTCATTTAACCTCCGATGAAGTCAAAAATAATTAAATAATATGTTCTAAAGGATTAAGATTGCAATGGAATGTAAAATGTTTCTTACTAAATGTATTATATGAATGCTCTTAACCCGTTATAGTGAATTACTGGCGTTAAATAACTCGATAAACACATATTTTATCATTAGATTTGAAGTTTTAAGTTTATAAATATACCAAGGTGTAGGTAGGCATCGTCAAAATTGCACAAGCAGAAACATAATCTAATGCAAATAATAGCACAACAGGATACGTGTCCTGAAGTATAAATAAAACACAATTGTTGGCGAATTTATTGATTTCATCCTATACTATTCATATTTTGCAAAAAAAAACTTTTTAACGTCGCCGTAGCAGTAAACCCTAGGTATTTGTTAAATCTAATGTTATTTAAATGGGGAATACATATGTCTTGTTTATGGACAATTTTAGTAAGAATCCAATCAAACAAATTGAAATTCACTTAGTGTGCAGGTTTGCTGCGGGCTGCGGTGGAGGTAATGTATTTAGAAATAAGCCGGGAATACCATGAAAACATGCTTTTCAGCAATGAGTTGGAAATACTGCGCGCACTGCGTTCCAATTGTCTTAGGAATTGGCGTCGAAGTATGAGATCCTTTGTGATGACTAGAATACACAGAATTTAGTTCGAGTCTGACCAGATTTTGTTTAGTACGAAATACAAATAAAATACAAGACTAGGCCAAGAAATATACAGATACAATTATACTTGTATACATAAGACGAATAATGTGCAGGTTTATATTAATAATACCAGATAAAACTTCATTATTGATAAGTATACATTTTAGACACGGTTGATAAAAAATAAATCTTAATTAGCCTAGGCTACTTGTAGTGATAATTCAGGGTCACCTAATTCTGCCAACCTAGAAACCGGGAATAGCCATCGATCTCTATTATTATTACAAAAGCACGTGAATTTTAACTATCAGGAAAAAGTCCATGAGTTGTAATTGAATTTAGTAAGAAACCGGGAAATAAAAATGGTCAAATATTTGCCGTAAAACCCACCCAAAAACACAGAGCTTACACGTTTTGCGTAATCGAAAAACGCCATTGCGAGGAACTACTGTAGAAATTACCACGGATATTGCCGCAATATCGATAAATCATCACACACTAAGCCGCAAATGCAAGATGATCATTAATTTTTCGTCGATCGCGAAAAATAGTTACGGGTGTTAAAATAATCGCTGGAGATGAATAAGAATGTTGCCGCAATTGTGAAATCATCACCGGTCATTATCATTGCGGTCGTAGTTTACCATCACAGTTATTTCTGCGTTTTATCGCGAGAAATTATCACGGATTTTGCCACGATCGTAACATACGATCACGGATGTTCGTTAAAGTTTCTTACGACGATTCTCCATTTTTAGGCGTTTCCGTGATCGCAAGTAATAATCTCGGTCGTTTCTATGATCACAGAAAATTGTCACGGATGTTACGCCTGGTGGGAAATCAACACGAATTTGCTTCCCATTTTCTCATGTTTAATTAGAATGGAATGAGACTCGGTGTATGTCTTTGCATATATTTATTTAGTAATATACCTCAATTATAAATTTTTTTATTCACATATACAGGGCTGGGAAAAAGTATGGACATCACCAGTTAACATTTTAATGGGTTACGCCAAGAAAACAAAACTCTGTACACGTCTCTATGGCACGCAAGTGAACTTTTTGTTGTATTCAAATTTTGTTCTTAAACCCAAAATGGGTTATTTTGGTGACCCAATCGAGTGACACCTCATATTAATAGGCCATTAGACGAAGAAAGATATATCGAAGAAAGAATATCGACAAAAGCTAGAGGTCTCTATCTAAACTCAACCCACTACAGTGGCTGAAGAATGGTTGCCATTTATATTTTTCACCCTGAGAGACCCCAAGTAAAAATATACATCAATATCCCTTGTTAACAATTTTATGAGTTGCAGCATGATAAAAACTGTACCTTTTTATATACGCGTTAAAATCGTTTCAGTTACTGCTACTCGTTGTTATATTTAATCTGTGAAGCATTTTGCTCGATATCCTCACAGAGTTTTTCTCTAGCAAAACCACTTATTAACACCACACTTTGTATAACAAACGGTAGCCGTCTACTAACAACGCCGCACCCCTTCTCTTCGTTTCAAATATCTTATCCTCCATCTAAAGACTATCAATCTGTTAATCTGGTGCCGCTCAAATCTAAAATGTTTACCTCTTGACTGTGAGGCTTTCTGTGAAGAAAGAGAGTGTGAGCTATCAGCAATTACCTTCGAAGTTAGCAAAAAGGAGAAATTACTAGTTGTTGCCGGCTATAGACCACCCTCAGGGCGCAATGAAGTTTTCTTAGAACTCTTGGGTGATTGCTTGAACAAGTTTGAGAAAACTCACACGAAAACTGTAGTATTAGGTGATTTTAACATAGACCTTTCCATTGAAAGCTTCACCAGTCACAGACTTACATCAGAAATGTCATCATATGGATTGTTTAATGTAATCTCATCCTACACAAGAGAAGCATTAGGTTCAAAAAGTCTAATTGACCACATTTTCACTGATCCCCAAACCAAAAGTGAAGTAGTAAAGTCCACATTGTCCGATCACTACGCTGTAATAGCAACCACTAAAATGAAAATGACAATTTCCAATACTGAGGCACAGTTTAAATACGATAGGACCTTTAGTATATCAAATATAAACACATTTAAGATCCTAGTTCAGAGAGAAAAATGGAATGAAGTGTTTAGTGCGCATGGAGTAGATGCGAAGTATGAAGAGTTCAGCTCCCAGCTTCAGTATTACTTTAATGTGGCATTCCCAAAGAAATGCAAAAAAATCAAAAGTAAAGGCAGGGAAAAGATTGTATTTCCAGAAGAACTCTTTAATCTAAAAAACGAATGCTTCGCTCTATACGAGAAAACCAAACACCTCTCCTCTGACCATTTCCTAAAACAGTATTACCTCAGATTAAAATATAAATACCGGGACATGATTCGAATGTATAAGAGCAAATTAATATTGGAAAATATAGAAAATTCTGAAAACAAAAGTAAAACCATCTGGAAGATTATCAATGACAATAGACGAAAGCATGGAAAAGAGTGGAAACCCATCTCTCTGGTAAATAGAGAAGGAGAGGGAGTGAGAGAGCCGGTAAAAGTCTGTGAGGCACTCAATAATCATTTTACCAGTATAGGGGATCATTTATCAAGCGAAGTTAAACATTATTTAATAAAAAACGACACACATAAAGCCCAGTCAATGTTTCTTGCCCCCGTCACAGAGAGTGAAATAAAATGTATTATAAATTCAATGAAAAATAAAACATCGGCAGGACTTGATGAAATCTCTCCTAAAATGCTAAAGACGATTGGCGAATACGTAGCTAGACCGTTATGCCACCTAATAAATCATTCGTTTATCGAGGGGACATTTCCATCAGCCCTGAAAGTGGCAAAGGTTATACCGGTTTTTAAGAAAGGAGATGAAACACTTTGCGACAGCTATCGGCCAATCAGTCTGCTTTCTACAATGTCAAAGATTTTCGAAAAAGCTGTTTTGAATAGATTATATGACTTCCTTGAAACTCATAAACTACTTGTCCCTAACCAACATGGCTTCTTAAAAAATAAATCAACTACAAGTGCCATCCTTAGCTTGGTAAACAAGATAGTGAAAGACTTGGACAACAGGCAGTATGTAGCAGGCATATTTGTTGACCTAAGCAAGGCATTCGACATGGTCAACCATGACTTACTTTTAAAAAGAATGTGTGACTTGGGAGTCAGGGGAGTGGCACTAGATTGGTTTGCTTCATATTTAGGAGGAAGGCAACAGTTGGTTTCCATATCTAATGTTGATGGAGCTGGTTATCTGAGACAAAGTGCTTCTCAAAAATCCTTGATCAAGAGAGGAGTGCCCCAAGGGTCCGTCCTGGGGCCAACACTGTTCCTTATTTTCATTAACAGCCTTCCTAAGTGTGTCAGCTCGTCAACAACTTGCCTATTTGCCGATGATACGTCCCTTATCCTTTCCAGTCCATCTATGGAATCATTGGAGCTAATGGCATTTCTAGAATCGAACAGTCTTCTGCAATGGTGCTATGAAAACCAGCTGATTTTGAACGCGGAAAAAACTCAAATGTTAAACTTCCACATGTCTAATAGGTCTTCGTCAGCAAACAGCTGTGGCCTTAATGTTCTTCTAGAAGATAAAGTAGTGACCTCGTCCCAGAGTGTAAAGTTTCTTGGTGTGATACTGGACGAAAATCTGAAATTTCATCATCATATTAAAAGTGTAACCAGTAAAGTTTCCACCGGGATTTTTGTTCTACGAACTCTGAAACAAAAGGCTGGTAATGAGGTGCTTCTGTCCGCATACTATGGCATAGTTTTCCCATATCTATCATATGCTGTATCCGTCTGGGGAAGTGAAAACCAAAGAACTTTGCTATTGTTTCGTTTCCAAAAAAAGGCCCTAAGAGTAATCTTCTCCCTTTCAAAAAAACAATCGTGTAGAGAAATCTTTAGGCAGTACAACATTCTAACATTTCCTTCTTTGTACATATTGGAGACACTATCGTTAGTTAAAAAGAATCTTGACATGTTTGATGTTGCTTCCTGTCACAGTTATTCACTCCGAAATACTCACAACATTCCCATACCCAAACACTCCACTTCATTCTTTCAACATCATTTCCAGTACAACGCTACACAGCTGTACAACAGCCTCCCTCTGGCGTTGAAGACCGAGCAGGATCACCAGACTTTTAAGAGGGCGGTGAAGAGATTGCTCTTAAATAAAGTATTTTACAGTGTCCGGGATTTTTTGGCTGGTAGTCACAACTTGTAAATAGTCTTAAACATTTTAAATACCTAAGAAGTTGTGTATTTTAGTTTTACTCCAGTTCATTTTAGTTTATTTTGACATAGCTAACACTAATTGTAATTGGTTGATTTGGCTAAATAAATGACTTATGACTTATGACTTATCAACTAATAACACACCAACACCCTTACTACTAACTCTCTGAAGGATGGCACAAAACTGTTGAGAAATACCGAATTTGAAAAGTATTACATGAGTCAAGCTAATAGGAGGGCATTCCACTGAGATTCCGCGTGACCAACCCTCTGCAGGGCATGGTGGTTGGTACAGTATTTGTAGTTCTGCAACCTAGCGTCTTGGGCGAATAAAACTTTTTTTTAATATTACAGTTTTACAGTATTATATTAGTATTTGATCACCTCTAGTGTAATTAAAAGCGTCGAACAGATCATATACAATGCAGTGTTATATAAGTGGTAAATGAACATAAAACTTGTTTCTTAGTGGTAAATAATTATTCATTAAAGTAAATATATTCTCAAGAAGAGACGGAATAAATACTTATAAAGGAAATACTCTAACAGTCGCAACACTAAAAACTTAAATTAACATAAAAATAACTCATAAAATATAAATACGAAAGGGCAAATCAATCACTTATTTTTCCAATCAACGTATTATTGTGAAAGAAATTAAAAGGTTAAGACAGAAATGGGAATTTTAAGTCTCCCGTTTCTCCCTGTCTATCTGAGGAATCCGCCGTGGCAGTTTCAGTGTTTCTAGCCCTCTCAAAAACACCCTTATAATCCTCACTAATTGCCGTGGCAGTTTCAGTATGGAGCATGATCGTAAAACGTCGTGGCAGTTTCGATGTCCCCTCTCCAGCTACAAATAGCGGCAAGTGGACGCGCGCTCGCCCGCACCGCCTATACAGGGCGGAGTAATCTGCAACGAAGGACTCTTCAAAATTGGCCTGATATTAACATTAACGTCTCATCAGTTGAGTTTAGACCATTTTTAAACAATCCGTATTTCGATCAAAGGTATTTCCAGCTCTTCGCCTTAATTTGTTTGCCAATTCGTCATCTGAGTGGATTTAGTTCCCGTCTTGTTTTAAGGTTGTCGGTTCGATTCGATTCAAGTCAGTTGTTCTAATGAGCTTTTTGATGGGTCCAAAATGGACCAAGCTTGATCATTGGGCTTGCTTTTGACTACAGAACCATGATACGATCGCCAGAAACAAAGCTCTCACCTATACTCCGTTCAAACAGCCGTGGCACCTGACGGATTAGGACACCCCATGAAAACCCTTGGGGCCTCATAATCCCTCAGGTGCCATGGCTGTTTGAACGCACTATAGCCATTATCCACGCCAAAATGTGCACCCTGGTATCGTATGCATCAAATTACACGTTTTATTATTTATTGTTTCTGATTCCAGGGGGAGGGGGGTTTGGAGCCAAAAGCAAACAACACACAACTACGATGGGGGGAAATAGCGACGAGTATCTGTCAGAAGATTGTTTTTGTTTGGTTCACAGAAGATTTGGCATCCTCTCAAAATCTGAAATGTCCTTACTTTAACAACCAATTTCACTAAAATGACTTAATACGTTTTGTACAGTATAATTTTGTCTTTATAGGTAATTACAAGATTAACAATAAATACACCTGGATGTTATTTTATTTATGCTGAATGATTGGTTAATCATATAGCTTACTAAAGATCAAACTACCATGCTTAGTCTTAAAATAAAAGCAAATAAAACAAGAAAACTCGACGATATACAGTAATACCACGGTGTTAACCAAAGTATTTCAAACAGACACGCTAATTATTGTATAAATATAACGTTTGTAAAATTTTAAATCGTAATTCTTTACTATCAAACGACGGAACGTTTTAAGATATATTCTAACGGTTAGTGCATTCAAGCCACAGATAGAAAACATCAATTAGCCTATTCAAATTTCCCCGATTACAACATAAAAAAATTCCTCGAACTGAACTGATATCCGGTTTATCTTTGGACCCAAACATTTGTTTTTGCGACACTGCAACAAAAAAGACTAGTTTGTGTTGATCATCGATGTATTGCTTAAAATAATAATGCATAAATTCTGATTCTGTTGACTCTAAATTTCTACCTATAATCTGAAGCTTTTATTCCTGATTCATTGACACGAAGATAGAGAGATACAGGAATCTATTTACTCCAATAACGAATTGCGTCCAGTCCAACTGCAGAAGAAAAGATAACAAGTTTACTGTGCGGCATTGCCACTGGCTGGGTGGAGGGGGGGAGGTGCGAAGGATGACTCAGGTTAAAAGGAGAGAGAAGATATTCCCCTCCCCTCCCCGCAACAATGCAACAGAACCAGGATAGACAGGTCCCAACGTGTTCAGAGTTCAGATCCTGATTCGATGCAATTTATAAAAATAGTTAGCAGAACCACAGAGGACATTCTCCTTATGTCCTTGGGAGTTTTTGGATTTCTTTCGTTAATACACTACAATTAGGAGGCTTTATATCAACAATACACAATTTAAGTTACTTGTTTGCTATTTGTGTGTAATCCTAAAAAGGGATTGTGGATCATTATAGCAATGCATCAAAAACCCGTCTAATGAATTAACTGATAAGGACCCGATTTTTAAGCTGGTTCCGTCCAGTTCATATATAGCCAAGGAATAGGGCGTTGTTTTGAGCGAATTTCCCATATAGGGAATAAGCTGTTACCGTAGTAGGCCTACTCATGGTAAGACCTGAACCCGGGCCCGATTTAATTTTTCATTTTGAGGTCCCTAGAGACCAAAAACACCATCCGTTCAAATTAATATACCATATTGTAATACATGTTTATTTGAACGAGTTCGCGATCCAGCATAATCGGACCATGGGAACAGGGGTTTATGGGGGGGGTTTTATGTGGTAAAAATGGGGTTTTCCCATTTTTGACCCTAAAAACAAAAAAAATTCAATTTCTTTCCAAACCGTTTTGCAGAGCTTAAAAAAAATAATTTAATATATTGAAGCACTGTTGTATAATGTCTAACAGTCACAGAGAAAATTCAAAAATAGTGTAATTTAAAATTCTCATGTTATTCTTATGGAGAAATCCTTGTATCGTAAATATGTGTAATTATACTTCATCTGACAGATTTTTTTAATTTCTTTGGATCCAATTAAGACTCTCATTTAGGCTACTAATTAAAAAATGGTGTGAATTTTAAGACTTTTATCAGGTTTACATGGTTTTTCTTCTTTTTGATTTTATTGAAACATGAATAAAATCGTTTCTTTTTTTATCATTGATTTGTTCAAAAATTTCTCCAACTAAAATTAGAAAAAACTATTTAAACTTACGCTATACAAATTAGAATCCTATGCGGTAAAAATTTCAATAAGTTTTAGTTATTGTTCATTATGGTAACGTTCATAAAATATATTTTGTTTTTGATTCAATAACGTAGGTTGTACAGTAGGCTAGTTACATTAATTAAACATCAATAAAAAACATAAACAGATCATAAATCAATTTGATGTTTAAACTTACACCTGGGAAAATATTTTAGAATATAGGTTTTCGCTATGTATCGATATTAAATATTGCAGGTTCTCTATCGGGAAACTCTACCCAACCCCCCACCCTGCTAATTATTGTAGCCCAGTTAGCCTAACTTAATGCTTTTTAAGGCCGGCCACACACAGAACCAGGCAAGGCGGGGCGCGACAGGGCATTTTGCCCCGGGGCGTCTTGTGCGACGGGAATTGCACGGGTGCTTATGGAGCTCCACACACAGGACCAGGCGAGGCAGGGCAAAATGCGAAGGTCTCCAAAATTATCTGCGCATGCGCGGTGATGTAATTTATTAACCTTACGTGATAATTTTTGTATGGATTATTTTACAACCGATACAATTTACATTTATGACTGAAACAATTTATACGACCAAAGATTACACATTTGATACGACTATACAGTGTTATTAATACAGTGGTTGAATAACTAATACTTAAATCTTGGTATTGATACTGAGGAAAGAGAGGGCCAACATACATATTATTATTAAGGGTTTCAAAAATCACTCCTCTGGAGGTATGACTTTGAATTTTGTTTTCTATTCTGCTCCCAAGTATAAAGTCAAATTAAAAAGTTGGCTAAATCGGCTCAAAGCTCAGAAATAAAAAATCCTATATGAATTTTCTGGTTTACGTGGGCTAAACCTTTTACTTGACGTGCCCTGCCTCGTTCTGTGTGTGACAGCAGCAGGACAGGGCAAGTCAGGTGTCTCGTCGTGCCCTGCCCTGCCCGGTTCTGTGTGTGGCCGGCCTAACCATTTAAGGTCAAAATTTTTCCCATTTTTTGCCTTTCGAGCAGTCGGGAAAATGGTGCCCGGTGACTTATACTCTCGCCATTTGACCGCAAAGATATTTTTCTTTATAGTATAGGTTGCCATTTTTTAGCAGTCGGGAAAATGGCGGGCGGAGACCTATACTAGCCGTTCGACCTTAAAGGGTTAATAATGAGGTTGGATTAACTTCCACAGTAAATTTGTACACTACGGACACATAGGATATTGAAGTAATGTTGACAATAATACTTAAAAGACCTGAAATGTTATTCCGAAAGGTGGAAATTTGGTTTTTTTTTAGTGGAGGAAACGATTTTTGGGAAGTCATTTAAAGGGGAAAGGGCCTAAAAAAGGCGGTGCACTCACCTAAAAACGCCGTGCAAATCTGATAAAATTTAACCTAACTAAACCTAACCTAACGAAACTTCTAACCGTTAGAAAATTCCTTTTTGTGTCAGAATAGGTATGTAAGGTAGGTACAAGGGTGTTCTTAATTTGAATTTGTGACTGCATTTAAGTATTTAGAAGGTGGGCCTAGTAGGTCGGATTAGGTACCGGTAAGGTAAAGTTTAGGTTGGACAATGAGAGTTGTTAGTTTATGTTATCTCTTAAAATCTCCAGATTTTTTTCCAATTAAAATTGGCAAAAACATTGCAAAATACTATTTCAATAATGCAAGCAACGTGATGTCCTTTTCAATTGACAGATCTACAAAAATGAATAATTGATCAGCTAGTAAATACTGTATGCATTTACGTTTAAAACGATGGTTAGAATTGAGGAGGTAAATATAACTGTAAAATAGGATATAAAAATTCCCACTAAAACTCGCCACTAAGGTAACTTACTTTACCTAGATATTCAATCAATAATTTGTAGGCTTCTGTTTTCTGTTTCTTCAGATGAATGCTCTCACGATTGGCCGGAAATATAACGTTTCCTAATTGAGTAAACTCTTCTACCCACACTTCACTACATTGCCAAGAATACCATGTTCTACCTCGTACCTTTTTATTCCGTCTCCAGTCCTTAATATAGGCAAGGGTGACTAGTGTCAGGTCAGAAATGACTCATTTTCAAACCCATGTCATGAAATTGATTGGTCCATATATCGGACAGAAGTCTTCGTTATAAGATACAAATACAGACATTTTCAACATAAAAGACATTCAATGAAGGTAGTCGGCCATATTTATGAGGGACACACTGACGCAGGTAGCACGGCGGACACAACCTTTATGTGTCGACATGTATTTGTATCTTATAACGAAGACTTCTGTCGGATTTATGGACCAATCAATTTGATGACATGGGTTTGAAAATGGGTCATTTCTGACCTGAAACTAGTCGACCCTTGACTATATTAAGGACTGGAGACGGAATAAAAAGGTACGTAGCCTATCATATCATTCGTACAACATCAGTCTTGGTGGCAATAATGTTTAAACAAATTTATAAGATTAAACGTAGTGATCATCACGACACTGAGCCGCTGTTCTGTTGTCAATCATCATTCCCCCCTATCTGAGAGCAATAGTACCTATCAAGTGAGAAATTTAGGCAGAATTAATTTTATCGAAAACTTGCAAGACACACTCAGTTTTAGGTACTTTAACAGATGAAGCTGAAGGTAGGCCTACTTTATGAAAATCAGTCGGGTAGAAGAGCCAAACCGACTCGACAAAGAAAACCCAATAATTTTAAATATAGGGTGCGGCATATTTAAGGTGTTTTTGTTTTAAACATTATTAAATTATCTTACAGATAATTGCAACGGAACCTCTCCATGTCTACCTTGTTGAACGTATGCATGGAACGGCCGCTGAGTTGCAGTGATTTTTTAAAAACGACTTTAGTGACAAAAGCACGCTGCTCAGATCACCACAGGATAGGCTAATGGCATTGTGTAAGCTTTCCAACTAGCCTACCCCTAAAGAGGCCTACCGCCCTCAGACGACCTGTCGCTGAACAGTGCACTGCAGAAAGATATGATAAGTTAACCGATGATATCGGTTTTTTGGCCACACTCTGTATAAGCCTATGAGTTTACTAATAAAAGGTTAAAAACCTGTAGGTTTCGAACCTGGGTCGCTGACTTAAACCAGGCTCACAGACAGTACTACGAGGTATTTTAAAACCTTTTATTAGTAAAATAGGCCTAACTTAAGTGATCCAGAAGCTAAAAATGTTAAAATATAAGTTTACATCCCACTGTACCAACCTAAAATTTGTATTGCATTCCAAAACTAAAAGTACCTTCCTAGCCTAAGTTTAAGATCTAAGTTATGTGGTAAAACATTAACAAACATTTTTCCACTACTAGGCCTAACTACGGTACGTGTTATCCACCCAAACTCGTCCAGCTCTATCTGTCTATAAAACTAGTTGTCAAACATAACCCTATAGGGCCTACTTGTGAAACGGACGGCCTGGACCAAAAAATTGAACCTGCAATAATCACATTTCCAGAGCTTTCTATATTTTGTCGTACCTAAACACATTATCTCAACACAGGTTAAAGACCTTAGATAAAGATTGGTAGGCTAGGCCTATTTGCATTTCGAGATAAAATAATTATGCATAGTTTTCCGCTTAAGAAAGTAACTTCAAAAGCCTAATTGACAAGGGGGTTGAATGTGAAGATGAGTGCAAACATTTGTTTAATACATACTGTGGAAACTATCTAGGCCTAATAAGTTAAGGATCCATTTCAAGAAAATCGCAAGATCGCTTTTTTTTTCAGACCACTCAAAATTTAAAAGATGCATAAAAAAACTGTTAGTTATTTCCTGTTATACAGCATAAAGAGTTCTTGGACCACAAGATTCGGAATGCTGTAAAGCCTGGTGTAGGCTATAGATAGCAACAGTTGAGATTTGTTTAAATTACTGTTGTCTAGCCATAGTTTGTAAATACCTTACTGTAAGTTATCTTAGATAGATTAATAAGAATAAGGAAAACTGACTTTAGAGTCTAAACCTACACCTTGAACCCGCACCATGATTATTAGTGTTATGTATGGCCATTATTTGTTAAAAGTTTTGTTCGTGTATCGTGTTTATCTTTTGAAGACTTCTTGACGACCTCCTAGGAGCGACAACACATCTTAAAGGCTTGACAATGACACCTTGAGTGTCGAAACCGGTTGCTATTCAGACGACCAATAGATTACGTTGGCAACAAAAAGGTATGTAGGCCTAACCTCTAGAATACATTGTTAAAAAAGGGCCTAGGTAATCCGGAAGGCAAAACCTCAAAAATGAAAATGTTATAGGCTAGCCTACTTATGTTAATTATACCATAACTTTGATAAATGCAATATTTAGGCCTATTGTCAATTTTAGCTCAATAAAATGATTTGATTTGATCACTAAAAGAAACTTTGAAATGCAAAAGAATTGACTGCCAGCTCTTCAGAAACCAAATGATAAATTGAATTAGATCATTTTAAAGTTCGATCAGTTAAGTTAGGTCACATTGGTTTAAACGAGGACGAAATTCAAGTCGCTACGAGTAATATCAAAAGCAAACTAGAACCTCTTGCTGCTAAAATAAGTTAGATACCGTAACTTTGAACATTGTAGTTAACTTATTGTTTCAGTCTTAGAAAGCAAGTTGGTAAATCTAGTTGATGTTGCTGACAGAGTCGATTGCTTGGAATCTAAATTAAGCTTTACGTCGGCTGTTGTTGATACAACTTGGAAAAAATCTGGAGTGAAATTGGAAATAGAGAATCCTGATTCTGAAAGTTAACATTCATAGTTCATGGGACCGAGGAAAAGAATACTGCCCCGAAGTACCTATTTAAGCAAAAATCAGACGTGATAACGACCTAGTCTGCATATTGATCATTTATTGTAAACCTGATAAATGTTATTGGATAATAATCTGAAAGTTTTCATTAGCCAGAGTTCTTCAGGAAAGAAACCTAAAACCTCTCAAAGAGTGCATCAAGGATCGTTCTAACATGAGAGAGTTTAATAAAACTGCTCTCGTTGAGATCGATCAAAGTCTTGAGAATGTCAGTGTTACAAGAGACAATACTAATGAGGAAAGAAAGCGCCTGTAAGAACTATGAGACATAGCCTACTAAGTTAATTGTTCCATCTAGGCTAGGCTACATTAAGTTATCATTTAATCTTAGGCTAAGCTTATCACAAATACCCCCGCCGCAGCAAATCTGCCGACTAAGCGAATTTCCATTATCTCTAAATGATTTTCAATTGAATCTATTTAGGTTTAACGAGTAACTAGGTTTGCTGCCACAAGGAAACTGAAACTAATTAAGTGTGTTTTAGTAAAATATTAATAGCTTAGTATAAAATAAATAAATTTGCCTAGTTTGATCAAAATATATCCATAAACAAACAAACTACAACATTTTCAATATTCTCCATAAGAAAAACATGGGAATTTTCTCCGTTACCAATAACCGTAAAAAAACACTTTGATATAGGCCTACTAAATTATTTGTTTTTTAAGCTCTTTAATATGGTCTAGAGATAAATTGGGAAATTTTGTGTTTGGGGGTCAAAAATGAGAAAAACCAATTTTTTCCCCATAAAACCCACCGGGAAACCCCGTTCCCATGGTCCGATCATGCTGGTTCCGCAAACTCATTCAATTTTATCTCGCCTTACACCTTTAAACCAAATTTCATCAAAATCAGACAAAACTTACTCAAGTTATCGCGTTCACGGACACATATATATATAAATCTAGGCCTATACATATATACAGAGTGTTTCATTAAAGCGTAGCGGGCTATGCAGATTCAGATTCTACATGCAAAAATAAGTCGAAAATGAAGAATAACTTTTTTTCGATTTCGGCTTAGTTTGGCCGTAATCCGCCATTTTGTTTTTTTTTTTTAATAATTAATTACTCAAAAACACTTGGAGATATTTTTATGAAACTTGGTATAAACTTTAAGTCTACAGGTATAAACATTCTCCAAAAATATCTTCGATCAGGCTCATCTAGTTTCAAAATGGCGACCATTTAATTTTTTTTTTTTTGTAATGGCCGCTTTTCAGTGAGTTTTACTTAAAAGAATTTAAATGGCCGCCATTTTGAAATTTGATGAGCCTGATCAAAGATATTTTCAGAGAATCTTTATACCTGTAGACTTAAAGTTTATACCAAGTTTCATAAAAATATCTCCAAGGGTTTTTGAGTAATTAATTATTTTCAAAAAAATACAAAATGGCGGATTACGGCCAAACTAAGCTGAAATCGAAAAAAAGTTATTCTTCATTTTCGACTTATTTTTGCATGTAGAATCTGAATCTCTATAGCCCGGTACGCTTTACTGAAACACCCTGTATAGCTACAAATTTGAACGAATGGTGTTTTTGGCCTCTGGGGACATCACAATGAAAAAGTAAATCGGTCCCGGGCCTAGGTTTTACCGTGCCACCTACAGTAAGAGCTACTTCCCTATAGGGAAATTCGCTAAAAGAGCCCTAACTTAACTTAAGTTTCCTCAGTGTAGGTAAGTTAGGTACCGGTAGGATATCATAAAAAAAATATGGTACGGTATTAAGTTAAGATACGGTACAGTACTCGTAGGCCCAGGCTATGTTAAGTATTTACTCTAGTAATATGGTACCGGTACTTAGATATTAAATTACCAGTAAGTTAAGAGGCTACGTTACGTTATCTTGCCATTTAATAAGCTATTTCTTGGATTACGCCTAAGTAATATAACTGTAATTTTCATTTTATTCAATCCGAGGCAATGCCGTTCACAATCATTGTCATTTTAAGGCATGTCATCATGGTTAAGTTATTTATTATAAAAATTGGTGGACTGGACAGTTTATAAGCTATGAATAAATAAATATTAAAGAGACCTAGATACAATTGACAGAGGATACACACAACTAGGGTAGGCTAGGTAGGTCCAGGCCTGTTCAAGCTAAACTTACTATCTGTCTTTCGTACAAATAATATGCTGACCTTCCCATCAATTTTCATTTTTGAATCTTTGACCTTCTTAAAAAAAATCAGACAATGTTTCATATTAGAGGGTCATCTCACCACAGCTACAATCTAAGGAGGAACTTTAACCTACATATTCCACTAGCCTATCTCGTAAGTTACCACTTTCCATAAAAACCAATCATTCTCCATGTGTATCCGTCTTTTTAATTCTCTGCCTAACACAATCAAGGGCAAACATGATTTAAAAAAATTTAAGCGTGGTCTGAGGGAATATTTAGTTGATAAGGAATTTTACAGAGTTTCCTCGTTTTTAAATTGTAAATAGTTTGTAGCCTACCTTTTGAAGTTCGTATCTTTATTTTGATGGGTCTGATTTTACTTGTTTAGTTTTAGTGACTTTTGTCCTGTACATTTATGTAATATTATGGCAATAAAACATTCTGATTCTGATACTAAGGGAGTGGAAACTCTAGGCCCACAGCCTAGGGTCTTCCTAACTTAAAAGATGGACTAGGCCTACGCCTAGTTTGGTATCACTACCGAAAATTAAATAGGCCCCCAGAGTTCCCAGAATTAAAATGAATATACAGTAGGCCTAGCCTTCAAACATTCTCACTGCTAGACTAGGTATTCTAATTAAGTTCTAGTTCTAGGCCTAGGCTGTTAATCAAAGCAAAGGCCTAAGCTAGCCAACTAGGCCTATTATAGAGGAAATCATCAATATTTAACTCACCTAATCTCAGTTCTCCAAAGTTTCCACATCCGATTTTCTTTCCTACTCTAAAATTAGGTCCAACCATAAGAACTCCTGCAGAGCTGGAGACACTGTGCCGACTGGAATGCATGGCGGTTCTTGTCGCTGCTAGACTAGGTCTCCTTTTAGCATTCACGTCACTCGATTCTTTTTCTTTGTTATTTTCTCTAGGATCGCGTTTCTGCATAATGCGAAAACTACTAATAAAACTGGTCAGCACTCCAAATGGCTGCTTATGGTAAAGGTAGGACCCGGGCCCATTCCACTCGATAATTTAGAAACCATATCACTTCACTGATTTCAATACAACTCACGATTAACTTGACACAACGTTTTTGCTTTCCAAAATTTCAACACTTTCACATCACAAAAACTTCACACAAAAGAACACTCCATCCTAATTTACAAATTACAAGTGAATTTTATGAACGAAACAATAAACTAACACCAACCCTCCATCATTATGTTCTTGTTCTTAACTTCAGTTCACATCAATTCTTACCACCCCTCTCATATGGTCGCGGAGGAATACAGAAATTCTACACACAAAATACTTGTAATTTTGATCAAAAACCACTACTGCTGTCCAAAAATATGCAAAATTAAATAAAGATAAAGGCTCAAAACTAGCCAAATTATTAAACTAAAGGTAAAATTGCACAGTAAATTTCACGGGACTATTTCCTTGCAGATAATATCAAGCAGCTGAGCTCACGCATGAGCTGACTTTTTACCCAGACATTAACAGTTGGCCAACCTAACGCAAAAATTAATTTGATTTTGTATGACAACTAAGTAATATTTAATATTAAACTGCATGGGTTTCTATCATATATTACAAAATTATTGCTGTATTATCACTGTTTTTTTGTTTACGCATCTTATTCCTTTTCACTTGGACCACCTCTTTTATTTGAATCTCACAGACTTTTGTCTAGGTAGTTCGTATAATATTCTACTTTGATCCTTTGAGTTGATTATTATATTAAAGTAGTTAAATACCTTTTTTATTACCTGTGTTCTTGAGTAGATTTTTATTATTTTTAAATATTATCAAGCCATTGCTAATCAATGTTTATCCAAATTTCTTGATTGAAAAATTCCTTCTATTTATTAAGACTTAGACCTACTTTTATGTTATAACCATTTTGTTAAAAAGTTACACAGATTGTCTAACTTAAGTCATTGATTAAATACCCTCCCTTGGTCTAAGCATTGACTTTATATCTACACTGTGTAGATATAAAGTCAATGAACTTAGTCTATGTTTGAGCCAAATAGAGGACAAATATACAATCGATGTATGATTCAAGCAATCCATGCTGCTTAAATATCGGTTACATTATAAATGATTGTTTTTGGAAATGTTTACACTATTTTTAATTTAACATATATCTATAGTCAATCAAATTGATTAAAATCAATGAGAAAGAAACCAGGATTCTTGTGCTTCATGGTTCCCCACAATAGCCAACTTTTTCGCTGTAGAAAAAAAACACACTGAAGTTCTGAAGTTCATCTTTTTTAATGGCTTTTTAAACGTCTAAACAAACAAAACAATCAGATTAATAATAAAATACGGTAAACACAATAATGTACCTAAAGTAAAATGTAAATAAAACGTTATTGTTGATTTTGTTGACAAGTTTTCCACCTGTGGATATTATTTTAAAATATTCATCTAAAATAAAAAGTTTATAACTTAACAAAATAAATGTTAAAAAAGCCATCACATTAACTTAAGTGCTTTGATTCTAATCATTTTATTTTAAATTATCATGAGTCTTAGAGATTTGAAAGATGAGATTTATCTCATACTTCAAATAAAAGAAGGTAAGCAGAGACTAAGCTAACTTACAGTAAAACTTTTGTGTGGTTGTACTCGCAGTTTTGCTAGCTGTAAAGTCAAGCATTTAGGCCTATGTTAATGACACTTAGGCCTAACTTTATAGTGGCTAAGGGTTGCACTTAAGTTTATGTCCTACATTTACTAACTTATTATACATTAACTACCAGCTGTTTATAAAATGAAACTGATCCAAACTAAACCTAACCTTAATCAAACTGCAGTATGTGGGTAAATGTAGGACATAAATTTGAGTGCAGCCGTGGCGAAGTTATAACACATAAAAATAGGTACTTAAGCTTGTACATTACATTTACTGAGTCTGTGGCTCAGTCGGTACTTAACGGACTACGGGCCCAAGGCAGTGATGTCGTGGGTTCGGATCCTGGTCACTGCCGAAAACATTTTATAAGTAGGCCTAGGCCTAACTTACAGATCACCTTTTACTTTACCAGCTCACTCCTTGCTGTGCTATATACGATCCAGGCTGAAGGCTGTACAGTCCTTCGAGAAAACTAAGACGTGGTTCAAAGCAAATGTTTAAGCTTTGCTTAAATGAAAGGAAAACACAACTCATGACCTAGCATTCTAGCGCAGAATCCTATTCCCAACAACCTGCCTGAAGTAAAGTTATTAGGCTTCATAACCGACCCCAAACTCGCCTGGGAAAATCATACTAAGTGGGTCATTCCATATCAAATCAACAAGGCTCTCAACCTGACCATCTTGGATTTTGATGAAATTTTGCATACTTGTAGTATTTTGAGTCCTGAATCCAAATATGTTTTTTAAAAAAATCTATCTTTTATAGTTTTTATGATATTAATATTTGAAAATGGTAAAAATTGGCGTTTTTTACCGTGCGCGCAAATATAAAATGTTGTCTAGGATGAGTTCTATTGGTCCTATCAAGTTGTACAATGGCTCATTTTAAAGAGGATTCAAATGCCTTTAATCTGATACCAAACTCAACCTACTTTGGTAAAAATTAATTTTTTTTGAAAATTTCAAAATATGTTTTTGAAAAAAAATTTAAGATAGTGTTTTTTTAAAAATTTGAAAATTACATATGTTAAAGAATGTAATCTAATAAGTACATTATAAAAATTTCAAAATGGGATGATAATGGGATCAGCAGTTATGATAAAAATACTTGACTATGGTTCACTGTTTCCAAGCGTTTTGGCGCATACAGCGTGTACGTACTAACCTAAATGTATCATTTAATAAGAGTCTATTAACTATATGATTAAAATTAAAAATATCTGCCTATATTTGAACTATGTATGTCATATTTTGCTCTAATATAAACTAAATCTAGCAAATAAACAACATTATTCAAGTTAACAGAATTTCCGTCAACCTTTGAACATGGGGGCTACTTTGAACAAACTTTCCACTTTTCATATTTTATTTTTTTTTCATATTAATTTTATCTTTAAATGATAATGTTTATTATAATTTTCTATTCCTAGATAAATACTCTACTTAAAAAAATATTTAATAGTGCATACTATGGTTCTGCAAAAAATTAAAAATACTTATTTTTCACTGAAATTTTTTAGTAAAAAAAAAAGTCGTCCAAACTTCCATGTCTACAGCAATCCCAGTAAGTTTATGATTTATGACTTAAAACCATAATTGAATAGCCCATTTATCTGGGATTAAGAAAATACCTGCTTTGATTACTTTATAAGCAGTAATAACTTTAAAAAAAGAAAGAAAAAAATACCCAATTTGCTGACCCTTACTTATAACGTCGCGACCCTTAGTTCTGGAGCAAAATTTCCCGGACATGAAAAAAAAAATACTTGGGTTTTAAGTTTTAAGTGTTATTTTTTAAAATTATTTTTCTAATGAAAACAGATGTTTTGAGCCTTAGTTATTATTAGCAGCCATAATCCAATTCCTTTATTTGACTGCTATGATATTTAAAAAATACCCTTGCAAAGTTAAAAAATAACCGGACGGACATTTTGAAAATTCTCCGTAACTTTTTTTAATTTTTGACATATCAAAATAGAAGTTATACAGAAATGTGGTATGTGATTTGTGGTATTTAAATCCACAAATCAGTTTTCACTAAAAAAATTTTAATTGTTAAAGTGAGAATACATTATTTATACTTATGAGCAGACATTTCCCCAAAACTAAATAATTAGGCTATCATGGAATATTATCTATGTATCAATAATAAGGTTACTACAGGATTTAAATAGATTGATCACAGTATATTGTGTGACAAAATTATCAATGCTTGTTTGTCTCTCTCTCTTGTCACAAGAGGAAAGACAGACAAACATGGACCTATGGGTTTTGGCTCAGGTTCCTCAGTATTATCCAGTTGTGTTGCAACGATTTACTGTAATTAATCTTTAAGTCTGCCTTTTCACTAGGCTGGAGACACTAGTCAGCCACTAGATCTGTGCAAAATCACATTGTGAAACACTTTACGTTTACACTATCAGGTCGCAGCGACCCACCTCGGCAGTAGCGACACGGTCTTGAGAAGTTGTAATTTGTTTGACAGGTACACAGGTCTAACTTATGTTTGTCAGTCTTTACTCTTGTCTCAAGACCGAGTCGCTACAGCCGAGATGGGTCGCTGCAACCTGATAGTATAAACGTAAAGTGCCTCACAATGTGATTTTGCACAGATCTAGTGGCTGACTAGAGTCTCCAGCCTAGTGAAAAGGCAGACTTAAAGATTGATTACAGTAAATCGTTGCAACACAACTAACTGGAAAAGACTGAGGAACCTGAACCAAAACCCATTGGTCCATATTTGTTCAATGGTTGACGGAAACTCTGTTAACTTGAATAATGTTGTTTACTTGCTAGATTTAGTTTATATATAGCAAAATATGACATACATAATTCAAATATAGGCAGATATTTTTAATTTTAATCATATAATTAATAGACTCTTATTTAATGATACATTTAGGTTAGTACTTACACGCTGTATGCGCCGAAATGCTTGGAAACAGTGAACCATAGTCAAGTATTTTTATCATAACTGCTGATCCCATTATCATCCCATTTTGAAATTTTTGTAATGTACTTACTAGATTACATTCTTTAACATATGTAATTTTCAAATTTTTCAAAAAACACTATCTTAAATTCTTTTTCAAAAACATATTTTGAAATTTTCAAAAAAAATTAATTTTTACCAAAGTAGGTTGAGTTTGGTATCAGATTAAAGGCATTTGAATCCTCTTTAAAATAAGCCATTGTACAACTTGATAGGACCAATAGAACTCATCCTAGACAACATTTTAGATTTGCGTGCACGGTAAAAAACGCCAATTTTTACCATTTTCAAATATTTATATCATAAAAACTATAAAAGATAGATTTTTTTAAAAAGCATATTTGGATTCAGGACTCAAAATACTACAAGTATGCAAAATTTCATCAAAATCTAAGGTGGTCAGGTTGAAAATAATTTTTTATTGGTTGATTTCATATGGAATGACCCAAGTTATGAAAGTGTGCACCAAGCTATCGAGGACATTGCATCTCTTTAGGAAGCTCAAACCTATGCTGACAAAGCAATACCTACTGATTGTCTACTTTGCTTTGTTCCACAGCCATCTCAGCTAAGCCTAGTTGTGGGTTGGAGGTTTGGGGCCATGCAGCGGGCTGTAATGATATACTTTTCTTACAAAAGAAGGCCGTCAGAGTTAAGTTCATCTGCTGACTACCACAAACATTGAAGACCTCTTTTTAGTAACCTCAACAACATCCTTACAGTTTACAGCCAGTACATTCTTATCACCCTAACTTAAACAACGTAAAGACCAACATTTCCAGTTTTGCAATGAGAGAAGACCAACATGATCACTCCTATCTAAACAATGGAGATCGAGACAATACTGGTTAAGACCGTCACTGCAATCCAGATCATAATAACTTACAGTGGAGAAGGCCTGTTAGATGATTTAAGTTAAGTATTGATGTGTCTGGAGAACTGCTGATGGACAAGAGTTTCAACAACTTTTGGAGAATTATTTCGAGAATGAATTATCTTGTTTAGCCTACTATTAAAAAGGTTTAAATACCTGCTATCAAGCAATCCATTTAATTGCAGTAGTAACTAGTTTCGACTCCTATGTGGAATCATCTTCAGGTGGTACAAGGACTTCTTCTTTCTTCACATGAAGAGCGTCATATTTAACACGTAAAAATAAATAAACATTTACACATGACACAAAACACTTTTACCGACACGAAAAATTTACTGATCAGTTGAAACGACAACAGACTACGCTAACCCGGTGGAGTTAAAGCCCAGACTCATTATCTTGTTTAGGCTACATAAAAAAAGTTCCGAACATCATAATATTTCTTTTAAAAAAGTGGTGTTTCTGGGTTTGTTATGAAAATTTTTGTAAACTCCGGTGGGAACATGTTAAAAAATAACAATGTTTAATCATGCTTTTTCTACACCTCTGTTAGGCCCCTTGATAATGTATGTATTTCTATGGCTACTTCTATGGTATTCTTGTAACGTGTTTCTCTAGGTTACAGCTTTGGATTTGCAACTTCACCTCTGGTCATAACAGCAAACCTGGCTGGAAACATTCATGAGAGTTTTATTGTCGAACCCAGCCATCAACCTAAATTTGAAAATGTCTTTGTATGGATTATGGATAAAACTAAAATGAAAAAGTAAGTTGAATAGGCTAGTTATATCCAGCTTCGTAAGCTTAAAACTCGTACATAAGAATTAGTTTATTGGAGGTGCCTCCATATGAATTTTACCTACGATATCTTAATTTAACATACATTTAACCTATAGTTTCTGAATCTAAATTATACTTGAATTTATTACTGCAAATGAATATTTTTAGGTGATATCACTGTTCAATAAACTATTTTAATTTATATTCTAAGTTATTTTGACAAAACTTGCAATGCATGTTTCTTTCCATGTTAAATGCAATAGACATTTAATTTAATTTCAAATTGGTCTATGACTTTTAATCGGCAGAAAGCTTGCCTAATGACGTCACTTCACTCCTATAACTAGAATAGGCCTAAAAAGTCCTCCCCAAGTATTTTAAAGACTTTTTGTTGCTTTCAGCACTTTGATCCTGACGGAACCGGTACAGGAGATCAATTCATAAGCCAATGAGCGCAGCGTTACAAAAATAACAGGGTATTCTGAGTAACGTGTTATCTTGATAACAGGTTACAATTTATTAACAGTGTTATTTACCCTGTTACGTTAAATAACGCCCATCTCTACTTCACTCCTATAACTAGAATAGGCCAAAACAGTCCTCCCCAAGTAAAGTTAAGGTGAAGTGAAAAGAGTTACAAAGATGATAAGAAAGAAAAAGAACATCGTTGATTAAAAAATGATCATAGATTATAGAAACCCTCAAACTGTTTCAGAGATTCAGTAGTCAATAATATTTTCCTTTAAAGGGAATTTCATCCCATCATGAGGATAAACATGGATCGGCGGACTAAGTACATGTAATATAGATCTTATTTAGGCATGTCAGGGTGGTCGTTCTAGCTTAATGTGAATTCAAGGCTATATTAAGTCTTTTGAAGAAGGTAAAGTAAAGTTTAGGTTGCAATGAACCAATTTTTTTGTTCTTGTTACCTCTAGACCGTTTTGTTCAATTAAAACTCTGAGAAAAACAATGCAAAACAATAAATTTCAAAAATGCTTGCAAACAGAGTCATGATTTAACATTAAGTAGGCCTATAATAAGGATGCTGTCTGTTTAACGTATAGGCAATGCAAATTACATTTGTGCACCCCAATTTTACTGATTACAATATTCAATGTTGTTTCAGTATTTGGGCAGAAAAACTACCAGTGCGAATAGAGTTACTGCTTACAATATTCAATGTTGTTTCAGTATTTGGGCAGAGAAACTACCAGTGCGAATAGAGTTACTGCTTACAATATTCAATGTTGTTTCAGTATTTGGGCAGAGAAACTACCAGTGCGAATAGAGTTACTGCTTACAATATTCAATGTTGTTTCAGTATTTGGGCAGAGAAACTACCAGTGCGAATAGAGTTACTGCTTACAATATTCAATGTTGTTTCAGTATTTGGGCAGAGAAACTACCAGTGCGAATAGAGTGTTTTTCAGTAAACCAATCACAGCGGAGTAGAATTGGATACATTATCCTCAATGTGAAGGATGCTCAAATAGCCCAGGATGAAGCTAAAGTTAGTGGTTTGTGAACAGAGTAGATTTACCATAATGTAGGCCTCAATACGACCTGGTGCATGTATGGTTTTCATTATTGTAAAATTTATGAAATTTATGAATGCAATCGTCATAGTTTAGTTTTAAAAATGTCTACTTGTTCATGACAAATAAAAGAGGAAATGGGAGGTTTTTGGACACAGTTCTAGACGTTTAACATGGATTTAGAAAGTCACCAAGAACTCCTTTTAGGAGGATATGGCTGTGTCTACGTCTACATAATTTTTTGAAATTCATGAATGCAATCGTCATAGTTTAAAATGTTTTAAATGTCTACTTGCTCATGACAAACAACAGGTGAAATGGGAGTTTTTGGAGAATCGGACACAGTTTTAGATGTTATAAACTTCTTTAAAAAAGTCACCAAACTGCTTTAAAAATATAAAGTTTTTGCCCGGGGGAGGACCCCCAAGCCCCCCAAACCTTGGTACAGCTGCCACTGTCGAGACGCCCCCTCCCAAAGTTTGTCCTGGCTACGGCCTTGACTGGTATTAGCATAATAACAAACCAAATTTATATAGGTTTAACATTTCTTAGACAACATTCATTAAAATTTATTATATTACATTAATAACACCTTTTTGGTTATTACAAAAGAACAAATAAGAACTGAAATCAATGACCAATCGTATAGAGGCGACTGTAATTAGGGCGGATTGCCTTAGGCAGTCTATCTGGTATTTAAACCCCATTACAATATTTTGTCACTGTGATTCACAATAAACACAACATAAATTTAAATGTATACAGAAATCTTAGTTTACTTGGTTTTTAATCGTTAATTTTTAAAATCCACAATGTATCCTTATTTGTGCAATAGTATTTTCTCATCGGTTGGGGACACAGTGGGACAACCAGTAGTGTTACGATACAATTAGGCTAACAAAACAAAATCCTGTATGGTGAAAAAAATCGAAAGTAAAGAAGGGTTTCTCAGGTTCTGCTTTGTAACACTTATAATATCGTGAAACTGTAATTATAAAATACATGGCTTATTGATTTACCGCATAGTGATTTTGGAATGGAGTTTATGTTAAAAGCTATATAGAATGTTAAATTGTGAAATCTTAAAATGAGTGTCTCCGAAGTGTGTGTGACAGTTTTGCTGTTGTTTTTTCAGATCACGGAGAAGCAGATGAGATTACTAGGGTTGTCGAGAGATGCTTCTCTATTAAAGCCAGAGCTTGTGTTCTCTTTCTACCTCACAGATGTTCCTATACAGAGTTCTCTGCTGAAGGTAAATAGGCCTGGCTCTGCTTCATTGCCGATTCTGCTGAACTTTTATATTTTAAAAATAAAGCAATGTTAGAGTAAATTCAAAATCCAATTAGAAATGGGCGTATTAATTGATTATATACTTCAACTAGATCTAAGAACTAATTCCATAAACATCTTTGTTTGCTAAAGAAGTTGTAGCTAACGTTTGAGGCATGAACTAGTAATGTAGCCTACTTTTTAAATAGGGTAACAAAAAAATTAATAAAAAAGGAATCAATCTGGTCACCCCCCACTGCAATTTGCTAGTAGAAAACTGTGTGTAGAAACAAACAGAAGTGATATATGATCTTGTAAAAATATTTGCTAGTACCCTATTGTTGGATATACTTATGTAGCATTATTATACACTACTTACATGCTTTGAAATTGTATTTGTTTTATTGTAACAAATTTCCCTACCGAAAGTATAGATACTGTTGTATTCATTAGATTGGTATTCATTTGGTGTTGGTCCACTGTATTATCTTCCATTTAAGTGTTCCCCAGATGGCAAACTATTCGGTTAAGACAAATTTAATAATGTAAAGTTAACCAAAAAGGGAACGAGTCCAACCTGGCATAAAAACAAATTCTCTACATGAGTGAATTATAAGTGTAGATCAGGTTGAGGTGCCTTGTGTAGCTTTTTTATTTCATGAACAAGGAAAGCTGGGCAAAGTGTCAAACTATCGTTGCATTTTTGATTTTTCTGAAGATGGAACCAGCAACCCTCACTCAGGCAAACACTATAACCACTCGGCTTCCTATTTGGCAGGATTGACTCTTTCCTGTAAACCTGCTATCCAAACAAGAGTAGTTAGTTTATTTTGTAATGTGCTTTTTCAGCCGCAGTTCTCGCCCAGAATGGATGGGTCGAGGCTGAAGGTGACCTCTGAGCCTGTGAAGGTTGTTCTGCCGCCCGGACGTGACAATATCACCCTCACAATCGATGTGATCAAAACACACAATCTGGAAAAGGTGAGTACATACCCTTTTGAAACATGTTAATAATACTTTAGAAATGGTTTGAACTACAGTTATTTTGCTATGTAAAATAGTCAAATACATTTAAGGATATTCTTGGTTGTTTTGGAGGGAACTAGCTATGTTAGTGTTAGTTTCTGTTTCTAGGATTCAAACACTTTGATGCCAACTAGCAAAAACAGTCACTTGTTTGATAAAGGCCAGCAAATTTCTTATATATCCAGGACACAAGAAGAAGATGCATCATAAAATGAACAGACTATTACACAAAACACAAAAAAGACTTGATACATGGACATGGGCTATGCGACCAGGCTGAAGTGAAACTCTAGACTGACAGATAAGGTGGTCTATAATGTCTACCTCTTATCATTCATTGGCCTCCTTTAGTATCCTGATAGCTATTGCAAATGTAGTTTGATTGGAAGGAAAGTTTGTCGTTCAGGAAAAAGAACAAATCAAACAAGAAATAATTTTGTTTTGTTTTAGTTACTTCCTTCCCAGTCTGAAGGAGATCTGCCCGAGATAAAATACTGCTACAATCTTCTAGACAGAGACTTTGTATCCGATGGTAGATTGCAAGTGTCACTACAAAGCTGTATGTCTAGTGTCAACAACTACTTGTGTAACTCCACAGTCAGCGTCACTGTTGACAACACAACTCTAGGTCACACAGTCATCGACATGAAGGTAAGTCACTCAATGTCAATACAGCCTGCTAGACAGAGACTTTGTATCCGATGGTAGATTGCAAGTGTCACTACAAAGCTGTATGTCTAGTGTCAACAACTACTTGTGTAACTCCACAGTCAGCGTCACTGTTGACAACACAACTCTAGGTCACACAGTCATCGACATGAAGGTAAGTCACTCAATGTCAATACAGCCTGCTAGACAGAGACTTTGTATCTGATGGTAGATTGCAAGTGTCACTACAAAGCTGTATGTCTAGTGTCAACAACTACTTGTGTAACTCCACAGTCAGCGTCACTGTTGACAACACAACTCTAGGTCACACAGTCATCGACATGAAGGTAAGTCACTCAATGTCAATACAGCCTGCTAGACAGAGACTTTGTATCCGATGGTAGATTGCAAGTGTCACTACAAAGCTGTATGTCTAGTATCAACAACTACTTGTGTAATTCCACAGTCAGCGTCACTGTTGACAACACAACTCTAGGTCACACAGTCATCGACATGAAGGTAAGTCACTCAATGTCAATACAGCCTGCTAGACAGAGACTTTGTATCCGATGGTAGATTGCAAGTGTCACTACAAAGCTGTATGTCTAGTGTCAACAACTACTTGTGTAACTCCACAGTCAGTGTCACTGTTGACAACACAACTCTAGGTCACGCAGTGATGAACATGAAGGTAAATCACACAATATCAATACAGCCTGCTTAAAGGAGCTTTTCGATTGGGGTCCGCAACCCGCAGCTTTTTTTTTTTAATTGTTTGAGTCAAGTCAAAAATGTTGACCATCAAATATCAGGCCAAAATCAGGTTGCTTTGGAAAGTATTCGATTTTGAAATATAAATTTTTATACCACAATCAATTTATAAAATATTGTCCTTATGTCAAGTGATCACAGTGAAACTGTGGACATCTCCCGTGGTTATAGAAATCATGAGATTTCTTGGGGTTGCTAAGAAATCACCGACGTTTTCTGTTAAGTTGTGAACGTCTCCTGTGATAGAGGAGAAATCGAGAATACCTCCTGTGGTAGTGGCAAAATTGTATTCCCCTGTGGTTGTGGTGAATTTGTGAACATCTGCGATCTCAGCAAAGTCGAGACCAACTTCCACAGTCGCAGACATCAATCGACTTCTGCAATAGCAGGAAAATCTTGAACATCTCCCTGAATCGTAGCGAAATCGTAAATTCTCAATTGCACAATCTTCTCTGTAGTTTTCTGTGAAAATAAAAGGTCATCAAAGCTTGAAAATCAAACCTAAAATGACGTGACTTGAGCTTAGCCTGAACCTCTAGGGAATATGATTAATCCAGACATCTTACTTTTTAACTTCCAATGTAGCCTACCTCAAAGTAACGCTGATTGAATAATAATTATTCAACTGATTTTATAAATTCTTATTATCTAATTTACCGGTATTTATCAGAGTCTGGTGTGGAACGACGGTGCTGGCAGGAAGCCGAAGTCGGCAAGCAGGAGTGCCAACTGTCGCTGTGTTGTCACCCCAACAGTTCCTGCGGCTGGAGTTGAAGCCTGGATCGAGTTTGCCATCTCTCTAGTAGTCGACACAGCTGTAGTGAAGAAGAAGTCGTCAGCTAATGCCCTCAGGGCTGTAGGTGCTGGTGGTAAGCAAAGCTGTATATTAATTTGTTAAAAGTTTGCCGTTGTTTCTGGACCCAGCTTACCTTGATTGTTGCCAAAGTAACAGCTAATCTTAGTTAGTAACAAAGCTAAACAAGGTATCCTTACCTGAGGTAAACAGAATCGATTCTGTATCCAGACGCCATTTAGGTCAATATCAGATAGTAATAAGACCAGGCTATAGACTGTTCCCACTTAAAAATTAAGATGCAGTCCATAGTAAACATTTTAGTTTTTAACTCAGTTTGTTAAATAACAATATTAAAAAATGTTTGGGTGTGTTGCTAGCCCCAGTGGTTGGAGTCATATACAACATACAAAATTCCATTCAGACAAATGAAAATTCGCTCAGTCTGCAGGATTGCTACAGGGTTTGCGAGGTTATTTCAAAATGCCTCTAGTGTAGACACCAAGAATAGTGACTAGTAATGAAATTCTCCAGGAGATGCGGACAGTACGAAGTTGCCTCTACCATTGAAGCCTCCGACTGCTCGTCTGGCCACCAAGTCTCTCCCCTCCCTACATGACAGTGTGGCAATGGCAGGGGGAGGGGGAGGGGAGACTTATCGGACACAACAACCTACTACCAGTCACACGGTCGTGGTTAATGTTACATCTATACAGCTGGACCTGCAGCCAGACACACAGCTGTGGCTTAGGTGAGGATATTTGATAACTCACCTTATGCTTCTACAGTTTTGCACTTTGGTATGACAAACCTTTCAGTATGTGTAATTTTTCTCCTATAAAACAATGGTTTATCATCCTCATTTGGAAAGTACCTCCGGTTAGTCATATGAGGAACATTTGTAGTTAACAACAATTTTACTATACATAATGTTATTTATTTTACTAAAATATACAAATCTATATATATAATTTAAACTATTATACTATCTTTTTACAATTTTGTAATTACGTTCATATAACAAGTTTTACTGTGGCAAAATCTTGACGTTAAAAATCTTATAACAGCCTGAAACTCACACACAATTGGCTGGACTCCCGTTTCACACATTCTAAGATTCTGTAAAATTGAAACGGATCACTCTTTCACCTTACCACAGCTGGTCGACTAACCTACTGGACAAATCTGAACACAGTGACCTACCGGAGGTTACTTTCTGAACGGCTTTCAAATCCACTCATCCAATGCCAATGTTATTTATTTCAATGTCCGTGCGACCCTCAACACTTCCTACACTGTGTGTATGCTTTACTAATACAACTGATTTACTTGTGGTCCGCCCAGGTTGACTCAGCCGTCAGCTATGGTGTCGCCATTCGACCCTGTACCACTACCCCAGCAGTGGTCACCCATGCAGTATCAGATGTCACTTAGAGTGCCTAGTCACTTGGTACACACCATCCTGACCTCGCAGCCCCCTAGTCTGCAGTTGGGAGCAGACGACACTGTACTCGCCTCTGCAACCATTTATCCCACTACGGACGGCTGTAATGTGAGACAACTATCATACTTTTGTTTTATGTACTACCTACTACATTCTACATGTATAGGCTCTTGCCCTGGGTGTAGAGGATGTCATCATATAGCTCAAGTGATTAGTGACTGACAAGATTTGAACCCTGGACTTCAGGGACTGAAGTCCTGGGCTCGACCGTTAGACCAGCTCAGTCCAAACTATCAACGAAACAATTCCATCATTTTTTTCTTGCTTACTTAGCTTGAAACTGGTAAATCATTTAGAAACTGTTGAAAAGCGACAGTTCATTGTTCAGAAAAGCTATTAATAATACTTTCTGGATTTTTGCTGTTCGATTAAGTAGTGGATATGGAAATATCCAATGCAGTTCAGTTGGATATGGAACTTGATTCTGTTTATCAAACAGAAACTACAGTAAAGTAATCCATTACAATTAATTAGTGCATTGTAGTTTTGATCACTGCACTAAAATGTAATAAGCTTCATTAACTTTTAAATGTAAAACGTTCTTTACTATGTGATTACTACTTGCATTATGCTACTCTTTATCATTAACTTTATGATACTAAAGTAAACATCCTATCAACATGGACCAGCTTTAGCCAATTTTTTTAAACACATAGGTAGTTAAATGAGCCACTCATAAGACAGTGTACTTCTGTCGAAACTCTATTTTAGCTCTTATTTTCTTTCAATATTTCAATAGCTTATGTGACATTAAAGATGCTATGGTTTATATGAAGTGTTTTAAGCAAACCCAACTTTGTCCATTTTCACTCTAAAACCACCATTTTATGTGTTCTCTGACAAAACATAACCATCTCCCACAGTGGGAACAGAGCACCTATCATCGCAATTTAAATGAATTAATTTTAATTAACACCATCATCACTTGCATTCTTTCTGATCAAATCCGTTGGTGATTGCACCAAAATCTTCCAAATCAGATAAGAAAACTTGGAAGAACCTGTAAGATAAAAAGTAAAGTTAGGTTGTAAATCTCTGATTCTAGACGACAGCAGAGTTGAAGAGCAGTGAAGGAATGCGAGTTGGCGAAGTGAGTGTTGTATGGGGGAACAACCAGAGTCCTTCGGCAGATATTTGCAGTCAGTCTGCTCCTATATTGACAGACACTTCATTGTCTTCACCAACATGCTCTCGGCCTAAATCTGGTCAGTCTTACAATCATGGACATTGTAGAATATGATTTCATAACACTATATTTTGTCACTAGGGTCTAAAATTACGATGAGCTCAAGTTAAACTAGTTAACTGCTGTAGCGCAAGTTAACCTAGGCTAAGCCCAGGTTTGAAAATTAGCGAGGGAAGAAAAGACACTTGTGGTTTCTATTTCTCGTGATTTCCTTTAAGTTCTTAAAGGAATTTGTCCTTTTATAGCTTAAAGTCTCCTAATATTATGCTTAGAGTCTCTGAAAGGTTGTGATTTTCACTTGTGTCATCAGGTAACACACTCTGTTGTTATATAACTCAAATGTGTAACGATTTGCAGGATTTGAACTAATGCCTGGTACACCTCCAGAGTGTCCAGCTCCTACCATTAGACCAGCTCCGCTTTGTCTTTGACTGTGTATTTGAAAGCACAGGATTATATATGTTTAAAAAGTATCGGAAGATGATAGTGTTATGGTTTGTGATTTGTTTCAGTTGACCCAGAAGTTTTATCTCCGAGGCATAGGGAAATGAAAATTTTGAGTTTTGTTGAAGAGCTGGAAGACTGGACTGATAAACAACGACTAATTGTCATGGAAGGGGTAAATAAACGACATATTATTAGAGTAGACCTTGTATAATGCGGCATTATACTGTGCCACTTTGGTAATCCGGCGTCTATTGATGGGTGTGGGGGGGACTGCGATGGAGAAACGTTATTGTGTAACAGTTTAATTCACAGTGTATTATGACTGTATCTAGGAGATTTGCGGTAATGGAAACATCATCGTTGTCTCCCGCAGTTACGGAAACGTCATCGTCATTTTGCGCGCCCGATCTTACGTGTCAGGTATTGGTATCCGAATCGATTTTTGATGATTTTTGATAACCAATGTCCAAGTGTCGGTGGTATCGAGAATCGACACATTCTCACTTATAATTATTATTTTGGTACAATAAAACATTTGTTTTGTACATTTTAAGTGTTTATTGATGACATTTCAGTAAACCGGCAGTATCACGGTTCGTTATGTGCCGGATTACTGAGTCTACTGTATTGTTATTTAACTGTGAAAAAACTGTAATTAATGTTATTAATTTTGTTGGGTTATTTTATTTGTAAAAGTTATTTATTGTATCTTACTATGTTCGTTTGTTTGTCATGTTATGTTTATATTGTTACAATGATTTTTGCGGAAAGTAAATAAAGATAGTCTTATAACACTTAAAACATATATTTACGCTTATACTGTTACTCACAAGACGGTAAATATACAAAAGATGGTATACCGTCTTTACGTCTTTCTTGGTATACCGGTTTACCGTCTTGTGAGTAACAGTATAAGCGTAAATATATGTTTTAAGTGTTATAAGACGTATCTTTATTTACTTTCCGTAAATTTAATAACACGTACAATGCTGATCAAGAAGTTATTTAATGATTTTTGCTAGTATAACTTTTATGTTACACGAGTTTCACAAATAATTTTACTAATAACCTGTAGAAAACCTATGCAATAAATTAAACAAACTTATAAACAACTGAAATTGAACATTCAGAGTTTACAAGACAGAGTTATTGAATTTTGCAGTAAATTTTCTGTTCCTGACGATCTAAAATTTAATTTTAGAAAAGTCAACGAAAATAATAAATAATAAAAAACCTGTCAAATAAAAGATCAACTGTTTGAGATAACACCCTGTGAGATTGGTAAAGGAATGCAAGGAATTCATTGCAGTACCGTTTACTATTGTTAAATCAACAGGTGAATTTCTAACTCGCTAAACCAACTAAAAACCGACCCTCCTCCAATGTTTGTACATCACTGTAGAGGATTTGAGCATTGCTGTTTTCAGCTAAAAGAAGAGGAGGCCGCTAGACTGGCCGCACTACAGGCCCAGTGGGAGACGGAGGTGGGGGGTCAAGTGAGTGAAGGCAGACAACTGCTGCAGACGTTACATAACATGCGGGATGAGCTGAAACATCAACAGGATCAACTCAGAGATAACCAGTACAAGGTACGAGGCTATCTAGGAAGTAGATCACGTTTTGGAATTGAAATTAGTAGTGTAAAGGACATAGTTTTGCTATAAAATTTGAAAGTCACTCTGTAATACTACATAACCATTACCACATTACCAAATCCTTGATTGTTGCCCATCTCTGGATAATCGCGTCAACTAAATTTTCTTTCCACATACAAAACAAATGGAAGTGACTCACCGCAAGGGCCAGATATTGTGCTGTCGATGAAGAAGCCTCCTAAAACTTGATTTGCTGTGTGGGGTTAGGCAATGTGGTGAAACTACTAAATCTTTGGGCTAAAAAAAATCCATCTTTTTCTTAATATTTTTTGTAATAACTCATATAATGTTGTGCAACATTTGCCAATCTCCTCAAAAGTCATTGTTGTGCCTCGTTCCAGGAAACCCAGAAGAAATACACCTTTCCTGTCCCAAAATACAGTTGCCATGACCTTCCTTTCAATACAGTATTTGTACAGTTTTTTGCACTCAAAATCATTTACCAATTTTAGCAATCAATTATTGCTGAACACACAATTTATGGGATTTTTAATTTAAATAGACAAGTCTGTAACTAGACACATTTAAAATATAACTACTTAATGCCGACTGAGCGGCAGAGTGTCCAGACTCCAAGATGGCCATGCTAATCCAGCCACTTGCGAAATAGCGCAAAATAGCGAGTATCGACAAAAACATTATATACTTTCTGAATAGCTCTTGTAGTATTGAACTCTTCGCCCTTCCTGCAATCTACTTATCTGAATCAATGTCTATTGTGTTAACTGATGAGATGGTCTAGGTATTGTGTTTGAAGCATTTGTAATTTATTTAAGAAACGTCAATTAAACCAACAATACCTAATGGTCAATGTCTTTACATGATTTTATTATAATATTTTTTCCTAAACATGATATTATTCAATGAGGCCATGTCAGCTCTCAAGAGTGCAAATTATTATTGAATCTTTATTATTTAAATTCCAATTATTATGGTAATTTTTGATTCCAGCTCAAAGTTTACAAGGAAGAGTTAGAAAGAGTTCACCGAAGCAAACTTCAAGAGTTTAAGGATATATCTCGTAGGATGCAGGACGAATTTAACCACAAGGTATTTGTTTTGTCTAGACTTGACAGTCTCTGAACAGTGTCTAACCATAATTTAATGTTTTACTTGTAGATAATTTTTACTAGTGCTGCATTCATTTTACCAGGTGTAGGCGGGCAGATATTGTTTTTTTCATTCTTGAATTAAATTTTTTATCAAGAGAAATTATTGAATTAGCTACATTATGACGATAAATTAATCAAATTCATCCCTGCAACTGTCAAGTTTAAGCAAAATACTCTAATATTGTGTAAGATAACTTATTTAAGTAATACCAAATTTGTTTCCATCTTAAAGCAGTATCTTTTATGAACTTCAATGTTCCCGCTCAGCGATGAAATTTTACTAAAAAGTTTTATTGTTGGACACATAACTAACTAGTAATGCATAATCCAAGAAAATTATAGTAAAGGCTGATTTTATTTAACCTCCATTGTACACGATTAAAGGATTTGTTCTAGATTGATATTTTAGCAAGTGTGTTTACTGTTTATCCAAATATCTCGTGTAAAGATTGTTAACCCATCCATGTCCTAAAGTATCTGCACAATTTCTCTTAAAAAATTTATTTTTTTACCAGACATAAATTCATGAAGACAGCAAATAAAGAGGATTGAAATTGATTCTCATTACTGTAATGCTGTTACAGTTGGCGTTGATTGCTTCTGACAAGGCTGCTCTGGAGCAAGACGTTGAACAATTGAGAGAAGAGAATACAGAGATGAAACATAAATGGAGAGAGATGGAACAAACCATGATGAAAGACAAGAGAACGATCGACACCTTGTCTCATGAACTGGTATGTATGGAGATTTGTAAAGGAGTAGAGAAGTAGAGGAATGCCTGATTAGCTGAGTGGTTTTAATGCTTGCCTTGAACTCTGAAGGTTGTCACTTTGATCCGGAGAAAAGTCAATACATTTTTGATGGTTCAAAAGTGAACCCAGCTGTCCTAGATCTTTCGGCTTTTAATAATGGGCCTGATAAAAAAATCTGATCACAGACAGTAACAAAGCTAACCTAACTATATATTTTATATCGCATACTCTTCTTTAATTTTTGTTTGGTTAGTAAATACAGGGGATTGTTCGTGAATTTTTTATAGGACAGGAAAATTTTAAATAGTTCCCATTAGCCTATGACCCAGTGTCCATTCATTAATAGTATCTAATTGGTTATTTTTTAAGTTTGTCCTGTGTAGAGGACGTGATTGTAGAAGATCACGGGTGTTGCCGTTGCAGTTGATATTTTACTACATTTCCGGTAAATCCTAACAATTTGGTATTTTGAACAAGGCCCTGTCCCAATTAGCAGAAATCCTGTGTACTATTAACAATCAAAGACACACTCAAAATACTAAACATAGGCTAGCTATTAACAGAGGCTTTAGCTGCTAAATGGGCCTATCTCAAAAATTTATGTTTTGAGATAATCACTGTTAAAGTTTAGAGGGTATGTTTGACTGTCTGCATTGGCAGTCGTCTATGCTTAAAGGGCCTGGTGACACCAGCTGGCTTTCAGAGTCATACCAACCAAACAAACTAAAATATACCATTCCAAGTGTTCAAAGATTATAGTAGAAGAATTTAGAGGTTAACTGTAAGAAAGGACCATGCCAAGTTCACCTCAATAAAGAAGCATTTTCATTTCATTAGAGGACATAGGGAAGCGAAATAGTGAATCTCATCTATAAGAGCCCATCTCCACTTAGGCCCCTTTAGCAGCTACAGCCTCATTGATGAACTCGTCAAATTTGAATTATTTGATTTGCGCTATTTTTTGCAGAATGTGTTAAAAGAACAGCTGAACATGGAGGTGGAATCAAAGCGGTTTTTCAAGGAACATTGTCGCAAGGCAGAGCAGGAAATACACAGACTGAACTGTCTGAGGCAGGAGGAGCTTGAAGAGAAACTTCTCAGCAATAAGAAGTCTTTAGAACATCTTGCGTGAGTCTCAACAGTTTGATTTGTTGATAAGAACACTGTGTAGCGCCCACTAACTTTTGCTAAGTCCGTGCAACTTTGTTGGCTATGGTTGTCTATTTTAATTTTTTTAACCAAGATGTTTATGTCTATTTTTTTATGTCTACAGCTCATGTTATGTTTTACTGTCTAATTGTATAATGTAGTGATGAATAGGTTACAAATTTAAACAAAATCTCGACCAGAAAATATCATTTTCGGCTCTTAGTGGGAAATATTCTGTGGCACAACTGGATTGATGTTCAACTTAGTTTTTTCATGACCTACAAAGTACTTACAATGATTTTACATTAACTAATTATAATATTAACAAGCTAGGGGTGGAGATGGGATTATCTTTATACAGGATGTTTTTTTGTGACACGACCCTAATTACTTGTACTGTGAAACACTATTCAACAACAAAACAAGCTTATATGATGGTATCCCTATTTTCTTTACTTTATTGCCGATCAGCTGATTTGCATTGTTGCATATCGACAATGAAGTAAGGTAACAGAGATACCAACATATAAGCTTGTTTTGTCTTTAAACAGTGTCTCACAGCCATACTTGGGAATAACGAATAGAAATTCTATCGAATAGCACTATTCATTAGTTTTTTTGGCTAACTTCTATTTTATTCGTTTGTTTTTAAATTAACTAACTAATAACTTCTATCAGTTACTTTTTACGGGACTAACTAATAACTTCTAACTAGTTAGAATTTTCAACTAACTTTCCCAATTATGCGGAAGCATCTCAAATACTAGTTATTTATTTCACGTGATCAGTGAGGGTTGCGTGCGGCCGTGAGAGGTCAGCACCCTTGTAGACAAAAAACGCGGGGGGTGGGGAAAGAGAAAGTCAAAGTCCAGTTGCTTTGGAATGCAGTGGGCCTGTGGAAGGGTAGTGACGGCCATTATCAACACCCCAAGCACTGATGGGTGGAAAGGGGAAATGTTTGTTTGGTGATTGATATATCATCTCAAGTGTCAAAACATTGTCTTTAGTTGATGTTCATTATCTGACAAGTTTTATGTCATTTGTTTATGTTGTAGTAATGTAAAATGTGACAATGTTTGATTAAAACACAAGTACCAGGGGACCGATCTTGCTCGAGGTGTTTGATTTTTTCAAGAGGTAAAAAATAGAGCTTATAAGCCTACAAATATTTTCAGTCTTACTACGATTAATTAAGTAGTAAAGTCAATTCGTTTTTGTTAGACATCCACTTATCCTCAATTTAGTCTACAAAACTTTTTAATTTGGACGATCAATCTATAAAATGCCCACAATAAGCTTCAATCGATATAAAACTCATGATACATAACATCTGATGACCGTTATTGCATTAATAAAAATAAAAATAAAATAAACCACTCAAGTAACATGAACAAAACCAGCTGGCAAATTATTAACTCTGAAGTCGGTAAGGCAAAAGCAGATAACCACATTACTAGTGTTCATATTAACAATCAATGTTGTTCAGATCCTTATGTTATATGTAATTCATTTAACAATTATTTTACTGATTTGGTTGACACAAACATTGTTCCTAATTTGGATTCACTTGTTGGGGATGTAAAGGACAGTGTAAAAGTAGTTGAGTCAGATTATATAATTCCAGGTTTTCATTGTATACCTGTTGATGAGAAAGAGATAGACGAAATAATAAGTCATCTTAAAAACTCATTTAGCACCGGCTATGATGAGGTCCCTGTGGTGATCATCAAAAAAGCAAAATTACCCCTCAGAAAACCTATAGCTCATTTAGTAAATTCTTCCTTTGTATCAGGCATTTTTCCTAATAAACTAAAAATTTCTAAATTAATTCCACTATTCAAAAAAGGAGATAGATATGAATTATCAAACTACCGTCCAATTGCTCTGCTTCCGGCCATGTCCAAAATATTTGAGAAAGCCATGTACAACCGTTTATATAGATTCCTGGAAAGTAATCACCTTTTTGAGGACTGTCAACATGGTTTTCGAAGTGGTAGATCAGTTGTGACAGCTGCTACAGAGTTTTTAGAGTCAGTTATTGATTGTTTAGATGCAAAACAAAAGGCTCTTGGCATTTTCATGGATTTAACCAAGGCATTTGACTCTATAAACCACAATCTACTTTTAAATAAATTGTCAAGCATCGGAGTAAAAAATAAATCTCTTCAATGGCTAGAATCATACATTTGTAATAGAAAACAATTTGTAGAAACTATCCAATTCAATAATCAAATGAAAATTACTCACAAGTCAAAAATTAGAACTATTAAACATGGTGTACCACAGGGATCCATCTTGGGTCCCCTTCTATTCATTTGCTATGTTACAAACCTACCAGGGCTGACTAAATCTAGCAAACTTTACCTTTATGCAGACGATGTAAATCTTACAGTTACCGCTAATTCTGAAGAGGAAATTGAAAAGACAGCTAATGCTAATCTAGATATACTTTCAAATTTTTTCCAAAACAATCAGTTACTTTTGAATCCAGATAAAACAAAGTTCATAAATTTTGAGACCCGTCAGACAAGACTTTCAATTAATCCTTCACTAGAAATTAATCAGAAACCTATTGAAGAATTAGAAAATATTAGATTCTTAGGATTTGAAATTGACAAAAATTTAACTTGGAATTCTCACGCAAACAAAGTAATAAAAAAAACTGTATCTGGTCTATTTGCATTAACTAGATTAAAAAATCTTCTTGATCAAGTAACATTAAAATCAATATACTTTTCGTACATACATTCTGTTATTTCTTTTGGAATATCTCTGTATGGCGCTACATCTATCAATAACTTAGAAACAATCCTAAAATTACAAAAACGAGCTATAAGAATTATTTTGGACCTTGACTCGAGAACTTCAAAAGAGCATTTTAGATCATTAAAAATAATGACAGTATATGGATTGTACATCTATGAAACAGTTCTATATGTTAAAAACAGATTTTCTCAATTGGCGTTAACTGGTGAACACCACCACTACAATACCAGAAACAAAACCAACATTGCTCTAAACCGCCACAGATTAGAACTTTACAGTAAAAAACCAAGTTATACCGGCTCCAAATTTTACAACAAAATTCCAAATGAAATTAAATCGGCAAAAAGCATGGTCGAATTTAAGAGGGGTCTTAAAACATTTCTCATCAACAAGGTATTGTATTCCCTTGATGAACTTTAAATTTTTTAGAAGGAGCATTCATTTGTAATTTGTATAAACTTATGTTAGATTTTAAGAACTTTGTATCCATAGAATATAACATTGTAATATAAAAACATTTAAGAGAATGACACTATTCATGTACTTTGTGCTTCAATGAATAAAGAAATATTGAATTGAATTGAATTGAATTAAGTCACTGGGATCTTGGAACGTTGCAACTATAATTACGGGATGGTGTAATAACGCATCAATTCGTGCGGTGCATCGTCGAAAAATACAAATCTCCTTGGCCTTTCCTTTAGATTTTTAGTTCAATGTCAGTGTATATTGTTTTGCAGTAAAACACTTAATGTTTTTGAAGAGTCGTAATTATCCCTTTGGTTAGTAAGACATCATACAATGCAAATGTATTATACAAGCAATTTTCAATAGCATTGAAATTGGAGGAAATCGTAGGAGCCATTTTTTAAATCATATCTTGTACAATCTTTACTCATAGTATATATTAGTAACCAAGATGTGACATTAAAAAATACTTTAAAACAACTGCCCAACGAACAACTAATTTATACTAAAACTAACTTTATTTTCTATCAGTTAGTTTTTCAACTAACTAATAACTTCTATCAGTTACTTTTTAAACTAACTAACTTATAACTTCTATCAGTTACTTTTTACGGGACTAACTTATAACTTCTAACTAGTTAGAATTTTTGACTAACTTTCCCAACTCGAGAAGGGCTGCAGAAAGCCCAGCCTTCACAACTGTTTATTTTATTCTTTTATTTATTTTTTTTCTGGCAAAATGATAGCCACATGGCCCTTTCTTACACTTAACCTGTATTTAAGTTTCTGCAGAAAATGCTAAATAACAAGTGTTTGAAGACGTCTTTATTTCCATTCATTAAAACTATAACATTCAATTTATTTACACACAACTTTGACTGCGTAAGCTCGCAGAAAATTTTTGGATTTTTCCAAGTCCATTGCAGAAAATTTAAAAACGTTCTGCTTTAGGGTGTCACAGTACCTTTAATATTTAGGTTGTGTTTAAAGGAAAATACCCTGTTTAAGGAAGATTTTATTATGAATGCTATTAAAATATAAAGTAATAAAATAAACTAAAAGTGGGTAGAAATGTTTAAATGATTAGTTAATGAAATCAAAACCGAAACTACATATTTTACAAAAATTACAGACTTAGTTTGTCATTGTAGGTTTCAACATATTATTGTTGAGAAGAATGATCTACGTCAAGACCAAGAACTACTCAACGAGATCAGGCAACAGCTGTTGAGAGATCCTGCTGCTAACTACGGTCAGTTTATTGGGAAATTGCTACTTCAGCTTCAGTGTGAAAGTTTAACTTTATCATCTGTATTCATTCGTATACTAGTATACACAATATTAATTGTGCAGTGCATTAAAAGTTTTATTCATTCTATACACTCAACTCCAAGTTTAAATAAACTAAGATATAAAAATGTTCAAAGTAATGTATGAAAAAAAAGGAAAAGCCAAGAGAGCAGTAATGTAGTATAACATTTTTGAATTGAAGTTATAGTCCTGTAGTAAATAGGAAGTATCCTTTGAGTCCTTTTTCATTTTCTTCAAAAAACAATATTTTCTTCCGTTTATTTTTTTAAGTAATATATTTCAAAATGATCCTTCCTTGAGAATATTTTAATTTTTTTTTAATAACTCTAATTTATGATTTTTAATTATACAATTTGAAAGGTTATGATAATATGTTTGGTGCTTTTCTTCAAAGTGTAAGTCTTGTTTAAACTTGAATCAGTGAACCTGAATGTTTGCTCTGATAGGTTTTATTTACACATAGCCCAAAGCTTATAAAAAATGCTCACAAAAGTGATTTTTCCAGATTCAAATGGAGGAACAGTCTGTAGTGAGCGAACAAAGGACGACAGACACATTAGAAGAGCTACATAGCAGAGAAGAATACTGGCCGAATGGTCTTGAATGGAATATGGATTTCATACCAGATGAGAAATTTACCTTCTGCCAGAAGTTTTTGAAATGCAAGAAAACATTTCACAGTGGTTTTATCTTTGGTCCGGCTTGACCAAATTCTTTCAGGGGTAAATTTAAATTTGTAATTTGGCTTGTTCAAGTTCCTACTTTATAATACTTGTCTATTATTAATCATTGTAAATTGTATAGTAATTTGCACACCGAGACATTATTCAGAATATTGTAATATATGTAAATACACGAGAAGTCAATTATTTACCATAGCACTTTATTTTCCAGTAGCCTCGATTATTTTAAGTTGTAGGGGGTGGATGTCTGTACAATTTGATTTATTTTGCTGTACCACAGTAGCCTACTTGAAAATGCGAGAAACAAGATGATCAATAAAGTCAGTCTCAAAATAATGCTTGATCTTTACTTCTTTTGATCAAACGAAAGATCACTTATACAATATTATGTTTAGCCTTTCATTGAAGTCTAATAATACAATCAATGTTTTCTCTCCTTTTCTGGCATAAATTTTGTGGTCAAGTGTGCAATACCGTACTGGTGGAATGGTCGTAATTTTGACATAAACATGTACAGTAAAGATAATCCAATCTCGACCACCCAACTTTACCATTAACAATCAAGCAATGAAACTGCTAACTATTTCCCTGTGATTTAATTGTAATATTGCAATAACCCATAGTTTATCAACTCTCTGCTATAGATAGTGCAAGAGTTAATGCACACATCTCTTCCCCACCACCTTTACTTCTGTAAAGTGATCTCAACAATTAATTGCCGTTGGATCAATTTAATACATTAAACTAAATAACTAATAAAATAAATAATTAAATTAGGTTTGAATGAGAGCTTGCCCCGTGGTTGAAAACTCGACCAAAAGTATGTATTGTGCAAACTTTACTGTTTTTACCCCACACTGTATTTCATGTGATAGGAATTTAATCCATTTGTTTTGATTTTCTGTTTATATTTTGTTGTTATTTTGTCACCAACATGGCAAATCATCAGGCCCATGTTAGTTTTATAAATTTTAAAATTATTTTTTGTGTTTATTTTTGAGCCTATTTTAATTTATAAATGGGTTCTGCTCACCTATAGTAAAATATAATTCATTTGGTACAAACAGCGTGTAATTCAGTACAGTAGTATGGTGAGGCTAGCTGTCATAAGTTTTACAAAAGTTTTTTAGTATATAAGATAGAAAGGGCTTATTGCCTGAGAATTAAGGAGAATTGAGGTTGTGACTCTCAATGTTGAGAAAGGTTCCAGTGGGCTTGAAATTTCCAGTGTTTCTTTTGTGTTTTCTTCCGTGTTACTGTAGTGAAGTGGGATACCTACATTTCTAAAGGTAAGTCTCCTTAGTAATTAAATAACTAGTATTTAGCAGTGTTACTCTCAGTGATGTTGGGAGCCTTTTCTTGAGTCCACCATACACGCCATCCCAATTGAAACAATCTGATCAGCTTTAATCACAAAGTAGCAGAGTGGTTATAGTCCTCTTAACATTAGTAGCTTTATGTTGGTCGAAAATGGGCCCTGTTGTCCTTGATCATCCGACATTTGAATGGTTCTGGCTAATGAAACATATGGTCTTAGTCAGTACACAAGGCATTTCACTCCTTACCACATTGATCCCTTACTTATATTTGGACTAAAATATGCAACAATTTGTAATAATAATAGTGTGATTAGGTAGCTGTGACTGAATGGACAAGTATTATAGAGTATATTACAGACTAACTCGACAATTTGTGCACCCAGAGGTTGTTGAGTTATCCAGAACATTGAAATTATTAATGGGTTTTAAAAAAAATAAAAGAATATCTAACGGACTAATTTTTACACATACATTTGTTACATGACTTTTTTTACATATTGAGTAAACAATCTTTAAAGAAATTAAGAATATTCAACAATTAAAATTAAATGTTTTGAAAAAAATCGCTTTTGTTTTTGCTTATGCCCTGTCGGCTGTTGACTGTCAAATTGTACAGACTAGTGTGTCGAGTTAGTAAGGTTTCACTGTATCATTTACTTTGGGGTGTTTTTTGAATTTTTGATACTTGTGGTGATGTCTTAAAAACGGTTAAAGTTAGTGGTTTCAATGGAAAACAAATAATAAAAGCCTTAGATTGGTTTGATAACAGATAAACACTTATTATTTTGAATATTTTAAACAAGTTTACAATGGGTTTTTGTTTTTACATTTGTTTGCGTTATATGACCATCCCGCTTTACCGACCTTGTGTAGGTATAAAAAACAATAGACATAAACGAGAATGTTTTTATTTAACATTTACAATATATCCGGCACCATCAACATTGAAAATAGAATACAAATTTTAATGATTACGAGGAATGTGACTCGACCAAGGTATGGTAACAAAAGTAAGATGAAATGGGTGGGAAATGGATAATACTAAGCTATCAGCCAATTTACTCATATCTAATGACACGTAACACTGTTGTGCTGTACATAGCATCTCACACAATACTGTTGGGGAATGTTCACTTGGCAGCGCGGAAATTCTTGTGGAGTTCGGGCTTGATGTCGTAAACCAACTCCAAAATCTGCTGAATCACCTGGACAAAATGTTTAATTTAAAAACGTGTGAAATACGATTTATTATAGGCCTAGGGCCTACCTAACTGAAGATAGGGAATAGGTTCGTGAATTGGGGGGGGGGGGATATCTGCACACTTTAGATAACTAACAATTTAAACGCTTGATTGTTTTAGCTAAATAGCTGTGATGTTAACCTACAACTGTGGATATTGTTGGTACACAGCATCTTAAAAATGTATTTTCTCTTTTCTCCCTTATTTATAAACCAGTTTTCTTAAATTTTGTGCTGTTAGAATTATAATAAAATTGTCAAAATAAAACAATTAGGTCTACTGAAGTCTTGTTTAGCTGTGCAATTTTATTTTGTTTAATTTTAGAAATTTTGACTGGTCACCATTTTGAAACTGGAAGTTATGAAAAAAAATCAATATCCGTAGTTCTTTACAAAGTTAATCTTGACTACTAAATTTAATCCCACTACAAAGAGCCATTATTAAATAAATAATAGTTTTGTGGGAAAAATACTGTATCTGGGTAGTAACTGTTGAGTTTTGGAAATTTTTACCCATAAAAGGTCAGTGGAGAGGTCAGGATACCCTATATAGTGGTTGTGAATTAACAGAAAAGTTCCAAAAGTTGTTATTGCAAACTTACAGCCTCCTGGTGTAGAGTGACAGCTTTGTTCATCTCGTTAATCTTCACCTTGGTGTCGGCCTCGATCCTAGCCGCAACGTCCTCCCGAGAGCCCATATGCTGCAACATCAAAATCAGTCACGGTCGTTTCCAACGATTCAATAACGCTCACAAACTGTCCAAAATAAGATTTGTGCTAGTTGCAAATAATCTAACTAATTGGAGTTAATTGATAACTAAATTGTTTGTTGCTAACTGAAAAAATAGTGATGCAAAAACAAAAACGTGTAAATAAAAAGGTAATTGGCTACATGTTTTTTTTTAATTAAAAAAATATACAAAGAAACAAAAAAGTAAAACATTTAAGTAAAAAGGACTCAAAAAGAAATAACATTTAATTTGTTTTGAAATGAAGTACAACTCTGAATCTTTCACTTTTGTCTAGTTCACTCAGTGACAACTAAAACTCACTACACTCACAATACACAATCGTACACCGTGGATAACTATAACTGAGTAAAATTCACTAGGTAAGAGTGGCGGGGGGTGAAGTAAAAAGCACAGCTAGAGGTGGCGGGAACAAGAAAATGTGAGAACAAAGATCGGCAGGAACGACGAACAGCAGGAATGATGAACTGCAGGAAAGACGCTAATCTAATCCACAAGGTTAATAATAATTATCCTTGAAAACCGAAAAATTAACTGAGGACTAATAGGGTCGGCACTAATTGTTTCTAGCAATTTTTTGCTAAAAATGTTCAGAGCTGATCCAATCAGTACAAATTTTTCCAAGTCATTTTAGTCCAAATCTTAACATATTGTATGGAAAATTTATAATTAAGATAAAAAAGTAATAAAAAAGCATCATGTAGGTAGGTAGCTAAAAACAGAACTACAAATCTGTTTGGCACTGCCTTACCTTAGCTTCAAATTCTTTAAACTGTTTTTCTCGTTCTTGTCTGTACTTTTCAATTTCATCTTGAGCTTCCTCTTTCGCCTGTTTGAGCCTGCGGGCTTTCCCTAAAATAACACATTAAGTTAAAGTTAAAAGATGAGGATTTGTCTAAAGGTATCTCTTCAGTATGAGCAACACAATTTACAACAAAACTTTGTGTTGAATGGTGTTGGTAGTGTGTTTTCCTCCTTCCTCCTCTTAAAACATTAGTCAAGGCCACACTAAAAAAACAGGCCGTAATGCTCGTCCAGCATGACGTCACGATAGAAGACGGCAATGACGTAATTTTGCCGTTTGTGATCAGCTGCTTGTTTTAATCTTTCATTGGAAAATAAATAAATAAGTTCTTATACGTCATAGCCGTCTTCTATCGTGACGTCATGCTTGGCGAGCATTACGGCCTGTTTTTTTAGTGTGGCCTTGCATTAGTACTAGGACTAAGTAAATACTCATCCGTCTCATCAAGACTTAACCAAATCTCCACCTAAGCCAATCTGCTGCTCAAAATTTATAGCAGATTTAAAAAAAATATTGCTTCAAAGCCTAAGTTATAGGTTCCAGTTCAGGCATTTCTAGTTGTTCACAAAAAGTTAAGAAATAACTAAGTTATCCCTAAGTACACTGCACTTATTAAGTTACTTCTCTCAACACCAGTAAACTGAACTCAGTAATTTTTACGCTGTAGCCTAAGTTAAAGGAATGGTCCAATATCTTGTTACGTACTATCGGAATTAAATGGACATTAAGTTTAAATTTATTCAATTAGCAGCAAATTTTAAAAATATTTTGGATTCTGTAACATTAGCCAAGGGTAATTCCTATGCTGTCAAGGAATGGTCCAATTCCTCATCTTGTTCTACAACTGAAGATGAATTAACGGTGATTTAAAAAACACAGAGGATATGCGTCCGGTAACCGGACGTGGATTAGGCGTCCGGCAGTGACGGCACCGGGTTGTGGGGGCCCGGAACGCCATTACCACAACGATACGATGACAGCCATCGGTGTTCGTGGTGTAGTGGATAGAGTGCTCGGCTGATATGCTAGAGGTACCTGGTTCGAATCCCATCAGTAACCTTAACTTTTTGTCAAAGATTTTGTTTTGAATGCAATTTTTCTTAACTGTAAGTTACATCATTTGTTAGAATTTTTGGCATTTATAACTTAATTTTATGAACAGAATTTAACCTTAATTCGATTTTTTCACTATCAGCAAGTTAGGTTGGTTAGGTTAGATTATGACAGTAACTGCCGAACGCCTAATCCACGTCCGGTTACCGATCCTCTGCGTTTAAAAAAAGGGATCATCGATTGATTGACAGTCAGATCTCTAAAATAGGAGCAGCATGACCTTTAAGTTTTTTGAAAATTATGGTTGGGACGGATAGAAACTCATTTTCCTGAAATAGCTAAATAAAAAAACCACACCCTCTAAGTCCTAAATTTGTGAAAACATCCTGTTCTTGAAGATAACTTAGTCTTAGATTAGGAACTACGCCTGCGTTGATTCACACTGTTTGAAATTTGTGTATAGCCTATGCTGCCTGAAAGTGTTGGTTATCAAAAACCTAGGCCTACTTGAACAACTAAAAAATCAAATCCATGGGTAGGAATTGAAAGGCTCTGGAATAGGCCTGATTTATTTTAGCTGAAGTAGGCCCTACTCACATCAGAGACTTTTGAGGGCATTATATGAATGTTTTTAACTTACTCTTTTTCGCTTCTGCTACCTTCTCTGCTGCTCTTTTCTCAGCAGCTAATAGTTGTTGAATTCCTTGAGTTTGACTCGCCATTTTAATATTAATATTAACTAAAAGAATCTGACACTACAAACGTTCCTCCTGAAGCAGAAGAGAATCACTTCACTATCATATGACTTGAGTCATGTGACAGATTCCGCCTGTGGTTATTTCAGACAGTCGTTTAGTAAACTTAGCCATTAGTACTATACAAAAATATATACATAACAAAATGATATATGAACCGTTTGACGATTTGCTCACGAAAAATTAGTGACAGTGGCACCATAGATAGAATATGGATAAGGGTAACGTAATAAGTATGTTTTATCTATAGTCACGGCATTGACTATACTTTAATAGATCTCTCTATGGTCACGGTAAAGCCAGGTTTTTGGCCGTTTTGTGGAGGACAATACCATAGATAAAACATACTCCTCAAGGAGGTACTCGAGGAGTGTTTTATCTATACCAATACTGAGCTTTTTTTCATGTCGTTGAGCATGAGCGCATTAGGATTAAAATTTAAAATTGTATCAATATGGGATTAAGAAAGAAGTTGTTAATGCCTAATTCACTAAACCCTGAGTCCCACGTGCAATAATTGCAATAATGCTTGGCTTTGGTTTCCGCTAGTTGGGACTTATGTGATACGATGACTCTGAAGACCTTGTATTGTACTATGTGCATTGGTGGTGCACCAGATTCTTTTGAGTATGCCTCTCCAGTATGAAACCCTCACCAAAAATATCTAATTGGAGAACTTGAGAGCATTCAAAGAAGATTCATAAGCATGGCCGGGGTCAGGAACGGAGTTCCTTGCCGTCACGTCCCAATTGAAGACATTTCTCGGTATGTGGGGCTCCAGTCTGTGAGCCGTAGATTTTCTGCCGACATTGACATTGTGCTGCTACACAAGTTCATCGATGGCAAGGTTGAATGTCCGGATATCCTGTGAATGGTCTCAAGCCACCATTCATCCACCCGATCCAGTTATCTGCTCCTGTTCGTGCAGTAAATAGTACGATGTCTTGCCTTCAAAGATCTGACAACAGCGTTGCTGAATCTGTTGACTTCTACGAGCGGCTCTAATAGGATTTCGGTATTCATGCAGGAGTGACTTATTGTTGTTATTGCCTTTGTATATTCAATTAATTTTTACTTCTTTTGTGTAATATAAATTGACTGTTTTCAAACTAAACCTTCTTGTTGCAGACATCCATATTCAATGTTCAGATTGGCTTACATTCCATGTATATTTTTGTCAGACAATTAGGGGCCATGCACATATTACGTAATGCTCAAGGAGGGGGTGGTTCGGCTTAGCGTTACTGAGAGGGTTTTCAGGATCAAATGATTCAAATGATTTATTTGGCCATTCAGTTCATATACAGGACAATAGGCTACGTCAACAATACAATAAATCGTTACTGTAACGCACTAAAATTCTATTTTTGTCTAAGTACCAAAATGATAAAAAGTGCCTTTTTGGAAAAATTAAAACAATGTGCTTATAGGGGGAGAAAGTAAATATTATTGTTCCAATAATTAATGCTAGGTGAGCTTCGGTTCAAGGGGAGTGCCGGGGTGGGTGTGGTAATATATGAAAGATGGAGAAATATTCCCTTTTAACATAAACCAACATTTTAAACACAATAGTGCATAGGTATTTAAATTGTAGTGTAAATTACACAGCTGTTTCAGAAGAATACTGTAAAATCTTGTTCAAACAGCACATTTATCTGAACTAAAATTTGTATAGCTTTTAGCGTAAAAGTTATAAAAAGGTACTATTAAAATTTTTACTGCTTTTAAGTTTTATTAAGATACTGAATGAACTCGAATACAAACATAATGTTTGATGATCATTATGAATTAACAGTACAAGCAATTTAACTGTGCTGATATATCAGCTTCAATGTAGTACAATTTTTAAACTATAGTTAACAAATTAATATGTTAAGATATTTTGAATTTTAAACATAAGATTCTTGGGTATTAGGTAAATCATATTGCTTGTGAATTTATATTAGGGTTAGGAGAATAATACAGAGTAAAAACAAAAATTTTCTTTATTATATACAACACAAATCAATGGAAAACTTAAGAGCAAAAGCTAAACAGTTATAACATATAATGACAAGTTTTTTCTTACAGAAAGATATATTTATACAATGATCCCAATAGGTGGAAAAGATAATATTAAAAAATAATAATATTGCAGAAAGTTCTTCATTTTTCAAGACAGTATTATGCTGAAGTTTGTTCCGAGTAATATGGAAATACTGATGAATGAATAGGGTAAGGCCGGGGCCACACTCATCCTATCTCGCTGAATTTCTTCCGTGGGCGTTACCCGTGGGTTTGAGAGATACATTACGTTATATGGGGCAGGCCACACTTGAGTAAAAACGTCTGTGAACGCGTTTTGCACGTGTATTCTACTATCATTTCACGGGCGTTGCACGTAAAACTAGTCGCGGGGCATTGCGGCTTATGGGAGTTAACACACTCATCTTATCTCGCTGAATTTTTTCCATGGACGTTTCTAGTTTTAACCTGACTGTTACTATGCAGGGAGCGAGGAGGGGGGGAGAATAGGGATCACAGACACGGACGATTTTTATTGCTAGTGTAGCATGCCCTATCAGTCTTGCCGGTTAGTCTGAAATACCTATCTCGTAAGACGAGTGTGGCCATGGTCAAACTATTTCACGTGCGTCGCCCGTGAAAACGGAAAAAACAATCTCGCTGTATAAAAATTACAAGTGTGGCCCCGGCCTAATGCAGCTAATTACATTCTAAACTAGTACTTTATTTACAGCTTTTTTAAATACAGAGAAAGTTTGCAGCTGGATTTTCACATGCAAGCGTTTTAGCGAATTTCCCTATAGGGAAGTAGCTATTACCGTAGGTCTCATGGTAAGACTTAGGCCCGGGACCGATTTACTTTTTCATTTTAATGTCCCCTGAGGCCAAAAACACCATCCGTTCAAATTTTTATATATGTATATATATATATATATATATATATATATAGATTTATATATATATATATGTGTCCGTGAACACGATAACTTGAGTAATTTTTATCCGATTTTGATGAAATTTGGTTTGAAGGTGTAAGGCGGGATAAACTTGAATGAGTTCGCGATCCAGCATGATCGGACCATGGGAACAGGGTTTTATGGGGGGTTTTATGGGGTAAAAATTGGTTTTTCTCACTTCTTACCCTCAAAACACAAAATTTCCCAATTTTTCTCTAAACCTTCTTAAAGAGCTTAAAAAAACAAACAATTTAGTATATCAAAGTGTTTTTGTACAATTATTGGTTACGGAGAAAACTAAAAAAAATGGTAAATTTAAAATTCCCATGTTATTCTTATGGAGAATATTGTAAAATGTTGTAGTTTGCTTGTTTATGGATATATTTTGATCAAACTTGGCAAATTTATTTATTTTATAGTAAGCTATCAATATTTTACTAAAAACACACTACTTTATTAGTTTCCTTGTAGCAGCAAACCTAGGTACTTGTTAAACCTAATGTTATTTAAATAGATCAATTGAAAATCAATTCGGCCAAATGGAAATTCGCTTAGACGGCAGGTTTGCTGCGGCGGGGGTATTTGTTGTAACACCTATTACTGTAATGTGGTTTACAGACATCCCATTTGTAGGGCATTTTTGGGTAAACATTATTGAAATACAGGTGTACAAGTAAAACAAAAACAAAATACATATAGACATCAGATTTTTTCCCATTATTATAATTTTCTTTTGATGGTCCGGAAAACCAGAAACTAGTTTATGCCGGATTATCAAGGTTTCTAATGTACAAACAAAAAAAATTGTAATACAGTAGTATATTTCACCACAAGGCGGGACATCAGGTGTTTTTTATACAAGCATGCAGGATTTATGTGAGAACTGTTAGCACCTTCCCGGACAAGAAAATACCACTCTATTAACATTTTACAAAAAGATAAACACTTTGTCAAATTCCCTGTAGCAGCAACCTTAGTGCTTCTTGAGCCTAATATAATTCAAATTAAAATAAATCTCACATGTTTGAAATATTTTAGTAAAATCGAATTATGCATTTGGAAATTCACTTAGTGTGCAGGTTTTTTGCAGCAGAGGCATTTAAGGTATTCAGGCAGATTTATAAATGTAAAAGTTCATCCATTTGTATTATAAAGATAAACTTATCCTGGTAAGCATTAGATGAGGCTAAGAATACACTAACATTTTAAAAATGTACTTAAAACAAAAAGTTACTCAATCATCAACGTTTTAAGAAAAGTTAAAACAATAAAAAAACTACCACCTACATTTACACCATTAAAATTATATCTCACTATGAGAGTAAATGACAAATATGTACAGAAACAAAATTTTTCAATATTTTAAGCGTCTTAGTACCATTTTCCACGTTTGCTGACACTTTCTTCAAAAGGAACATTCCTGCAAAAGATCAAATTTATAGTTTTAAAATATTACATGCAAACAAATCATATAAACAAAAATTGGAAATAATCTTAGCAAACAATTTTATGCTGAATTCTGAGGAAAACAATTGCTTGAGTCTAGTTGCACAGTTACAAAATATTAAATAGAAAATAGTTCAACAGAATGTCTGCTCCAAAAGAATTTTAAACAATGTATATTTGAATATTTTATAATATCAAAAACACTTATTTTTTATTTTGAATACTACCTGGAACTTAAGTGTATGAGGAGCCTTTATAATCTTTCTTTTAATACAGTTTGAATTCGTTCATTAAAAACATTATAAACCATTATAAACCAACAATTTTCACCTAAATACCTTTTGTATCCTTCCTGCGTGAAAGTCGGAATGGTTGACAGACCTTGAAACGGTTGGTCAAACCCTGTTTGCATTGTGTTTTGAAAGGGAGGGCCAGACAGCATCGGTAATCTTGGAACGGGATTTGGTGCATAGTTAGAAATCTGTGGCGTTGTATTAGGATAAGACTGACTGAGTCCCTGGTTACTCCAGCCTGGATGTGGCTGGTTAGATAAGTTTGGACTGTCGAAGTCAAGAGATGGTTTAGTGTTGTCTTCGAATGAGTCATCCAATTCAAAATCGTCACCATCTGGTTTATATCCAACCCCTTGTATAGTCTTGATCATATTGGGGCTGTAGAAATTACCAGGAGTCAACAGATCAATTCTGAAAGAGGACAAGATTCGTTAGTAAAATTACAGAGACGATGTGAAAATTAAATTCCAAACTTAATTAAGGTTGTAATTTGTTAAATAGCACGGTTGTAACAGCATCTGCCATAAAACAGGGGTGATTTAGGTATTTTTGGGAGACACTTCTGGCAGTTTTCAAGAATACCTTATGTGTATAAAATACACAGTGGAGCACAGGAAATTGTTTTTTTTTATGTTTTGGCAGTGAGATTGGCTGTGGTTTTTTTTTTTGGGGGGGGGGGGGGGAAATTTGGATGATTTTCGTTCAGTTGTCATTATGCCGTGGACTTGGGTTAAGCGCTTATATTGTAATAAACCAATAGTGATGCATCCTGTTTAGGTAAATTAAACAGCATTAATGCTACAGCGACCGATTTGTTGATGTTTACCCACGTCTTAGTTAAGAATAGTGAAATGTTCAAATATTTCTACGAGACACTTGTTTTAGTTCATTTACTCCCTATATCACGGATCACGGTTCACTGTAAAATGAAATTACCTATCCAGCACAACTCCCAGCTACCTCTAACCTCACTGAATATTTTCAAACTTGTACAAAAACATTTTACACAGATCAGCATGAATACTCCTAGGTTTAGAGGATTATTGGAAATAAATTACTTGAACATATTTACAGCAAGAAGAAAATTATCCAAATGTCTTGGCAGTAAACCTATTTGACTGAGTGAATTGACTTTCGGTAAGAGGATCCACCCAATCGGCTTGTCAAATCTTTTTGTTTCGTTAAATTTGTCAGAACAATTTTTTGTTTAACAAAGCACTTGTTGGAATTTAATTATCTCTAGCCGTAGGACTGTATCAATTTTACTTATTGTTTAATTATAAAATATTCCGAACTGTTGATAAATAAATTTGTGATGTAAGATTAGTAAAACCGTTGAGTGACGAAATCAACTTATATTCTACTTGCGTCTTTAATCCAGTGTTTTTTTCACACAACCTAAACACAAACCCCGCTTTACGGGATCAAAACATCCTGTTTAATCTAACAAAAAATCATGTTTAGTACTATATGAATTTTTCTGTTCTATCCTGGGGGTTTCGTTACGTTTATGTTTAAACATCTCTTTAAACCGTGCTATAATAGCAAGCTAAAATAATGTTATAAGTTATAAGTTTGGATAAGTTTTATCTGGAAAGCAGTAAAAAATAGGAAAACAAGCGTTAGATCTGATCATCCTGTTTTAAACTGTATATCGTTCCTAACATAGTCTTAAACAATGTGATAAAAATCCCAGGTAAGGAAACATTGACAATATTTTTTTCCAGTGGAGTATACCCTTACATGTTTTAACCCTTTAGGTCCCCATATAATACTAAGTAATTTTAAACAAATCAGGTAAAACGACAGTTGCTGTAACACAAACCCAATAATAACTACAGTCCAACCTCAGTATAACGAATCTGAAGGGACCGAACTGAATATTCGTTATATCAAGGATTTCGTTAAAATGAGGTTCGTTATATAGAGGTTAGGTTTGCAGGAATTTCGCTAAGTCGAGGTTCAGAACCAGCGTCGGTCAATATAGGCCGGGATTTGACCTCATTAAAACATAATTAAAGTAGCATAGGCTACAATACTTTACAGTATAGTGTTCATTGTACAGTAGAATCTTCTGTATCCAATAGTCAATGGTAGAAACTAAATTATCCGACATAATATTATAATAAAGGTGAAGGATCTTGAATAGGCCTATTGCGCAATCATGACAATGGCATTGACCTTGGTACAGGTTAAAAACTGTAAGTTTAAAATGACAGCTTGTTCTAACCCTCCTAAAACCTAGCTAAACACTACATTGCGTAGTCATAAACCATGTAAAAAACAAAACAAAACAGTAGAAAGTTTTGTAAGCTACTGACTGCTCCGTGATAGGCCGGTAGGCTACTTACAGTACAGTACTGATTTATCACAACAGAGGAATGCCAATAATAATCATTAACTATAGCATTGGTGTTGCTAGTTGAAACAAATCGTATTGAAAACAATAAATTATTAGATAAGTCATTATAAAAGTGCATATTCATAGCCAACTTAAAGATAATAAAACACTCGTAAATTAAGGAATGTTAAAATAACGATGTTGCTATTCTTTCTCTTTGCTTTTATTTTTATATTCTTTCTTAGATTTCTCTTTGTCCAAAAATTGTACAATTCACCATATTTACTTATCACCCAATCACAGCTTACTACAGATTACGTCACGTCGTCATCAATCGTCAGTGAATGAAATCAGTTCTCAGTTGCAACATTGCGTGCGCAGCGACAGCAGACAGAGAGATGTGTAAAACGGAGCAGACGAATGTTAGCGCAAGCGATGACGTCACCTTTCCATTTCATTTGATAAAGAAACAGATTTTCCAAAAACAATACTGGGGTGGGGGATTTGTTATATCAAGGGAAAGACGTAGACAATTCGTTATGCAGAGGTTAAATTCGCAATGTAGAGGTTCTGACAATGATAAATTTGTTATATTGAGGTGTCTTATTTTAGCCGAAATCACGAAAAATTCGTTAAATCAAGGTCGTTGTTATGGTTTGTTCGTTATGTAGAGGTAAAATATACATAGGCTCTTATGGAGAGTTCTAGGGGATTAAAAAAAATTCGTTATATCAAGGAATTCGTTATATTGAGGTTCGTTATATAAAGGTTAGACTGTAATAAGTCTAAGGAGGAGAGTGCCTGTTGATAACATAACCAGTTGAAACACATATTCCACAATTGAAAAGGATTGAAGTGAAGTACAATATTGCAATAAATTGCTTTTAAAAACATTGACGGAGACTTACTTTGGCCCCTGAGGAGGGAAGAGCCTGTATCTTACTGTGTCTCCCATCTCAGTCATCAGGTAGCGGTAGAGTGCTTGTGGTGAGAATCGCCGACTGACACACAAAAACCTGCCAGACACCTTGACTTTCTTGGTGCCGTGGAACCATCTACGCTGAAAACCTTTCTCTGCGGCATGTCTGTCACAAACAGATGCAGATCTCATGTTACTAACTTTATTAGGGCTGACCCTTTGACGTGGACTTTTTACAATTTCTTGTCTCTTTTAGGTTATGTCGATTTTCTTTTAATACATCAGGTCTATACTTCACAAAAATAAAAGAAAAAATCTGTCCCCTCCTCTATAATAGTGCAAAAAGAAAATCAATTTGTGTGCAATCTCTAATTAAAAACATCAATATCATCAACTTTAACGGAGTTGGAAGGTGTCTTTAAGCTGGACCTCCTATCAGTTTAAGCCAAACACATTAGTCAGATTATATCAGAATTGAACTCCAGACAAGACGAGTGCTGCTAATAACAAAAATTTATAATTAATTTATGCGCCAGAGGGTTAGCAATAGAATTTGTTTTTAAATCACAATAAATTTGAGAAAGCTGATTTTATGTATATCACTACAATACAAAACATTGGTAAAATTAGGTTCAGAATCACAGGTAAAAATTAATTAAATTGTGTCAAATTTTAGAACCAATTTTCAAGTATAATAGTTCTAAACCCGAAGCATCATTAATTTTATGAATGTCATTAAGAAGGTACTTAGATGAGTAAGAATTATACTTTCACAAAGAACATTGGAATGATTCAATAGCTTGACTGTCTAATGGACTGTCAAAAAATTATAGGCCTATGTTGATGAAGCCTATTGTAACTGTGTTACCTAATGGCAAATAAATTCTTGATTTTTGATTCTTGGTAACTTAATTAAAAGGTTTATCAAAAACGTTATGATTAAACATAAATCAAAGGTTTGCCAACATGTTGCTGTTCATTATTATTCAATTGATACTGAAACAACATGCAACCACAACACTATTCACTGTGAGAGGCGTTTGACTTACTCGCCAATGGTTTTCAGCTCCCCTATGGTGTACTCCATTCCACTGCTTGGTCCAAAAATCAGCTCACAATGATTGTTTGGGTCATTGAAAAACTCATCCATGAACGTGATCACAGCGTTGACGTGAGTTGCGTCCACCCTACGGAAATTACTGACAATAATTCCTTTGAATGAGGGGAAAGATGTGACTCATTAAGCTCCAGCGATTAATGGTGTACAGTATTAAGCTTGAAGGCTGAGAATAAGGTGTTAACAGTACAAACATAATAGATCCTGTGCAAACTTTCCGAGCGTAGTTCTACTTCTAATCTAAACTTCCCAGTTATGACTTCTACGATAGTTTAGCCTAAATAGAGAAATATCTTACAGAAGAACCTCTATGTTCTTACGGGCAAAACTAACCAACACCATAAATAATTGTGGATTGCAAATTAATCCAAGGGTCGAATAACATAATAAAGTGATAAAAATAGGTAATTGAAATCACACTATTAATTACTTATACTAACTGTAAACTAACAGGTTTTACTAATTTGTATTATTAAATCAGACTTACCCTCTACAAAATCCTTTGGCTTTGAGTCTTTTCACAGTCTCAGTGACAGATTTGATGATTTCATCTCTTTTAACCATTCTGAAATCATGGTCATTCAAGATAAGTTTCAAGCAAAATTCCCAAAGATAAATTGGCTATGATTTAATTATTTCATTACATCATTAGGGACACCCCCGTTGTATTAGCAAACCTTAAAAACTTAATGAGCCAGTTTTTTTTTATGGGCAGTTTTTGTTTAACATATTTTCTAATGCACTTGTTTGGTTAAAAAAAAAACTCAAAACTCACTTAGGCTGTAAATCTTTTGCGACAAAGGTGTTTTGAATAGTTATAAATAAGTAGGATAATTTCTAATACAAAAATAGCAAGACTATATTTTGAAAATTTAGAAAATTCATATGAATTATTTTTTATATTTTCCTTTACACATTTTTTTGACCTCCCATTAAATTAATTTTATGGCAACTATTTTTACATTTTTGTTCACTTTATTTTTATAGTATTAGTATATAATTTTTGTTATCCAGATAGTATTATTTTGCTGTATTATTGATAAGTCAAAAAATATACAATGTACTATATATAATTTGTGGGAAATAAAATGTTATTTCATTTAATTTCATTACTTCCTAAAGGTCATTTGGTAGGTATTTTGTAGTGGTGACTCTCAAATAACATTTTTAATTATATAATTCCATGATTCCATATTTTATGAAAGGAATGTTATTGTGCGAACTGACTTCGGGCTTCTGGTTTTGTAAAACAATACCATAACCTAAAAAATGAACTGTTACCAGAACTGTAATTAATCTTAGCATAAATACTAATAAGATCACTTGAAACATAAATGTTTGAGATACCGGTGTATATATAGATATATATATTGAGATGGAATTAAACAAATATTATGTTATTTACTTGTAGTATCCTTTCTTTTCTGGGTGTTTCAGCATAAATCTCGGATACCGTCCGCAGTTGTAGTAGCCATATTTTGTCTGAAACAAATTTAAGATTATACTCTAGTAAAAGAAATTTCTTATACTAAAATAAAATACTAGGAATGGACGAGATTGGATTTTTAGTTCGAGACGAGACGAGACGAGATTTTTTATTTCTCATAAAATTTCGAGACGAGATCGAGACGAGATTTCTCTTCTCATACACAACGGGAAATGCACGTTCGAAATTTTTACCTGATTTTGTAACATTGTTAGATGACTGTTTAAATACTAAAATAATGATAATAGGCAAGAATATTTACAATCTTTCATTAAATAACATCAGCATAACATTTTTTTATTAATCACGCCTAACTTATTAAAAATGCCTACGATTAGGAAACATGGTGATATCAGTTAGGATAGAGTTCAACTTATCCTAAAATAAAATAAATCATAAAATAAAAGCAATATTAATTTTTATAAAATAGTTACTTGTTTTGACTTTTTTTATAGTAATAAAACATTCCTCACACTGCTTACACTTAACAAAACTTCTCAAATGTTATTAAAGTAATATTATTAAAATAATGAAAGTAATATTTACATTAAAAGAATTAAAGTAATATTTACATTAAAAGAATTAATTAAATAAGAACGCCTTCGAAAAGGAAACGCAACTACAACACGCTCCTGTATTGCGGGTATTGCATTGACTTTCTGCAGGCGTTTTTAATTTTTTTTTTTTTTTTTTTATTCTCGTCTTGATAAAAATCTCGGCCAAAAAGTAATCTCGTCTCGTGTAACGAGATTGAAAATTTCCCGAAAATTTCCCGAAATTTCGAGACTTGACCATCCCTATAAAATACATCAATGCTTCTGTTGAGCTCAAAGGAAACTTTCATTGGTTGGTTGCGGAAAAAGTTTGTTTGGGTTGGGAAAAGTATTGTTTAGGACAGGCACAATATTGTATGTTTTGTTAGAAAGGAAATCAATGATTTTCATATCGCTCAGCTGTACAGAAATGAGCAAATCTTGAATACAGAGTGATGAAATAATAGTTTACGCAACGATTGCGTAGATAGTGTTAACATCACAAGTAGAAAATGAAAACTTCTACTGTACAAGTCTCGTTAACACTATTTACGTGAGTTGCGTTACATTCTTTACCTACGACAGAGATTTAATTACTAAAAAGCACTACTCATAACTTCCAAGAGGGGTAATGTTTTCGTTTATAACCTCTCATTGCCACTGACAGTGATGCAACAAAACATTGTAACAAATCCTAATAGCAACACTCAACAATTAAATTGGCCTGAACAGCTGATTAGTTGAATTTTGAATCATTACAATTTTACTTCTCCTCTCTCAATCCTTGAACCTCATTGGTCCGTCACCCGTGTTGTTATGAGTAAAACTATGCTGTTATGAAAGTAAACAATTCTGTTATGTGAAACTTTTCAATTCTAAGAACTGAACTGAAACGGCTACTTTAAAAAGCGGTCGTAGGTAAAATTATTTAACAGCATAACTCCCAGCTTGATCTTCCTCTTACAAATTTAAACTCTCCAAGAAAACACTTTACACAGATCAGCATAACATGTCTTGTGGTTCGATTACCTTAGTAAAACATCAAAATATTAACAATACGTTATAAATATCAGAGATACATTGCCAAATTCTATATGATTTTTGGAACTGAAATATATTGGACTTTTTATGGGAAATCAGCTTTAGACAACCTGATTAAAGAGAGTAATTCCGTTAAACAAAAGCCCTGTGGTATTTTCTTCACTATGCCTATAGGCTGTCTAGTAAAATACACAATCACCTGTATTGTGAAGCATGTTTTGGCGAGGGCGTTTATCAAATCTATTCCAGCCGAAATACGTGCTTCCTCTCGTGAGTCGCCTTCTGCTCGTGATAACAGAACACCCTTCCATCTCAAATCACAAACTCTGAAATCATCCCGAGCCATTAACCTCGACAGTCAGGGTACACTTTAGTCTGTGATCCAAGTTGACACTACATAGCTCTCGTTAAACTATGTAATCAACCAACAGTGTGGGAAACCAAATCTACTTTTTAAAACAATTTATTAATTCTATTTCCTCAATTTAGTTGAATGAGGATTAGCAATCAAATTTGAATAGCCAAAGAGTGAAAGATGTATGAAAAACTCACAGAACCATCCAAATCTACTGAAATAACAACTGTGAATACAATGATTCAGAAAACATATTAATGAAAAGCACGTCAAAAATTAAGAGATTAAGACTGAATTGCTGTTGGCCTATTTCTGTATAAAAAGCTAGTATTATTCCCATTTAAGACTTCCTTCTATTTCTGGAGGTTAAAGCTTGTTAAATACACTTAACTATTTTAATCATAGGCTATATAAAAATACATATGTATAAATAATCTTTTTACAACCAAATACTAAACTTGAAAGTCAATAGAACAAACTCAATGTTTGCATTTTCATATTTTATGGTAGAAAAATTGAAGTTTTATAATTGATTGAAAGAATTTCCCCCTGAAACAATCAACCTACAGGCAAAGATAATACCCAGAAATAATAAATGCTTAAAAAGATATATAGTGCTAACTAAAAATGACAGAAAACTTTCTTCAGTTTTGGGAACTGCAGAAAACACTTAATACAAAAAAAGAGTAATTCGTTTAAGTTTAGAGTAAATTTCTTTATTTGGTTAAAACACAATGACACTACTCAATCATTATTGTTATTAACATTGAGCACATTTTTTGCACAAGATTTGATTGCTACAGCACTGATTTTTCCATGCTTAGCTTAAATAACAACATACTGTATAAAGATCACTTACTGTTTGCGTACTGAGTTAGGCTTGAACTCGGTCATTTCATCAATATCTAATCTTTCAAAGCCTTCAGACGATGAGAATGACTCTTTCAATACTTCAATTGGGTCTTTTTGAAGTTCACTGTTTGCTTGTACGCCAAAATAAATGACAAATCCCTTAAAGATTTTGCCTAATACATCAAATGTAGGGGAGCAGTTTTTGTATTTATTAATTATTTCAGCTTTTGGAAAAATTAAACCGTCAGACTTGTAAACATAATCATTGTTCTGACTTTTACTTTGCCCTTCATCATCACTTATTACAATCACCTCCTTCACTTTATGTTCTGCAGGACGATCGTTGAAACTGGAAGGCTTATCTAATGAAAATTGCCCTTTTGAAGCACTATTTTGTGGCCATGAATGAAACTGATCATTATCACGGTTTTCTGAACAAAAATCAGTTTGTAAATTTTGGCTCAGTCCTTGGAATGGCTGATGATTTGAAAATGTATTAGTGCTTTCATTGACCAATGAATGTCTATTTTGCAAAGACTGGTTGAGAAATCCACTGGAATTATTATTAGAATAAGTCTTTTGGAACTGGTTTGTTTGTTGTATTTGACTCGGTTTAGCAGCGTTGTTTTCAGACTGTAAACCTTGGTTTTTCCATACAGGCTGCTGGTTAGATGTCTCATTCATTCGACGAGAGTACATTGGATTTGCCACAATGTTTTCAAATATATCTTTAGGTGGTTGAGAAAATGCAGCTCTTTGATCTAACGGTATAGTATTTTGTTGGAAAGAAATTGGAGGAATAACTGGCACAGTACTTGGTACTTGTTGATAAGGATATGTTGGGATCATCGTCTGATTAGGATAAACAGGTGTTCTCACTGGTCCAATATTCATATTACTGCTAGAAACAAAGTTTGAAGGGTTCTGTGGCATTTGAGTGGGCATATTTAAATTGGGCTTCAAAAAGGGTGGACCGCTTCTAAAATTGTTATTATGGCCTTGAAAATATGGAGGTCTAGGATTACTCTGTGCAATAGGTAAAACACTTGAAGGATTCAATTTTGGAGCATTATTTGGGTGTGACGGAGCAACAGGTGTTTTCTGAAAAGAAGTAGATTCTGGGTTAGTTTTGGTTTTAGTCTTACTTGGCTGCTCATACCTTCCTTGGAAAAGATTTTCATTGAAAGCATCACAAGTTTGACTCAGAAAAGACTTTTCGTAGGCATTAAATAGCTTTTCCTGTTCATTGCTTGGTTTGAGTCCATCTTTTTTCTTATCGAGGGACGAATTGTATGTAAATTTAAAGTCATAGTACGACGATTTAGGTAGATTATCTTCTTTATTATCCTTAGGATTGTCTGCATTAGATAATTTTATGGCTTTATCTGTATTTTGGGTCTCACGAAGAAACTTCTTTTTTCTATGTTTTTTTACAGGAATGTCTTGTAAATTGGTTTTCCCAAAATGTTCTTTTTGGAGAAGATTTAGTACACTAGAATCTCTACTGTCATCTTCTTCAAGTTCAGCTAGAAACTTTTGCATACTATCAGTACTGCAAGGACGATGAGAACCATGTGCTTTGGTTTCATCTAAATTTACGAAATTCTCTGTTGGCGATATAGGAGACAAATCTCTATTGTTTCTATGGTCTTCAGAAAAGTCTCTTTTTTCAAAGCTTCCTGCTTGTGAAATGGGAGATAACTCCATTTCCTTCACTGAATGTGTGTCACGAGAAGCTGAAAACTGCTCTTTTCCCAAACTACCTGTTTGTGACACTGGTGATAGTTCTAAACTCTCTTTTTGAATTTCGATGGACCTATTCTCAGTGAATGGCCCATCTCCGACCCCTAAAAAATTACGGTTATCTTTATAGCTTCTATCATGAGAAGATTTAGACACCGGCCTTTCAAAAGACATTTCTCTATTATAGCCTGTACTTTCTTTAGGTTCAAAAATGCTTTTTCTTAAAAAATCTGTTCTTACTTCCTCTAAAAAAGGTCGATCTTGATCCTCTAAAAAATCTCTTTTTCGTTCCCCTAAAAAATGCCCCCTTTGTTCTTCTAAAAAAGGCCTTTCTTCATTACCATAGTTATGAGCCCTTTTTCTGAAAGCTCTAGAGGAAGAGTTAGAAGATTCAGGAGATCTTCTGCCGTAAGAAACATGAGGTGAAAATCTTTCTGGTGATAGATGTCGTCTTGATCTAGACCTCCTTCCAGAATCAGAGTGATTTTCATGAAGCTCTCTTACATCTTCTCTCCAAGCAGGTGATATTTGTCTCACAGGAGAATACTCAATTCTCCTTTCATAATTGATAGTTCTGACTGGGGATCTTGATCGCTCTATTGATCTTCCACGTTCAATAGTAATATTTTTCAATCCATGAAACTTCCTAGACTGATTAGAAGGTGACAAAGATCGTTCAGGAGATCTTATATATTTTCTATTAGAATAACCCCGGCCCTCAAAACTATTGGATGGAGAAACAGAACGTGATTTAGGATTATTCTCAAAAGATCTCTTACAATCATCTAAAAACCGCTCAATTGATGATTCTGACCTTTTCTCATGCATCTTCTTTTCATGAAGCATTTGTTGCAGTCGTCTTTTTTCGAATTCTATTTGTCGTTCAATTGATCTTCTAGAGCTTCCAGCAATAGATCTTTCACGATCACTTCCATGTAAAGACCTCTCCCTACTGTGTCTAGAGGATCGAGATCGATCAACTGAATGTCTTCTATATTCAATTGATCTTTCCCTTTCTCCTCTTCTTATACTAACTCCAGGGGAAATAGGTCTTTGATGTTCGAGGAATATTCCTCTTTCATCAACGCTTGGTGACCTTCTATACTCATTAAAATCTCTACTGTCTCCACGATATGGTCTATCTTGCTCTACAGACTGTTGCCTTACAAATCTTTCTTCTGACGATCTTATTCTTTCAATAGAACGTTCACGCACCTCTGAAAAACGCCTTTCTAAACTGGGTGATCGTCTTAAGTGTGATCTATCAGGAGATCTCTCAGGGCTTGGATCAAATTCTTCACCATCATCAAATCGTCTATGTATTGTTAAAGGTGATCTCATTCTGTGTTCAAAAGGAGGGCAATCTTCTCCTCTGTCATAATACTCATCCTCTTCTTCGTAATAGTCTTCAGGGTCATCAAAAGCCTCCTCATCTTCTACATACTCATTTTCATTAGCCATATCATGAGGTGGACCATGTCTCTCATAAGAACTTTCTTCATCATATTCCCTTGGGGCCATAAACTTCCCTCGGCCTCCTCGAAAGTGACTTTGCCTTCCTCTAAAATGTCTACCTCGTGACCGAGCTGGTCTGAGAACTCGGCCTGAAAAATTCTTTCTAAATGGCCTACTTCTACCACGATCAGAAAAATATTCCTTTTCCACAATTTTTCCCCTTCCTCTAATCGGCCCATGTCCTCGAAATCTTTCTATATTATGAGGCTCTCTGCCCTGATGATATTTTCTTTTAAATGGTCGGCCTCTTTCTTTTAGAATTACACCATCGTGTCCTCGGACGTTTCCACTCCTCCTAAATTTAGAAGGATATCTCCCTCTAAAACTCATTTCTCTGCTAGGAAGTGAAGTCTGCAACAGAGTAGTTCTTTCAATAAATGAAACATAAGTAATACAGAAATACAAAAGCTTATAGGCCTAACCAAAATTAGTTTTCAATCTCCTTACCATGCACAAGTCCTACTTTATGTTTGTAATTTCACTTTTTCTAAATGATGTTCCAGACTTTTGTTTATATTATCTGAACATCAGATTTGTTTTAACAATGAGGGAGGTACGCCTTTTCAAACTTGATTATGAATTAATTAATTAACACAAATTTACAATGCATCATATAGTTCCTTATATACTGTAGCTAAATATGTGTTGAGAGACATAAATAAAACAATACTGAATAAGATGGGGAATTATTAATGCTGAGTCTAGTAGTCTATAGGTCTAGTCTCTAGACCTATATTTACAAAAATAAGGTATTTACACGGACGAGGTCACTACTGTAGTTTCACGTTCGGATCAATTGAATAATGTGACAACAGACTTTCGGATTTCGACCGCATGTGTGTAGCCTAAATATTTTAAGAAGACCCCCGAAGATGCCACATCAGGTGGAGAATTTATGGGTAACAATTACTCCAACCTACTCAAGAACTACAGGCTTCGGTACAACAAAAAGAATCTAATATAATTAAGTAACTTACGGTACTTGAAGAAACAACAAAAACATTAAACATGCAAGCTGGCCTTCCTATAATGAAACATCAATGTTTCCAAAACATCGGTTAACAAATAACAAAGCACATACGTAGGCTAATAAGTACCGGTACCGGTGAACCATATGCTCTAACGTAAGTTATTACTCCCATCAGTAAGGCTAGGGTAGCTTATCTCCTATCAGTTAAGTTAGGCCTAAGTTTACCTAGGTATGCCTAACTTATTCTCTTTTGATTTATTGTAGGCCTAGGCCTAAACCACTGTTAACGGGTCTTGTAGAGCTAATAGTATGGCTAAATATTTTTGGGTATTAAGGTAAGTAACAATAGGCTAGTTGGCTTGATTTTAGTTGGCTCACGGTTACTCAACAAAGTGGACTTAAGTTAAACTATTTAGGCCTACCAAAAATCACTGTAAACGGAACCACTTTGCAATACCAGGACAAAGTAAAAAGTCTTGGTTTGACTTCATACCGCACATTGCACTGGATCGCGCCACTCATCCTACACTCATCCTTCACTCACATTTGGGTTAAAATACGCACATAGGTAGCGGCGTCCCCATCTTAAATACTTAATTGAATTGAATTGAATTGACTGACGCGGTGCTAAGCACTTGTAAAGAGTGTTTGCCGCTGTTCACACACTGAAGAAGATGCAACGACTTTACCTTTTCAAATTAAACTCTTACTGGTCAAATCACTTTTGATTCCCCACTTCAATTACGGTAGGCCTACTGCAACACTGTGGTTAATGATATGACTGTGGCTTTGGCAACAAAATTACAAAGTGTACAAAATTAAGTTATTGTGTTCAATTCTTGTTCTATCTTAGACGTGATGACCATGTCACACCCTATTACATTAAGTTTAATGAATCAATTTGGAAATTAGAGGACATCAGAAAAATACGAATAGGCAGCTACTTTCCATTAAGTTACCTACTCGAATTCAATCATCAATCTTGGAATTCCAAATTTTCTTGCAAAGAATTTTAAATTTTTGAATGGATGAGGCGCAAGGGATACCCGCTCTGGCCCGTCCACGCTTTGCATTCCTCATCACAGAACAACTGTTTATACTAATAAATCATTTTTAGTAACAGCATAACGCCTATGGAACTCCACACCTCTTCCCATCAAATCCATAGAAAACCGATCCCAACTGATGGTGGCGCTGAAAGAATATTACCTTGACTGGATGGCCGTGGCTTGGCGGGATGGCGCCTAGGCCTAGATGCAGCAGAGGGTGTACATAACTTATGTGTGTGTGTGTGACTGTAAGCTAGGCCTAACTTTGTAGGTAAGATGAAAAAAATATGCTAGGCTATTTAGCCCTTTGAGTGCCAACGTCCAGGGAACCGGACGTTTTTAAAACGAGCCAAAAGTGCCGACGTCCGGCCGACCGGACGTTTTTAGAACGAGCCAAAAGTGCCAACGTCCGGCTGACCGGACGTTTCGTAATTATCGAACAGTTGTCATAACAACCGAATGGATACTCGGATTCTTTTAACCCATATATTAACATTGAGTCGAAAGTTACTAGATGCGATACATCGATTTTCGTTGGTCGAAATATCGAATATTCGATTTTTACGAAATTTTAACCTAAAAATCGCCAGATCGCGCTCGGCATTTTTAGCGCGACCTTCGGGAAAAATCATCGGCATTTTTTGAGCGTTACTTTTATTTCTCGCCTGGCACTCTAAGGGTTAATTACTAGTTAAGTTTAAGTTATGTTACAAACTTTGAGGTACTTACCGGTAGGCCTTATGTATTTTTTGTTATTAGCCTAGTTTTTTTTAGAGGTTAACTGTAAGAAAGGACCATGAGGTCCTAAGTTCGCCTCAATAAAGAAGGATTTTTCATTCATTCATTTTTACCGGGATTTAAAAATAAAATGCCCAAATAGGCCTACACCTAATTTTAGCCTAGGCTATGTAAAATTGTTTGTTGGCTATCCTAGGATTTAAAATATAAGTTTACGATTTAAAAACTTGACGAAAACTCTTCAAGAGCCTATTTACTAATACAATACTAGTACAATTCTACAACCTACTTAAGACACACATAAAACCAAATGAGATCAAATTTAGGCCTAGGCTACAACAAAATATCACTTAGGCCTGCCTAAGCCTAATTCCTACCTTGTTTTCAACTTCTTAGATCACAATGTTGTACCCAACGAGGGCACTGCTTATTTAACACAAAAGCCAACTCTATCGATATTGATGGAAAACAACTGGAACGTAGTATCTTTGTAACATGTTCGTGTAATTATCACATGACAAAAATTCCCAATTTCTTCCTAAGTATACTAGTTATTTCTTTATTCGTCACAAAAAGCCTTGGTTTTTACAAGACAAATACAAAATACAATACAATGGCGAAAGCATTGAAAGCAAAACTGCGATTGATTGAAGAGGCCCAGGCCGGCGAGGCGACGCAGCGCAAGGCGCAAGGCGCGAGCAACTTCATGTATATCTTACTAATATTATAAATCTTTTATAAATAAATATACATAAATATAATGTATGTTTATAAATAAATCATGTATATTTATTCATCAAAACTGTGTCGTTATCGTATTTCATATTATTATATTTCATATTATTTATTAGTATTTCATACTTGTTATAATATTTAATATTGATCGCACTTAACTACTTCTCTTTAAGTCACAACAAATTTTTATTAATTTCAACTCAACTCTCTTGCAAAATTGAGTTTGCCGTGTATGTAATAAATAAATAAAAAAATAAATAAAAAAACTTCAGCAACTGTTTAACTCCCAGTCCCAACTGACGAGCTCCGATCCGACTCCGAGCTCCCCCCCCCCCCCAACAGAGTGACGACTGAGGATGTAACTGAGGCTGATATTGTCTGTGACTGAGGGTTCTACTTCTACTCTACATTTTATTTTACTATAGACTAACCAACCTAAACCTAAGTAGACTTCTCATCCCATTGTAAATTTTGAAGCTCGTTTTCGTGTCTTGTATATGTTGGCGTTGGCGACACCAGTCGGATCCAGGGGCGGGGGGTGACGGGGGCAACCGCTCTACCTCTAGCATATATTTGTTTTACTGCATGTAATGTCAACATTTTGCCGTAATCGGGGAAGACGATGATGGTGATTTGTTACCGCAGGAGACAATGATGGTGTCAATACGACCGTGCATGGGAAATGAACAAAATTTGACCGTGGTCAGCGAAGACGATGTTGATTGATGACGTTTCCTGACTGTGGGAGCGGGATATTATTAGAATTTAGCCGCAAACGTGGAGGACGATGATGATGTTCCGTACGACGGGGGTTATTCAAGGAGGTTTCGTGACCACTGGAGTCAATGACGATGGTGAGCTTCACATTGTTTCTAATCCCGCCCCACTCAATCTAAAACTGGATCCACCACTGGGGGACACTATGATCACTTAGTATTGACGAAATTTTGTTATATTATTTTAGGGCTAATTTGATGATTTTTGTTTAAATGTTTGGTTAGTAACTAGGGGACGAGTTATTGTTTATGATTAGATAATTTTATTTTGTTAATAGCTTTAAATAAATAACTTAAAATACAAAATTTGCGAATAAAACTACGCGAGCGTTTGGGCCATGTTAAAGGCATCGAACAGAACCTGATAGATGACCAACATGAATAAATCCTGGCTAATGAAAAAGCCGATCTTACTGATCTGTGTCCTTACCAAAGCTACACAGATAATCATCTCATGCCATTGTACAATCATCCTCCACTTATATTTGGGTAAAAATAAGCACCTAGATGGCGTCCCCCATCTTAATGATTTATAATTGATAACTAGATATACAATTATCTTGCTTGTGAAATTACTACTTGTATGTACCGTACCTATTACTAAGTAGGGAGTTGGTTTAACTATTAAGATCCTATAAACATACGGTCGTGATGCGACAGGCTGTAACATTCTTTTTTTTTCAAGAAAGGTCAGATTTTGTTACTGTTATGTTAGAATTCTGATTGGTCAATCAATTAGGAGCAATAGATTACATATTATTCAAAGTCAGTATCTCTGATCCCAACCTACCAACCCTACTAAAAATGTTATTTCAGTCATCATTATCATAATCATAACCAAGCTTTATTTTTTTTTTGGACCAAGCAACCAAGCAAGGCCCCACTAGTTTTTTCTAGGCCTTGGACCAAGGCCAGAAGAAGAACAGTACCACTTCCACCCATGGTGGAAGGAAAATACATAGGTGTGCTAATCCCGTTATATGCTGACGTCACGCAGATTGAATCTGAGTGACGTCAGCATATGACGGGAATCGCACACCTATGTATTTTCCTTCGGCCATTTATTGATTTATTTCCCAACGGATTGCACCATTTTACAAAATACGTGTTTACAGTATGTCATGGAATACTTAAGTATTTTATAGGAAGTACAGCATTCTTAAATAGTTGAATCTTAATCTATGACTGAACTCCATAGATCCAGATCCACTCCAAGGAAAAAGGGTCCACTCTACCTCCCTGATCCAGCCCCAGCCACAGCCTGTCAGTCGGTTTTCCACCAATGTGTCAATTATTGACGAATAGTGATCAGTGATCACTGTCAAGTCAAGTCACGGAGGCAGACCCGTTTTTTGAACTATCAGTCAGTTCAATTCGATCGAGTTCGGTTCGAGGTCGAGCTTCGGCTTCGTTCGAGTCTAGTTCAGTTCTATCTAACTAATTAATTAACATTTTGTTGCTTCTGCTCTGAAGTGTTACTTAAAGGCTATAAATAGTCTATTTTTATTTTAGTGTATTTTGTACATTTAAAGTGGGATGAAAGAAAAACAAACTTAAAAGTTAAAACTTAAGTCCATAGTGTGTTTAGGGAGTCGGTGTTCATGTCTAGTTATTACTGTATGGTCATAATCTAAATTCTTTGTAAGTGCTCATAGGGTGAAAATGAAGATGGCTGATGGGACACGAATTTTAAGAAGAAATCGACCGGGAACCAAAGCCAAGGTTTGTAGGCCTTACATACAAGCTTAAGCCCATTGGTATAGCATAATCCTAGTTTGTAAATTTCAGAGTGCCACAGGGCCTAGCCTAGTTAGACCATAGGTCTAGCCTAGGTATGTAGCCATGCCATTAATAACGACGACAATTTAGTCTAACATAAAGACAACTCTGTATTAATTAGCCTACTGTGTATAATTTGTTTGACACCTTCACTAAACCTTGAGTCTCACGTAATTCACATCTGTAGCAGAGCGAATAGAATGCTTGGATTTGTTTTCCGCTATTCTTGTATTGCGCATTGGTGCGCCAGATTCTTGAGTATGCCTCACCAGTATGGGACCCTCACAAAAAATATCTGATTGAAGAACTAAGTTAGTGAGCATTCAAAGAAGATTCATTAGAATGGTCGGGGTCAGGACCGGAATTCCTTACCGGCTTGTCCCAATTGAAGACATTTCTCGGGATCTGCGGCTGCAGTCTCTTGCGAGTCGCAGATTTTCTGCTGACATACAGTAGTGCTGCGACACAAGATCCTCAATGGCAAGGTTGACTGTCCTGACATCCTGCGTCTGATCTTATTCAAGACACCATCAGCCACCCGATCCGGCGACCTGTTCGTGAGGCAATAGGGCCTACACCCGCACCAACTACGCAGCAAATAGCACGATGTCTCTCCTTCAAAGGTCTGGTAACAGCATCGCTGAATCTGTTGATTTCTTCCACGACAGTGTGGCGACTCTCAGGAGGAGGATTGCTGGGCTGCAGGCATGAACGACTCAATTTATCGTTGTTATTTTCTGTTATATAACTTATTCTATCACTTGATAATCTGTTTGTTATTTAATTGAATATATATTGACTGTTTTCATGGTGGAATGGCCTCTGGATCGTCTGAATTAACTATATAGTGGTTTAAATTACCTTGTTACTGTCAAAACGATCCTTTGTAGTTAGTAAGACTACAGCTGTTTCATGCTTCGAATGGAGCACATCATCAGGTCAGAAGAATGTCAAGTAGTCTTCATATTCCTCGCAGTGGAGTTCGTCAAAAGTTTAGTAATAAATAGAGAACAAAACACATAACACGAAAACACGAAAACATTTAATATTGCAAGCATGAAGTGAAACAGAAGCATGAAACTCCATATAAGAATGACTTCATATAAGAAGCATGTGTTTAGAAGCATGAAACAGCTGTAGTCTTACTAACTACAAAGGATCGTTGTTTTGACAGTAACAAGGTAATTTTAAACCACTATATAGTTGACTGTTTTCCTTTTTTCTCTGTAAAAACTTGTTATATTTGTTGCAGGCGTCCATTAAATGTTCAGATTTGCTTTATTTTTCATATATTATATATTATTGTTGTTGTTATCTACTAGCCTATATATTTATTGTTGTTATACATATATATATATATTTATTGTTATTGTTACATATGTACATATTTATTGATGGGTTGAATCTGGATCTAGCTGTCCTTGATCATTGGGCTTTTATTGACTGGTCCTGACCAATGAAACAGCTTAGGGCGTATATGAATTTTTTACATTTATTAACTTATATCATTGACTATGTTGTATAATAGTCGAAGCTTATATACATTAGGCCTACCCATTATTTTATTGTTAAAGCAATAAAATAATAGGCCTACTACTTACTGCTTACTGCTGTTCTTCTCCTCCGCAGTCATCAAGATTGGGGGAGGCGTCATCTTTTTCTTTATCTTTATCTTCTTAGTTGTATCTTGGTTTTTTATTGTCTTCAACCTAATGTATATAAGCTTAAGTTGTATTATGGTACCACAGAAGGGGAGCTAAATGTTGTTCCAGTCCATAGGCTACCTGAAAGACCTTAAAATCTACACATATCGCCCAGGTAGTGTTAAACCGTTGTTAAACTTATCATGACTGGTGGCTGCTAGGCTACTATCTAACCAAGTTATAATTTACTTTTAACTAACTAATTTATGGATGAATTACCAGAAGGCTAGCTTGGCCTAGTAGCTTATGCCTACTATTAGCTTATTGTTGCCTACCGGTGTGGTAAGTTAGCCTACTTTAAAATTTAGAACTCGATAAACTTAAGCCACTTAACCCTTGTTGTTGGTACCTACTTAAGATATGATAACTTGGTTGTTTTTCAAACAGGATTTCAGCAGGTGGCCTGATGAGCCATTTGAAGAGATGGACTCAACTTTGGCTGTTCAACAATATATCCAGCAGCAGATCAGGAGAGAGCCTAATAACATTGATTTAATTCTTACACCCCCAGAGACTCAAGATGAGGGTGTCTGGAAATATGAACATCTCAGGTAGAGCACCCTTGGTACTTCTTTATCATGTTTGCTGTGATATTGTAATAAATGGAAACTCCATGTACAGTATCTAAACTTAAATTTATTCAATTACAATACAAAATTGATGGTAAAAAAAATAAAGGGTTCACAATAAAGTTTACAAAGACTGAGGAATGAATTTACTAAAGCTTTAGGCTAGGCCTATTACAATAGTTCTAATTTAGGTTCAGGGGTTATATTGCATGGATCTTTATCCCAGGTGGGGTGATCAAGCGGCGTTTGAATTTAATCTTGTGATTATATAGCCTAATTAAATTTTGTTTTGGAATATAGATTATGTTCGAATTATTTTCTGATTGGTTGAATTAATTAAAGTTCTGAATAGACCTAAGCTTCTATTAGTAGCCCAATTAAATTAGAATAATCGGGTGAAATAATTCCCGGAGAGTTGGAAATTTGTTTAAACGTCCCTTTTGTTCATTAGAATGAAGAAAATAAAATGTCCTGATGGGCGGGGGTCGAGCTTGACTAAGGGAAGGTCTCGGAATGTGACTTCTTTTAGTTTTTCGCTTATATATCGGAATCTGTAAGTCATATTGAAAAGTGTTAAATACAAAAGTTATAGTTGACAAAATGCCCTACAAAAATGACACTATGCATTTTTTCGTACAACTTAACCGTTTAAAGCTAACTGGTAAAGAAAGTAACAGTACTGTATATTAAAATCGTGTTTTCTTTGCATTTCTGTTTTTAAAGTTAATATTACCTACTAAAAATAATTTTAATGATAACATACATGGGTCATGTCGTTTAAACTAGGGGATACAGGGATTCTTCAGTGTCATACATATTTTTGAATTCTTTTTGTAGGACTTAACCGTTTAAAGCTAAGGGGTAAATAAAATAACAGTATATTAAAATGGTGTTTTATTTGCATGGAATATGAAAAGGTTGAAAAAGACAAAGTCTTATCATTAGTCTCAATGAGCAGCACTATCAAAATTAATAACGTAGTGCATGTGGTGGATCCACTACTCGTATTACAACAAGTTGCAATTTCAAAGAAAAACCACGAGGATCTAGAGGACTTCTGCACCTTTCCCCTTATAGCTCTGTTTGATGAAAGAGATATGAGAAAGACACATGATTTTTTCAATGTTCACTAGTTAGCTCCAGACCTCAAGCTGTTAAATAATTTTATTGATGGTGGCTTTTTGTTACATCACGTTAAGTGGGGCGTAGACTCAACTTTCTCAGTTGTAATCAACCAATATGTGACGTACATAAAGAAACACTACGGTGAATTCTGCACTGTTGTGTTTAATGGTTACTCAAATACTTTTAACAGCACAAAACATGCCGAATAGGAGCCTCCACCAAGACCGTATCAGTCGACATTCATTTCACTGAAGAAATGACAGTGACAGTACAGAAAGAAAACTTTCTTTGTAATGACAAAAATAAGACCAAGTTCATCAAAATGATTTCTCAGAAAATTATCTCCGAGGGTATAGAAGTCAGACGTTCTGAAGCTGATGCTGATGCAACGATTGTGCGTTGTGCAGTGAAAAAAGCAGCATTCAGTGGTCATGTTGCTATCGTTGAAGAGGATATAAATTTGCTGGTCCTGCTGATTGATCCACTCGATCAAGAAATTATCTTCTTCAAACAAGAAAAAATGTAGCCTAAAGTAGAACGTAGAAGTTATTACTCCGATGAACTACAGAAATGTGACTTTGCCAGAAGCATATTGTTCATTCACGGGTTTAGTGGGTGTGATACCACCTGGTCATTTTTCAGAAAAGGCAATTCATTAATTGTGAAATCATCTCGATACCATCACCAACATATTTTACGGCCCGACATTGGCCCTAAAGGAAGTCTCGATAGCCGGTGAGCGGATGATCCTACTGATGTACAACATCAGTACATACCAATCCATACCGATAATCCGATACACACCGAAAATTTCAAGTCTCTAGTTCATCTAGAAGTGCCCAAACATTTCTATACCTGATCAGTTACACATGCAGCTGTGATAACTAGATAGAAAACTGATGGATACAATAAGCAATATTTATTTATTCATTTATCATCATCGTTAAGCCTACATTACAATAATTTGCATCTCTTATTAAAGCAACATTAATAATAACCATGCAGATTAATATAATAAAATGTAAATAATAATAATAGGCCTATTTATTATACTTTTTTTATATTTAAATTAGGAATAATTAGGCCTACATTATGCTGTTTAACATTTACTTTTTTGGTGGTGGGTTTAAGGTGTTGAGTGTTGAGTGTTAAGAGGTTGTGGATATTTTCCATCACTATTGGTAACTTATTTATAAGATCGCGCCACTCATCCTATACTCATCTCCATTCATACTTGGCTTAAAATACCTACTTTGTATGGTCGCCATTTCATCAAAAAGTATTAAAGTAAAAGTATTAAAAGTATTTTCTTACTAATCGTGATGTAAAATGTCCGCAATCAATATCAACGGTTCCAGAAATGTTTTGTCTTGTATGATTGAGGTGGTCTCTTTTATTAACTTTTGTAACCAATAGTATCGAGTTCCCTAAGTTCCGTTGGTTTTACAGACAGTTCTGCATGGAGCTGAACGGCCTGGCAGTAAGGCTACAAGGCGAGTGTCAACCGGACTCGTGCACTCAGATGACGGCCACGGAACAGTGGATCTTCCTGTGCGCCGCGCACAAGACTCCCAAAGAGTGTCCGGCCATAGACTACACCAGACACACACTCGACGGCGCAGCTTGTCTACTCAATAGCAACAAGTACTTCCCCAGCAGGTCCTCCAAAATAGAACTGTAGACGAACATTTCAATTATTCTTAGTATCGGTAGGCAGCAGGATTTTGTCAGCAGGCATAGAAATGCCAAGAGCAATATATGTCGATGAGACAGACACACTTTAAAACACAAGTTTTTGGTTACTAACTTAGTCCCTTCTTTGTTTCTTAATTATTTTTGGCAAGTTTTATATTGTAGTTATAATAAAAAGAAGCAAGATTTATAGGGGTGAGTCGGTGGCTCAGTTGGTAGCGTCACAGACTTCGGGCCGATGGGCAGCGATGTCGTGAGTTCGGATCCTGGTCACTGCCACAAACATTTTATCAGTACAGATCACCTTCACACTTTACCGGCTCACCCAGCTTGCTTTGGTGGATACGTTCCACGCACAGATCTGTAGTCTATGTGGACTTTCAGTACAAGAACTATTTTTAAAAGTAACTCATGTCAATATAGACCGATAAACCATTAACAATAATAATGATCAAATAAAATAAAAGAGGTGAATTCCAAAGTTTGAGGAGTTTGCAAATGGAGCGTAAAAAATGTAAATATAGTTGTTAGCGAGGGTTAAAATTTGTACTAACATAGTTTATCTAATATATTTTTGTAAAAATTTGAGTCTTTGGCAGTTGTAGGACTAAATTTTGTTTGATTGTCCCACTGAAAATAAAATTTATTTGCTAAATCCCACTAAATCATTTGCTTTTGTGGTAAAGTTCAATAGATTTTGTTTACTAATTTTATCTTTTGTTGTAACAGGGTGAGCATCAAAGAGTCGTCCGTAGCCAAGCTAGGATCCGTGTGTCGTCGGGTGTACAGAATCTTCTCCCATGCTTACTTTCATCATCGATCTATCTTTGATGAATTTGAGGTTGGTAGCTGTCATCAAATCATTACGAACCATTATTTTTTACAATTTACATACAGTATCTAGGCTTAAGTCTCAATCATTCACTCCGAGGTTAACTCTCCTTGTAGACAATAGATTAGGTCTACCGTAATGTCAAGTATTTTTGGGGGCATTTTTGTTGTCGTAAGATGCTAGGCACAAGTTCGGGATTGTTTTTCAGGTGGGATGTTACTTCAGGCTAGACGTAGGGGTTGCGGCTTCATCACTTAGATAAAATCCATTGGTGATTTTGCAGGATTTAATCCTTGGACCTCAGGTACTAAAGTACCACCCTCTGCCACTAGACCAGCTCGCTCCTTGTGTATTTTTTGGGGGCAATACGCCTCTGTATGTTTACACTAGTGGGTGCGGCAAGATAACTCCTTTAGGTGTTTGTGATTGTTCTTGGAAGATAAAAGATACATGCCAGACTTGACACCTGCAATTTACTGTATTTTTCACTTTGTTTCTAAATGCTAAATAGCCAAAAGCAAAAAGCGATTTTAAACTTTGCCAATGATGGCTTGGTTGGAAAATTCTGACTTGTGCTGTATGTTTATTTTAGATTAAAATCTACAAAATTTTAAATACCACATAAATAATAGGATCCAGTAATTAAAATTTGTTACATTTACCTCTATGATACAGACATGTTGGATAGCATCTATAAAGTAATTTATAGTTAAATGGCATCTAGGCTCAGAAACAATTTCGCTATTAATCATAATAGGTACCTTCAGATTATTTTAAGACAAGCATTATGTTGGGGCATCACTGTAGGCTTGCCCAAGAACTAAGTAATTCTAACTGTAAGTGTTTACGCCTACTTGTATATTTTGTTTTAAATTCAATTTTACCAACCAAAAACTCATAAATAGGTGAAGACATTTTCCCACTAATTTTTTACCGGTTGAGGGCACTAATAATTTTTTATCTTTTTTCCTCTTGTATTTATATTTTTGCTCTTTGTCGGTGTCTCACATTCTCCAGCTGTGGTTTTTTTTTCAGAACGAGACGTTTTTATGTCGAAGATTCACCCTGTTTGTAACCAAGTACAATTTGATGTCCAAAGACAACCTAATTGTTCCGATACTCGAAGGAGAGGGGGGAGTCAGCGGGGAATCTGAAGCCTAAACACTGATGACTCGTCAATGTGTTGTCTTTAGTTCTATTAGTGCCAACTTCATTATTTTTATCATAGATTATTTTGACTGTTTATATTTCGTTAAGTAATCAAAGACAGTTAAACACCACATGAATCTGGTCTGATGAGATTTGAGATGCCAAATTTGTATTGAATACAATAAGTAATGTGAATAGTTGTCACAGTTTCTATCGGACCATTTTTATGTTAACATTGGACTGACATGACTTCCAAGTTTCGGCCTGAACTTAGGAGGTATGTTTTGATCCTTGCTGCAACTAATCCAACGGACAGCTTTTTAATTGAGCTTCACAGGTAAAATTGTGGATATTGTAAATGGTAAATATTGACTGGTTTGTGTCAATAGGCACAGTATTATTGGTCAATAACCTTTAGTCTCTATGTATTTAAGTGTACCTTAAGTAGTTAGTTTATAAATACACCAGAAATTCATGACAGTAAAATAATGGTCTTAAAGAAACAAAATTCCTTCTTGGAACTAATTAGTACTTCATAACTCAATTAAACCTTCTACTTGTTATCTTTAAAATGAGACATATTTAAGAAGTTAAGTCGATACCAACATAAATTATTTTGGTTTATACTATGTATACAGGACTTTATTGCCTAGCAATGTAATGTTATTTTAGTTACTTGTTGATTCTCCATAAAACAGACATACCACTGTTAGGTATTGTTTTGACCTATCATAGTTTTCAGTATTCTTCATAAGTTTGTTTTGTTTGAGATCCAATTTTCCAAATTACATTGTACTATATCTTTTTTCAACCACTAACCTGTATTTTAGGGATTTGTTAGGATTCCATGTATCATAATTTTTGTTTGGCTAGAATAATTTCAACTGTGTGTATTTAAAACTGTCATTATATCTACTGTGTGAATCTCAAGAAATTATTTTTTTTAAATTTAGATTATTTATTTTTAGTACCTCTCACCATTTGTCATAGACCTTAAGACATGTTGATGCTTTAACTTTCAATTATAAAAAAAAAATACTCTCATGTTGATTTAAATATAAAAAATTGAAAGCAAAGCGCAATGTAGAACTATCGACATTTATTTAGACTGGTATTTCATAAATAAAGGAGCTGACAAATCCCATTTACTAACCAACATTGAATAGGCCTATATTATCTATTCCTATACTACACATACTAATATCTGCCTTAAATTGATTTTGGCGTATGTTATTTATTATTTCATTTTAGTATAGTTGATATTTGAATTCGTGATACATACATGTACATTTAATTCTATGAAATGTCTTTGTATATAGTAAATGTCTTTTTTATTTATTGGTACATTTCCTCAATATAGAAAGTCCTTGCTTTGTACATTAGAAAAATACATACGACATTTCAAAAGTAAACATTGTTTTATTTCCAAATTTGTTTGTGTAGTTATTGTATGAAATATGAAACTGACACACAAAGCAACACATCCAGTTGGTTGTTTACTATTTATCATTGCTTATTTGCAATGGCTGTCAGCTGTTAGTAGGCTTCGTTAAGTCTACTGTGCTTACATAGAATGTTTTAGTGAAAGATTTTAGACATTCCTGTCCATGTTTTAAGTAGTACATGTCATCATTTGGAAGTAATCGTGTACATTCATGTCAGTCTTGGTTCTTCATATTAAAACTATTAAATCATAACTTTTATTGATCTGGAAATTAGTGACCCCAATTGGACTGGATGAATAGTTACCTACTTGCCCGAGATATGGTGTTTAAAGTTATTTACAAATATGTAACCTCATTGTTACTAATATTAGGTTTTATTAAACAAATTACAAGTATAAAAACATTAAGGAAAAAAATTCAGCTAATAACAAATTCCGGCTCGTGTGTGGTCTGGTTGGGAGCGAGCCAACTGAGTAAAGAAGCGGAGTCAAATCCCAACATGTCCCGTAGTAGCCGATTGTGAATTTGCTGCGTAGTCTGCAGTTTGTGGGATTCTGCCACTAGGAGCAGCACTAGCGTGCAGGTGACCAGTAACAGCACTGTTAAAGAGTGGGAGTCTATGAAACTTGCCACTCTGAGCAACGGCGATTGCTTCTGAAACGGAACGTTCATGTAATCATATATTTGAAAGAAGGTTAGCGTCTCTGACTTTAGAGCAGGAGGGACTCCCGGCACATCCACAAAACTTTAATAGGTTTGGACCACTTTCCCTATAAGTGTTAGAATAGAATTGATTAAAAATGCCACTGTCGTGGACACAAGAAAAACATCCTCATCTTCCCTGCACTGCTTTTGCTGGTTGCATCGGATTTAAAATGTTTTGTAAGATTTTATACCGGTGCACCTGAGGTGTATGAGGGATTGAAGTGTGAATCTATCTGACCAGATGATCTGGTGAAGGATTGCTGTTTGGTAATAAGGTAATAATTTGCAGCGAGGCCTCATGTTAGTGACATCCTGTATAAATTAATTTAAATAAAACAAAAATGGTGGTATATAAGGTGTGGCTATCAAGTAACGAGACTTGGTTTTCTAAGAGATAAACTGCATTAAGGCTGCGCTCTACCCTTTTGGCGCCCGCAAATGCAAGGGGTTTAGTTCTTACTCATAGTTGCCCCAATTGTGAACCGATTTAAAAGATCTTGGTGTTATATGTTTCTTTAAATATTATTGTAGTTTTGCGGTTTTTTTAAATTTTGATAATTAAAAAAATGTTATTAAAAAAAGGTTGGTAAAGATGTTAAAATATGCGTTTTCTTTATCATAAATTTTAACGCATACAAATCATTTTCAGAGAAAAAAAAACAAACGGGGAAAGTGAAATGTCAGAATCAGAATCCATTTATTGTCATTTGTCAACATTACATTGCTATAGACAACGTCAAAGAACATAAGAAATACAGTAATATGCAATATAAAAAGAAATAGTACGATGTACTTGTCAGACTAACAGATATAACAGAGTAAAACTTTACAAAGAAATAATAAACATTCAGCAATAAATTGATATAAACTACGAAAATTAACAATAAATCAACTACAACTACTCACCAAAGCATCACTAAATTTAAAGCTCATAACAGATCAAATTAAAATTTATATGAACAAAATTCATCAAGAGAATAAAAAGCTTTACTTATAAACCAGCTTGACAGTTTCGATTTAAATTGTTGAATTTCGAGGTTTCTAAACTCTTGTGGCAATTTATTAAAACACTTAATTTGTAGATATTTGTGGCTGACTATTGTTTTCCGCAATCTAGAATAGGGTGGGACAATATCTTGTGCTCTTCTGGTGTTATAATCATGGACCTTGTCAAAACATATAAAGTCACTCTGGTTTTCCTTTACATGTACATAAAAAAACAAGCCTAAACAGGTCCGTGACGTAGGAAGTGGTGAAGGAAGTTGTGAAGGTGAGTAGTCCGGATTGTGGGCACTGTTTTTGAAGATTAGATTAAGGTATCTGCAAATCTTAAAATGATATGGGGAGGGAGGTAAACAGGGCCGCGACGTAGGAAGTGGTGAAGGAAGTAGTCAAGGCGAGTAGTCCGGAGTGTGGGAACTGTTTATGACAATTAGATTAAGGTATCTGCAATCTTAAAATTATATGGGAAGGGAGGGAAACAAGTTCGCGACGTAGGAAGTGGTGAAGGAAGTAGTCCAGGCGAGTAGTCCGGAGTGTGGGAACTGTTTATGACGATTAGATTAAGGTTTCTGTAATCCTAAAATGCTATGGAAAGGGAGGGAAAAAGGTCCGCGACGTAGGAAGTGGTGAAGGAAGTAGTAAAGGCGAGCAGTCTGGAGTTCGGGAACTGTTTATGACGATTGGATTAAGGTATCTGCAATCCGAAAATGCTATGGAAAGGGAGGGAAACAGGTCTGCGTAGGAAGTGGTGAAGGAAGTTAGTAGTAAAGGCGAGCAGTCCGGAGTGCGGGAACAGTTTATGACGATTGGATTAAGGTATCTGCAATCTTCAAATGCTATGGGAAGGGAAGGAAACAGGCCCACGACGTAGGAAGTGGTGAACGAAGTAGTAAAGGCGAGCAGTGTGGAGTTTGGGAATGGATTAATGTATATGATGCAATACTAAGACTGCTTTCATATTAAACTAATGATTTTACCCGAGCAAAGCTCGGTCCCCTGGTACTAATTATTAACCAAGCAATGTGTCAATAGGAAACTTCTTGTGAAGCTCGGTAAGTCTGCAACAGAGACTTACTTATTCTCTCTTACAACAGGTTAAGGGGGATTATCTCAGTGATATCAAAGTTTCATAGAAGCGAGAGAAGACATCAAAGATAATTTGCCTAGGACCTTCAACGTCAAAAACTGATTAAAACACTGGAAAATAGGCCATTTCATCCGTCAAGATCGGTGTTTTGAGTATCTCTGTGCGGTTGTTTGGACTGTGTGGGAATTGACAAAATCAGTTAACAAACTTTACATGAATATTTCAACATGAAAAACCATGTTCTCAAATGGTGCTTAAAATCAATTAAAACACGCTTGAACAAAAGCATTCGCTGATAGAAATTTATTCTGACACCTTGGAGAACATAAAGAAAATCCTTAACTCCTTTTAAGTCTTTTTAGGGTGTCTTAAACTGAAGGGGTCAGGGGATAGTCACAATAACCTAATTTTACACCAGAGACCTTTTAGAGTTTTTATACTCACAGGAAAAAAACTTTTATATAATAAGCAATTATTTATTTTTTAAATAATTTTAGCTTGGTTCTTTATTTATTTACAGACTTTTTAGTATTATCTGTTTAATTATTGGTTTATTTTTTACACTCTTAACATTTTAAAATTAAACCAGTCTCATTATCTTATGGCCACACCTCCTGGATTTCTAACCACCATTCAATGGTTCCAACATCCAAACCAGTATGAAGGTTCTAAACATTTTTAAATTGTAGATTTTATCACAGGTAAGTAGGCCCACATAGGGTGGTATACACTAAGATATTATTGTGTAGAAGAATTTTTTGGAAAATACTTAAAATTTAAATATTTATGAAGAGCGTATGAGATAAATTTCAAAACACCTTTTTAAGAGTAAAAAGGTTTCTCACCCAAATATAACTTTTTTGACAAACAATATACCTTTGTCAGGTGTCTATGTTTAAAGCTCAACACTGCCTGAACAACTCTGTTCAGCAAAAAAAAAAATCTATTTTGTGCGAAGAATGTGTGAATGCAATTTTATAGGACTGAAAAAATAACTCAATATTTTATATCATACATCATAATGACAAATATTTTTTTAATTATTTGTGTTTTTTATGTTAAATCACAATTTAAACCAACAAAGTTATTCTATGCCATTTTACACTCATCCTTCATTCATATTTTGGTTAAAATAAGCACATAGGTGACGTCGCCATCTCAAATGAATATGAGTATTAAGTATTCATACCTACTTACAGTGCATGTTTGTCAAATGATTTTTAAAGAAGTTTTAGATTCAATAAGTATACAAACCTTATTTACACAAATGTTTTGATGACTAAAAAAATCTGAATGACACAAAATTACTTCTATTGGTTGAAAATCTAAGAGGCACATTTAAATGCATTACTTAACTTCTCTACAGTGTATGACTTACATTGACAGTTGACATTTAGCGGCTTCTCCAAGCTTGTCTCACTCCCTCAGTGGTTGTCTGATTAATGTTAACTAGGCTACTTAAACCACTCATCACTGATGTGGGTGGCTTTCCAACAATTGATCATAAAATCTTAACCGTGCGATGTTTTAAATATACCTAAAGGCTAACAATTATGTTCTACAGAACTTAGTTTGAAATTTAGTCATGTTTAGGAGGAATAACCTGTCACAATGAAAAATAGTGGATATTTATAAAAAAAATATTTTTAATAAAAAATGATCAGATACTTAATGTAAAGATGTTGATAATATCATAGAAAGATAGATGTTTAAGAAAGTTTAGTGTTAGTTGTTCATCCCGTATAAAATATTTTAGTTTTCTAGTAAAAACATTTAAAATATTTTATTTTACAACTTGGTGATGATAAATAACCATATTTTGATGTAAAAACTTTTTATTACTACTTTTGTTACATTTTAAAATGTGAAACTACGTTTTTCTTTCCCATTTGTATCTTTCAACTTGTTTTGTATAAAAGAATAATTTGTTGTTAAGTGGTTATATTATATGAGCACTATATAAGCTAGTTTCTGGTAAAAAAAAATTGAGAAGTAATTAAAAACAAAATGGAAACACTAAATATGATAAATAAAATGAAGGACCGAGTTCAAATTAAAGCAGCCATACTAAATGCATTACTTCTTAACTCAGTTGACAGATCATTGTGTCAGCGCATTAAGCAAGTTATTCTAAGTGTATAGAGTATGACTCAGTGAATGACAATACCAATTGAGCTGGATCTAATTTAGGCTGTTCTGTTTGTTTAGAACTTAAGTCAGCAAACAAACTTACAACTGTAAAAATTACCATTGCATTTTACTGTTTAATTGAAATTCGTTTTGCTTCAGACAATATAAATGAAACTTGCATAAATTCTATGAAACGGCTAAACCCTCAATTGACTGAATCAAGGAAAAGGTCGGTGAAATAATTCAATATACTGGTTGTGATTATTTCAAAGTATCACATATCAGAATATCCAGGTAACTTAAGAGATCAACTAAACAATGTGAAAACTGTGTTTCTACTAATTATGGTGGAAAGTGTATATACACAATAATCTGTCTAGTAACATCTACTTGCCTTGCCATCACCAAAAACAAACTTTATACAAAAAACATACAGGCTATTTTCTAGCATGGTTGGGTGAGTTACATTTATTAAGAGAATCCGTTTACTCCTTAATATTTTACAGAATTTGATATAAGATAAGTGATTCTGTTTGATCAAATGAGGCTTGCGTTTAATTGTACCAGCGATATCAAACAATTGTCAATTCTTTTACATACTAGTTTACAGACACTGCAAAATTTCAAAACTAGATTAAGAATTTGATAATAATTAACATTAATGAAAATTTAATCATGGTTTGTATAAGTTTTCAGTGCCAATCAGACTACAAAAGATAATTAGATAATAATTAAACAGTAGATTCATAAAGTGAAAAATCATCTATACCGTTTGAAATTCAACATTATTTCACATTTCCAATGAATGTAGTAGACTAATACACAATAGTGCATTCAATATTAACTCACCACTTGTTGGTTCCTCATAATCAACTATAGATGCCACATGTTAACCTTTCAAAGAACAGCTGCTGACTGACTGGTACAGCTGATTGATTGTTGAACTGGTTAACCAGCTGATAAGCAAACAATAAGCATTTTGTTCATAAAACTTTGATAATTATACTATGATCAATTGACTAAGCGAAAATTGCTTTTTTTTAGTCGTCATTATAGTTAAATAAATGTAGTATGTGTCATTAGAACAGGGTTTTATGGGGTAAAAAATGTTATTTCTTGTTTTTTACCATCAAAACATAAAATTTCCCAATTTCTCTCTAGACTATGTTAAAGAGCTTAAAAAAAAAACAAATAATTTAGTGTATTCAAGTGTTTTTGTAAGGTTATTGGTTACAGAGAAAATTCAAAAAATGTAATTTTAAAATCCTAATGTTATTATTATGGAGGACTAAACTGTTGTAGTACCCTATGCTTGTTTATGGATATATATTGATCAAATTTGGCAAATCTATTAATTTAAACAAAGATATAATTAATGTTTTACTAAAAAACACTTTATTACCCTAACTGTAGCAGCAAACCCGGGTAATTGATACCTATAATGTTGTTTAAATAGATTTAATTTAAACTTTCATTGTTTATTAAAACAGTTCTTGTTTTGTCCATCAGATGCACAGTTTAGGCGGAATTCAATGTTTTATAACAGATGCTAGACCATAAATTACAACGTCATGTTAGCCGATAAGTTAGTATAAGCAAACTGGTTACACTACTGGATCAAGTAGCCAGTCATATTTCTCTACATCTCATGTATTGTTACATTGTGGTTTTTTGTGAGAAATAAACTTCATTATTCATTATTCAAATCAATTCAGGCAAATGGAAATTCGCTTAGTCTGCAGGTTTGTTGCAGCGGGGGTATTTTAAACTTCATGTTGATGGCCCCTGCATTACTATAAGTGACAGGTGTTTACTAAATTAAATGCCAAGATCGTCCAAGCCATTATGTAGGGCAAACAGGCTGAGGGTTCGTTACTAGTTACAACGAACACAGGCCCAACCCACGTTCAATCAAGCAAAATTCAGTTTTTGCTCAATATTTAATTGACCTAAACCATAATATGAGCGAGATTGGTGATGGTGTAGAGGTGCCACATGTATGTAGAAAAGGTACTGTATTAAGTTAAACACGCAAGAGGAATTTGAAATCTACAAATTATACCACGACCGTGGACACATCCTCAATGAAAAACTGCATTTCCATTCACACTCTTCAATGTTTTATTAAACCAAAGTAACCGACCACCTGACCTTTGTCCAACTAATAACGTCGACAACAAAGTATGTGTATGACACTGTAGTCCACTAAAAAAATAACAGTCATGCAAAAAATTGACAGTCAATAGGTACTGTGCAGTTATCTGGTGTTTCAACTTTCTCAAGAGGAAGATTACTCTGCTTAATCTCACACAGATGGAATCAATATGAAGGCCGAACTGTAGTTTTGAGTCCAGGACGAAGCCAAGAAGATTGACAGGGGGGTCAAAAGACGGAGATGATCTGCTTAGGGCGAGCAGGAGCCTTTGTGTTTTGTCTTTGTTGAACTTCAAGCTATTGGTGAGGAAACAGTCCTTAGCCTATTGGAAAAGATGCTCTGAACAGGCGACCGCCACAGTAGGATCTTGCCCCCTGCCTAGGAGGGTTGTATCATCCGCAAATAGTAACGTATCTCTCTCCCAGCCAAGGTCGTTCATTAGAAAAAGGAAGAGTGTGGGACCAACTAGCCCTGCGGGACTCTAAACTTCACATCTACTGGGGAGGATAGTACATCCTGCACACCCACCATCTGATCCTTGTTATGGTTAATAACATGTTAATGTTCCAGACAGAATGCTCAGCAGTGAACAAGTGAGCATCTGCAAAATAATGCTCAGACTGTGATATAGGCTAGTTTTGCATGTATGTTACTAAAGACCCACTGTGATCATGTTCATGACTCTTTTAACTTTTTTTCAATTTATTGCTATCACAATGTCTATTACACAACTGTGTCTAATGACAATTAAAAGTTCTTATTCATGAAACCACGTGTATACGTTAAACAGTTGCTGGGAATAGTGAATCAATAAACACATTTGTGTTTAAAATTTATTTACAAAATACACTAGAAAAGAACAAATAGAAATAAACCATTTGACTGGTGAGTAAACTATAATCTTGCAGACACACATTTCTTATAAATAACAACTAGCCCTACAAAAGAATTTAAAAAATGTACAATTGTGTAGAGTGACTACACAAAACAGCCAGGGGCATTTAAGTTTGATCCTTCATGTATATTCTTAATTCAATTTTCTTAACTAAAATTACCCACATGATACTTTTTGGTTTAAAACAATAAACAAAGAAATGTATCTAAATAAACAAGAGCCCCGCTATTCCAAACTATTCGCGTCCAGACCCTGTTTGGATGACCAAAAAGTACAGATCAGCCGAAAATGTGCAGTAAATTTTAGTTAAAAAAACACATAGGCCTAGCCTTGATTTTTTTTAATACAAAGTAAACTTTTCCCCCAACATGGATCGGATTAGCCAGACGTTAGACAAATAGTTCGGTAATAGAAAAAAATCAATTTGTTTGCTTTTACACAGGTAGATGTGCTGTGAGAAAAAGGGCTAAAGTGAAAAAAGATTGGATTAAAAATATTTCACTATGAAATGTTTATGGTTCGGTTTCAGCTCTTTAAAATGCATAAGGTATAAAAGGACGATTGACGGAAAGAAATTGCTTAGTGTCGCAGATTCAAAAGAGGGCTATCTATTGTTCTGTGACCTTAATTTCCAGCGGTTCTGATTTCACCCCAACACTACTTACTTCCGCCATTCATCTCTAACAAAATTTATCAAAATGAAAACATCTGATTCTTAAAAATCAATTTGGAAATGTACAACGTTTTTGGAAAATAATCTATTTGTTGGAAAATACTACAAAACTCCAAAGTCATCTTAAATACAGTAGTACACTTAATAAGATTTATCATCAGTTACCCTCTGGGACAAAAACAATATATAATTGAAGGCTTGTCATCGTCCGTACAACACACAACGTCCTCAACACTGGAATGCTCAACACATGCTGTCGTGCGTCGTGTCCGTCTCGCAATCTCTACCTCCTGTCTGTTCCTGGTATACCTCGATGACATCATCATTCTCCATCTCCAGCTAAAACAAATAGGCCTAAACATTAACCAATGGTCCTACTTGTAAAATATAACTCAATAAAGTTTCAACTCAGACCTCTCACTGAGCCAGAAAACGTTGTGTTTGAATCGGCTAGTGTCCACCCCAGAATATAGGAGTGCAGCTGTCACTGGCCGGCTTGGCTGGGCGTGGGATTGGTAGAAGACAGCACTCACGTTACTACACGGTTACTATCAGTTGGTCATATATACAAGTGAAACTTTGAAAAATCACAGCAGTATTGGTGCTTGTGGATTCTGGTGACACTAACGCATTAAAATACAGTAGAACCCCGGTTAACCGAAATAAAGGGGGGGGGGGAGCGGTTTCGGATAACCAATTTTTCAGTTAACCCGCCATATGCTAAAAATAGCTTATGAATTACCTCGACATGTAGGACAAATGTTTGAAACAATGTCTATATATAATAAAGTGTTTTATTTCAGTTACAAAAATGTTAAGATGGGGTTTTAAAACACTTTAAACTAAACAGCTAGGGTTACATTCTTATATTTTAGCCCTGTTTTATTTTATGGAACCGTTTCGGTTAACCCAATTCAAATTCGGTTAACGTTTTGGTTAAAATTCGTTTTTTTAACCAGGGTTTTACTGTTGAACTTTTTATTGGCTCAGTTAGTTTTGGGTTAGGTCGTTAATTCTGTGACAATATGCTGTTGAGAAAGACGTTCTTTTTCACTGCAATTTGATAAAACCACTGTCTACAATATAACCACTTATCACTTACAGTTTACGGTACCGGTAATTATTTTTTACGATCATTTCGACATCTGTGACACAAGCTGTGATAGTTTGATGCAATCGTGATTCTCGATAAATAATATCAGCCTATATTAAATTTCAACGATTCAACAATTCAAATTTTCCAGTTCCTTACAATCCATGGATGTTTTTCCTGGCCATTAAAATTCACGCACTTAATTCCTGGTTTCCAGGATAGCTCGACACTGGTTGATGTGTAACCCAGAACAAGAGCCAATGTTTTTAAGCTTTTTTGTGAGGATAGCAGTCTGTACATGAATGACCAGGCTATCTGTACAACCCCTTACACAGTGGCCTACTGGAGGTTACTTTCCAAAAGGTTCTCAAACTCACACACACAATGTTAATGTTATTATTTTTACCTGCTTTGGTGTTTCGTCATCATTAATTCTTCTGCCATCAAAGAGGAATCTCAAAGATGTCACTGGAACACCCTAGATTAGAAAAATATCACATGTCATACAAAAGAACATACAAAAGGTTAAAGGTACGGTATTATTCTTCTCAAGGTAAACAAAGAATAATTTTATGAAATCTCAGTTACAAAGATTTTAGAAGGTCAAGTCTTTAGTTTATGCTGCTTTAATATAAAAAGTTTGACTTAGGTTACGGCAAGTCAATGCTCACAACTAACAATTATTTAAATGAAATATTACATGAAAACATCACATTCTTGGGTAGTTTTGACACAAATGTTGCAGAATTTTAACCATAGATTTCTTAAACATACCTTTACCCACAGTTCATTTCACTTGTCATCTGTCCTACCTAGGCCTACCTGGTTTATTTAAACGTTTTATGTTTGAACGGCGATATCTTCAGTAATATTCATCTGCAGTGAATAAATAATGGTATAGGCCTATTTGGATTCAGGAGGTAAAAAATTATAAAGATATCAAAACTAAAAAGTCTTTTGGATGCACCTATAGTAAATAATCACTGTAAACTGAAGTAAGAATTTAAGAACAGCAACAAAGGAAATATTAACGTATAGGCCTACAGTAGACTCCCGATTATCCACAACCCCAAAAATATGTTATGCGCAAGTTAAATGTACCTTATACAGCGACGACCAAGAGGTTTAGTGTGGAGAGGTCCATCTTGTGGGCAACTAAAGAGTTGGTGTTGTTTACTTCACCACAGATGAGTCACCAATGAGTTGATAAGTTATATTTGGTGTGTTTAGTTTTTTATGTTATTACTAGGCCTTTAGACAGGCTCTCCAATGTTATTTGTGTGGTAAGTAGACACATGTTAAACAAAGTTATTACTACCTAAACCCTAAGCCCATATTAAAGCTTAACTAAGCATTTAAAGTCAATATCATTTCCTAGGCATTTAAGGTTAGGTTTGTAGGTACTATTTACACAATTTCTACTATCGACGGTCACTCAGCCACTCATAATCGTAGATAATCGGGAGTATACTGTATTTGACTGAGTATCAATGAAACGATACAAGTACACGTAAAAACATAAATTAAGTCATAAGCCTCATTCTTATTTAATTAATTAGGCATATGTTATCCTGCTAAATATCTTATGTTAGATAATTTTTTTCATATTTTTGGCATTTTATATTTTGTTTTACTACCTACCTATATTGTTATGTTAATTAACATTTAATTTAATAAAAGAATGTCCTTATTGTTTAGACAGCTTGACTTACAACACATCACAGTTTGCTGTCAATATCCTGTTAACCAAAATAGATTGTTATGAAATAAAATAATTAAGATCATTTTAAAACATGAGACAACTGCAAGAATCTGCAGATTTCTGAATCACTTAAGTTTAATCAAGCAGTGCATTTCTATAGGATTTTTATTTTATTTTGTAACGTTATTCTACAACTTTAACCATATGGCAGTTAAAAAATGAGTTATTGACTGTCACTTACCACTCTTTCGCTGTAAGATTTCTTGAGTTTTCCCATCTGCGTTGTCATTTTGACCCGAAAGTGGATTTCATTTGAGTCCTGGAACGGCACAATATTAATTTTAGAACAGAGGTAAAAAAAATATGTTTAAATTACTTTGAATTAACTTAAAACCTTGAAGGCTGTTAACCCTTAAAAACTTGTTTCAGCAGACTCTACAAATTCATAATTTATCAGGGTCTTGGAACAAAAATGCTACCATCTCTCACAGAGACTGTAACCGTAGGCTAACCATGTGTCATGATGCTATGGAGGCGTCAGCCAGTATGGGCAAATATATTTAAGAAAGTTGCTGTCATCTCTCCAGAACGGCATTTAAAGTAGTGGTTGGCGTTATATATAATGTAATAGGGTAAATAACACTATTACTGAAGATTCACCTATTACTTTGGTAACAGACTACTGAGAATACCCTATTATTTTTGTAATGTTTTCTGAACTGTTAGAACAAGCTAGGGAAATTGCGCTGACCGTGTCGTCCTATTAATTAATTGTAAACGCTTGGTTATTATATCATCAATCATATCTGAGAATCATATTATATGATTCATATAGGCCTATTTTTGTAATCTCGTAGTACCAACGTAGAAGTAAAATAACGCTGACCATATAATCCTATTAATAAACGCGAAGTACAAACAAGTGAAATAAGTTAACGGGGAAATAAGAGGTGACAAAAATAATAGAGTTATTTCACCTATTAGGGTACCAAAAAACTAACTTAAGTAAAGTTCCTAACTATTACTGAAAAGTAACGATATTTCCCATCTCTAATTTGAAGTAGGGTTGAATGTAAGTTAATGTAAAAGCATGATCATTTAACTGAGGTGTGCCATCCTTAAATTTTTGATCAAGCCAAAAATCTGAAGTAGCCTAATAACTTATTGAGATCATCTACTGCTGTCGTAGGGACATCATCATCATCTTCTGCGAACGAAGACGAAATTCTGATCATCCGTCGCAGCTGCTTAGGCATCATTATAGTCTCCCGCGGCCGTGTAGATATCATCATATGTAGTCATCTGCGATTGTGGAAACGACACTGTTGTCATGCGTGATCACGGTATATTGTCATTGAAAATTCCAGGTAGAAATACAAAATTCATGCCTTAACTTCGTTAGTTCCTGGTTTTTCCAGGTTAAAAAAATCACGCATAATTACAGTTTATTCCAGTCAATGGGTACCCTGATAATTCCTACTATTAAGTTATTCTAAAGTAACTTAGCCTATAATAAGTTACCGTGACTTAAATTAAGTTGGGCTAAGTTTATGCAACTCCATGATATTTACAAGAATGTATGTCAAACCAAATACCGTCAGCAATCAGCATTAAGTTATCAGTTGTACTGTAGTATAGGTATTGTTAGTTCGAGTCCTCCTCTACTATCGATAGACATATGATTATCATACTCATGACTAGGCCTATCATAAGTTATTATTATGGCCATTCTTTTACCAGACAATAACTTAGATTTGGGTAAAAATATGCACCTAAGTTAGTTCAATCTCAATTGATGATAGTAAAAATAAGTTAATAATAATAACAAGTTAATAATAGGCCTAAGATTGATTAACTTAATATGGGAAAATCAATCAAAGGTTGTTATTAACTAATTTACCTAACTTAATTGGAGTTATAGGCTTAGGCTAGGCCTAACTCTTTAACTTAGGCCTAAGTATAGAATAGCCCTATCAAAGTTCTGCCAAGTTAAGTTACTTTTCTCTTAAATATAAATAAATATTTAAAGCATCAATAAAATCTCCAGGTTTATGGGCAAAACCCTCCTAAAAGAAGCCTAGACCATGTCAGACTTAAGGTTAGGTTATGCTAGGCTAGGCCTACTACCAGTAACATTCAAACGCCATTAATTAGTTTTTAAAGCTTGATAAGTACTTTAAACTTACGTTTCCAACGACTTTTAGTTTGATGTATTCCGAATTATCGTCCTTCTGTCCCTGAAAAAAATACCAAAGCAAATCAAACACGAGTCACACAAGTAGTTAGGCCTAATGCCTTAGTTTGACAATAATTCACAAAATTCACTAACAAATCAATTATTTAGTTGATATGCTTGCATTACCTGTGTGTCAGACATGTTGTGTTTAGAATTAAATAATCCAACACTCAATTATAAACTGTTATAATTAAAATTAAGTTTTCCTAATGTGATATAATGGCGCCAAGAACTAAACAGAGCAATGAAATGTTGTGACCATCAAACCATCAAAAGAGTGTGTTCAGAACAAGCTTGAGGCATACCCCCTAAACCCTGAAAGATGATTCGTCTGAGTGCTTTGTGTTGACCAATCACAGCCAAGTATTATGCGAAACCCTTGACACTGAATGCACACCCATACCCTCAATACAATAAAGGGGTATGATAAAGATTTTCATTTGAAGAATTCAAAACCAATTATATTTTATAAATAAAGCTATAAGTTTAAATCTCTCGTCAACATAGTTGTAATAGATCGATATTTAAATTGGACTATAGATTGTTCACGATTGCCGGCATGGGAAAAATGATTTTTGAGTCCAATTCATCAAGGGTATACCATAGAGTAAGGTATGATGTTGATGTTAAGTTTTGATACTACAATCATAGACTAACCGGTGTATTTAATCTATGCCACCATGTACCCAGGTATTTCGTAAAATTGGATTAATTAGTGCTTCAAAAGTGTTTAAAGGCTTGAGAGTATACTCAAAATCCAATCTAGCAAAATATCATAACTTTTGGTATCCAAAAAATAAGCTTAACTTAATTATAGCTTTGTACTCTTTTCTTCAAATGTATTCAGAAAAGAACTGTATAGTAAATACTATAGACTATAGAGATAGAAAATAAAAGTATTTAACATTTTTTAACCTAACATAGCACAAACAATTGGACAGATCTTTTATATTCAGCACCTTTTTATACAACACAAAATATTAATAGTTTTACATAGTTTTATTGAAATATGTAAAACATCGCCCTAATCACTGAACTAATAGTGTGGATGCAACTAAAAAATAACATATGTCAAAACTGCTGAATTCCAATCCAATTTATGTAAGCCGGCTGATTTAAACCATGATCCAAGATGTTCAGGAATTATCAAACAACATATTAGATCAAACCACCTGCCTTATACAAAAATGCTGCAATCGTTGAAGGAAATAGATCTAGTATATTTCATAACAAGGGTAGAAATAGAAAGTTAGTCATTTGAGACCAAAGTGTTCGCTGAATCTCGCTTTCAGTTATGTTTCACTTTTCGCTACCACTTTTCAGAAATAGCTATGATTTGTGTGAGCGCCCGAGTGTGACCATACATTACATTTCGCGAGTGGTAATGACTGATGTTTCTACTCGACCTCGAAATACACACAAGATTTTCTCTACCATTTTACAGTAACTTAAAATAACACAAAGATTAACTTTTTAGATGTATATAAAATGTCATTTAGGTTATTTTTGCTTTTTTTAAGGGTTTATTAATTGCTTATTGTTGATAGCTAACGTACCGGATCTCTGTGGTTGGTGTGACGACAACACTGTAAAACCGGCAGAATCGGCTTGATTGAAAGCACCAATGTTTATTATTTATTTTTAATTTTAGTTGTAAGATATTAATTGACCTGGCCAATGCAAATTTTGTTTTTGTTATTTTGGTCCAATAAATGAGTTACGAGTTATTAAACTTACTGTAGGCGAGAGTTAAGAAGTCCTCTGAGCCAGGGCAATATGCAGCAATGTTGGAATGTTGCCGCGCGGTATTTGCAGGTGCACCACCCTCTCTCAGCAACGGCAATGCATTGTGTTTTTCTTTTTACCTTACGGTATGAAGGTTTTAGGTAAAAAGCATTTATTATATTATTAAAATAATCGAACACACAATAATATTGGTGTGTAATTACTATAACTGTGCACTTTGGCTATCCAATATACAAAACGTAAATTTTACATGGACATTATTATGTATTGTTCTATTAAATTAATATTCAAAGTTTTCGTACATGTATTGCACTTGCACTTCTACAATATTAATAAAGTCGCGTACGTAACTAAAAATAAATTAAAATCACAGTTGTCTGTGGAAGTGAGCCCTGACTGCCGCGTGGAACATGAGCATGCGTTCAGCCGTCGAGTAGCAAGTGCCAGCATTTTTAGAATAGGCCAGGGCTCAGCAGGGGACTTCTTAACTCTCGCCTACAGTCATCGAAGTATATAACACAACTTGTTGTGTGAAGTATATAAGTTGTGTTATATACGTCGATGCCTACAGTGAGCCGCTGCCGCTCTAGAGTGGCAATCCAAATCCACTACTTTGTGTATAGTGTGCGTACGCTGGTGCGTACACGTGTATTGTGATCATTTCCATGCACTACACAGTGGTAGCAGGTAGGGAATAATTTAGTTTTGTGCAACTAGTGTGCGAAGTGGCACTTATTACCTACTTTGCAGCACATTTACAATAAACAGCTGATTTTATTCATCATATGTCTTTATGTAATCTAAATCTTTGTTATTTGTTTTTCTCTATTATTGTTTCAAGTAACTTTGGCAGATGAATGACCTATGTATAATTATTGACTTTAATATAGGAATATTAGAGGTAGAAAACAAGTTTTTTTTCAAAAAATGACTTAGAGGAAAGTTATGTAATTTTTTACTAGAATAGGGTACCATCCTGTGATCAAAATTGGTAGGTAGTTTACATTAAAAAAGTAAACTTCCGGTGTGATTTTGGATTTGAAACTATCACCATTTGGTTTAAGTTAGCCCAATTTATTTAGTTCTGTATCATTTGTTGTTTGTAAGAAAAGGTTTCCCTTGTTTAGGGTGTACGGGTGGTTTTGGATACCCGGTATATGCTGGTACTGTATATACGCAAACTGAAACTAGACCAATCGAAAACTATCAGAAATATATACCCAAAGCATTTGCAATTCATCTGAAGATTTGCGTCGTCGTAGTTCATTCACTGATGCGACCTTGCACTTCATTAATAATAAATCTATAGCAATGAAGATAAAAATAATCAATATTACATGCTAATCATCTTCTATTTGTCAGGAATGACGTATCCGACACCATTTGATTAATGTTTCCGTTGTCGGTGATAAGAGAAACATGAAACTAGCCCTTTCTTTTACCACAGCTCACCCAAACGGTCACCATGCCGATGACAATAAGATCCGCCGGGTTCGTCATCTTCCGGAGGTTCAGCGACAAAGAGGACGCGGATTTGCCAGAGTATCTGCTACTGCAGGCCTCGTATGGCGAATTCCACTGGTCACCACCCAAAGGGGAGGTGGAGTACTTCGAGCCCGACTACTTGGCAGCTGTACGGGAGACGAGGGAAGAAACGGGATTGACATCAGAAAATCTCAAGATGGGATTCGATATCAGCCAAACCATAGACTACGTCAATCGTAAAGGAAGAAAGAAAAAGGCGATTTACTATCTGGCCGAGCTGCTGAACGATGTCCCGATAGTACTCTCGGACGAACACCAGATCTACAAATGGTTTCCCGCGGAAGAGGCGAGGTCCATATGCTTGTATCAAGACTTGTCCAAAGTGATTGATAACTTTGAAACCTTCATCAAAAAGGGTGAATGGGACTATATATACGGGGATGTGAACCATGGTGCGAAACCGGATGTTGATTACGAAAAGTACAACTTTGATTGTCCAACGTGCGGACCCCAACCGGAGGCTCCAACTACCGAAATAACGGGTGCTTGAGGCCCTCAGATGAAATAAAGAGCTTTGGGCTGAACACTTTATCAAAGTGATGGAGTAATCTTCTCCAACCTTTAAAGTGTAAGTAATACTGTAAAGCAATTTTGAACCTGGTAGTTGCTGGCTAACTAATCTCCTCATAATAATACATTAGGTAATTGTATGTAAAGTTTCTCATGAGTGACTACTCAACCATTAATGATGGTGTAGTGTTCATTTTATATGACACTTGCTATAGGTACCTTATTTAATAATGTTTGGAGGAAAATCAGTATTAGAACACTGTGTTTAGACTGTAATTTTAAATTTTAGGCTGTAAAAAGTAATTTACAAAATATTTCAGATTCAGTGATTAAAGTCTATGTGGGCTATCCTGTGTATTTCTTCCTCATATGAATATGAGTGTTACCCTTCATTTTATTATTGCTAATTAGACAATTGAATCTTTCCTAATCAGTTAGTTAAAGTCTTAATAAACCATACAAACGCACCTCTTCAACTTCAATTATCAATTCATTGAGATGGGTAAGCCGGCATGATTAAATAAGTGCCGGCCAATTTTGGAAAAGATAACCACCCAGACTGAGAGGAATTTCCTTCAACTTTAAAATGTGATTTTTTGAATTTATGATAATTTTTATGAATCTTTTATTAAACTACAGTACACAAATTAACTAAAATTAGCCTTTTACTCTTTTACTGGATAGTTTTGTAAACGTACAGACCTGGACAAAATTTCCAAAACTCCTGCGTGTAAGGCCAATAATTATTACTGTTTGCGGAGTTTTTCCGAATTCAAACCACTCCGCCTAAAATGTTATAATGTTTTATGAGGTATAGACCTGTTTTGTGTTAGCTTATCTGATCAAACCATTAAAACAGCTTTATCCTTTTGAGCTATGTTTACGTCAAAGTTTACATAAAATGTTTAAAACAAAAGTTCTCAAGAAATTAAATAACGCTAGTTTTTGTTCAAACATCTCATTTTTCAAAACAATTTTTTATTGTTTACAACAGATTTGTTTACATGAGAAGTTTGTAAGTTTGACACAGTAACTCTTACAATTATTTCTTATTGAACTATCTTATTTCTATTGTACGAGTTGGTGTCTGCCTTTTTCACCACTTTTGGCTATATTTTATCCTATTATTATAGACAGATCATCATAGATTCATGAGATTAAAGTCATACATGTTTTCAATCATTGGGAAAATCTTTGATTGTGTAATACAATACAAAATAATACAAGTGCAGAAGTGTTTGCTTTGACAGTAACCCCACAATCAATTTCTCAAAACTATGCTAGAGGGTTATTCATTGGCATAGAAGTACGATATGAACTGACGCGACGTGACGAAGGAAAAATCAAACTTACACTGTAACGGATGGACCTCCCGTTGAAGTTAGAACGTGTCTTCTCAACAAACAGATATTTTTTCTCAAATAAAATCATAGATAAATCTTTATTACACTGATGAAATCGCGGAAGTTTTTAACTACAAAAGATCCACCAATATGATTTTAATACTATTTAAAGGTCCTTCCAAAAGAAGAGATACCAGTTAACATATAAATAATAACTCCAATGCTGTACGGTATTAGAAATATTTTATTCATTGAATGATCAACCATATTTGATAACTAACGAAATTAATATCAAATTAATATCATTATTGTTTTTACACTTATTAATCTTTAAACAATACTAAATGCTCAAAATATGTATAATTTCACTCAATTTATGGCAGTTAGACGAATTAGCGTAAGCCTTGAAAGTAACCGTCGATTTCGACGGGTTTCACTTAGTTTATGATATTCTACTAAGTTTAAAGTTAACTATACCGGTACCTAAATATAAAGTAGACAGCTGCTACTATTTCATTTCAAAGTTGTGGCTTTCTTTCTTCTATGAGCTTTGTTGTACATTTAGCTTGATATTCATACTATGGGAAAATTTAATCACTCTTTTTACAACCGGTAAGGTATGTATACTGTAATTTTGTAATTCTTTTAAAAAAAATAAATGAATTTTCTTTTTTTGCAGTTTTAAAGCTATGGGGGAAAATAAACAAAACCATCTAATGCCTTTTACTTTTGCTAGCTAACACTAAAGCAGTGCCCATAACACTCATGGGGCATTTACTTTTGGATTTATTTTCTTGTAGTACTTTGACTATGTCTCTCCACTGTGGTTGAGGGACCAAGTCTTCCGAGTCTCTCAGTAAACACTGTACATGGTGATGAGTCAGAGCTCCTCTCAGCAACTTGGCAACAAACAAGCCGTAGGTCAAAGTGAGGCCGAGTAGCAACGCACTCACTGGGTGAATCAAGTAGTACAATATCTGCAAAGTTATGTTGTCATTAGCTGTGACACGGTTTAGACATGATAATTTGTTAGAGTTCCTCTAAACAGCTTAGCCACTAACAATGCAAACGTAGTTGTCTAAAATGGGATGTTAATGTTACCGACACACTAGCTGTAACTGTAACTTGAAACTGGGATAGCAAAAAAAAATATTAAAAAATATGTAATATGCTAACAATACACAAACCAACCTATCTATAAACTCAAGATTTATATTTTCAGAAAGCTGCCACTTATTTTAAATTATAAAAAATAATACAGTATCAAGGATTAATATGACATTTTGATTGGAGTATCTCTTATAGAATAATTTATGAAAACCCACTCAGCTTAAAATAATTGGTTCACATGTGTAAGTTTGTTCGCACCTTAGTTAGTAAACATGCCGTGTTCTCTGAAGAACGATTGTTTAATCTCCTGGTTGGAGGGGTAAGGTTTAGGCTTGTATTTCTCCCTTATAGGGTCGCCGGGAGCAGTATCCCTCATAACCTTCAAATATTCCACCTCTGCTTTACGGTACAGCTTGTCGCAAGCGGCCCCCTCCTCATAGAACCTCTGGGCTGATATCCACTCATCATCCGACGGCTCCCGTGACGTCGGATATTGCTCGTCCAAAGATTCCTCCTGTTCCTTATTCAGTTCGGGTTCGGATTGATAATTCTGCTTCTCTTGAAACTCTGCATACTCTCCCTTCATTTGATAGAATGGGTCGTAGAAGAAGGTTTTGTAGATATATTGTACGATTGCTTGCGTCGCGCCCCAGAGCATGCCAAAGGAAAAGGCAAACACCGCCTTCTGCCAGTCCGCCACCATAGCTTAGACTGTCTTAAGCTAGGGGCAAATGTCGCTTTGAATGTGTGACTTAGGGTCGGTTTTATAATCATAACAATTACCATGTAAATTTCAATTGTGGAAGAAGAGTGACAAATAAAAGGAGTGGTGGAAATCACTCAAAAGTCATGGGGTGGTAATATAAATAAACATAGCATAGTTCATGAATAACTCTTAAAGAAGGGGTTAAGTGTGCCACCCCCTATCTCTAATCTTCCTCATCCCTAATCGCTGCCACTATTATTAAAGATGAATAATTAAGTTAGCAAATTTGCTGCTCATATAGGTTTGCTGCACTTATTATATAGGTATCAATTAATTCAACCAATTTAACCAAGGCTAATGCTTTGGAAATGCCATGCTGTTACTGAAAAAAAATTAACAGATTGATCAACAATTAATGAATACTTTTATCAATCCCAAAGATAAATCTGTTAAATTTCATGACTTATTAATTTACCACCTCATAGGTTAACCATCAGACCCTAAAGGAGAAATTTTGCAAACAGTTTACTTTGCCAACATACACTCTCTTCTTACTAAATAGGGATTTATGGAGAAACAAGTATAAGTGTAACTTAAATATCATTTTACATTAATAAAAGGAAGAAGCTATAAGATACATCCTTAACCTGGATAACAATTAATCCTGTGTTAGTCATTTCTGAGAATTGGAATTTTATATTGACAGTTTTACAGCCTCTACATTTATAAAACAATATTTCACATTAAAAACCATCAGTAAAATTTACAAAAGCAGCAAGACAAACAAGAAATAATAAATTTAAGAAAAGCCCAAATTATATTGAAATTAAATTAATTAATTCCTTTGCAGTATAAGAAAGTTTTAACAAATTCAAAAATAATAACATATTTCAGATCAACCTTGAGTTTTATAATTTAGAATAGAGTAGTTAATAAAACCTAACTTGAAACAAGGGTTTTTTTACAACTAATGTAATGTATGAAATTGTGTAAATAATATAATGCACAATATTGTGTATTTTAAGGAATGACATAGAATATTCTTCTATACCGGTATATTAGTTTTTTATTATTATTAGACTATCAAATTTTAAATAACAACAAATGACACATTGTATGTGTTGATTAATGATTTATTTGATTTGTATCAATAATAAAGTTTAAATAATACAGAGTACTAACATTCTAGTGTTTTTTTGAAATAAAGCATTTTTGTTGTTGTTGTTACACTAACTTTGGTAGGGCGTTACAACTTCAAAATGATCACAACTACTTGTTAGGGTACCGGTAGTTTATGACTGAGGGACAATTCAACAATGACTTATTACACAATATTTATTTTAAATAAAAAAAAAAACTAAAAACTGGCTATACCAATAAACATGGAAATGCGATGCCAAAACTCCATACACGTCCATAGCTTAAAAAAAAACTAATAAACACATAGGTAATAAAAATACATAATTGAAAAAAAATAATAGTACCGTACCCATTTTTAAATTTTACGTACTGTATTACACTACAATTTTATATTAATTCGTCAACATAACATAAGTCACCTGCATATTCCATTAATCGGAGCTGTTGAGGCTAATCGCAACTGTTCAAAAATAACAAATGTTATCTTTTGTTTATCACGTAAGTCATATTAATTAATAGACCGTTCTACCATCACCTACCAGATTACATAGTTTTTGTAATTATTTTGCTCAGTAACTGACTGTAATTGTTGACCATTGAGTATCTAGGTTAGAATGTCTAAAAAAGGCTACAATTTTTACCAAAATTAGTTTTGGATTAGAAAAGCTTGGTGCATCAATGAAATTCTTAAGCCTGATAAAACAACCAGGTTTTGAGGTAATCTATGTAGACATACTTATTTTAATAGCTACCGGTACTTTATGTCATACTGCTTTGAGTCAAACTCACCATTTATGGTTGCAGAGAGCTATAAATTAAAATTACAAAAGTGTTAAGTAGATTGCTGAAGAATAGTCAAAGGCAAACACTAAGAATAAGGCAATTTAAACAATCAAGGTTTACCTGAAAGGTAGTAAATCTGCCACTCCAACGAAAATCCTTGAAACCCTGGTCCCAATTAATTATGTCACATAATTTACCTCGCTAAGTCCTTAAGCTTTTAACCTCTCTCAGCTTAGCCATCTCACAATATAGATGGTAAAATTCTCAAAACTTGCAATAAAAAAAACACCAAACAAGCCTAAGCTACCTTCACAACATGATAAAAACTCATTCAACTCTTAATAAGTTGGACTAATACACCAACAATGTGCATATTTGACGGTTAATACAAGTAAAGGATGAGATGCTTGCTTTTTTTACTGACTAAAGGTCAGTTGGTTCTTTAGCCAAAACACTTTATTAAAGGCCAAATGATAAACAACATCTTGGTCCAGTTTTAAGCCTTCAAAAAGATAGTGAGTTTTCTCAGGATTAAACTAGCAAACGTTTCTGATTTGTATGAGAGTATAACCTCTGGATTCTATAGGATGGTATGGATTCCGTGGGAGGTTGAACGTATCTTCTACTACTCGTTCATCTTCTGTCTGACGTTCCACTTGGGATTGTGGATAACTCAGCAGCATATGCAGGAGAGGTACCGGGACACCATGTGGATATCCGAAGAGGAAGGAATAACCACGGAAACGACAGATCCGGACGATCCTGAAAGAATGAGCCCAGGCGGTTTACACTCTGCGATAGACGACCTTTCATCAGGCACCACTGATGCAGGCGCCGATTATTAAATAAATCGACATTTTAAATTCTTGAATTATCAGAATTTTTTATTTAGAGTGTTTTTTGTGTCAACTACAACATAAAAATGGTTTAAAACTAATACCGAAAACCTATACCCAGGCTGACACTAACCAAAATCCCTGGTCTGTGAGACCCCATTTGAAAATAATATTAGAAACACGCAAACCGAAACCCTGGGCCTGTGAGACCCCGCTTTAAAATACACTAACGCTGGGCTTCTGAGACGGGCATGTTATGAACAGACAACCTGTCAAGGTCACGGCACCCACACAAAATAAACAAACAATATATCAACAGGTAGGGGAGGAAAAGGGGGAAAGGTGTCTATAGTCTATTGACTAATATTGCTTTTCCAAAAAGTATTTGCAATTAATGTCATACATAAACACTATGTTCTAATTTATGGGAGAGGTCTTTAATAAATAAAATACTTGACTTCATTCGTAATAAGATTTATTATATTTTAGAACGTACATTAAGTTACATGAAAATAGAGCCATGCTTCTTGAGAGAGCGGAAAATGTGAAGACCAAAAGCTGTACACTCGCAGGTGTACCAACACATTTAAAACATTTATTCACAACACACTATTAGTGTGTATGAAAAAAAGGAAGATAAAAAAGGAATTTGGATAAACCACAGCACACCTAGTGGTCAAATACAGTTTCATACATTGATATACAGTTATTCCACCTTATGAATTCTACTAGCATACAGTATTTCATCCAGATTCCAGAATCGCCAGAGAGTAAAATAACTACAAATGAAACTGCATTTGTGTTTGCAACCTAGTAAGGTGGTACAACAAACAGTCAATGTTTCTATGAAAATCTTATTATATAAAACTCATGGATAATATTTAAGACCATCAGAAGTTTTTGATAAGTTATGATAAGAGTCATTCATTGGGATGATTTATAGACAAAAACATTCTTCAATAAAAATATCTTATTCAAGGTGTATTGTGAATTTAATCAAATTTAGACGATTTTCCTAAGAAAGGCCGTGTGATTTAAAAATAAGTATTGAACTAATTGTAGAATCAATTGCACTTGGTAGTTTTTCCGTACTAAATATACATATGAAGGAAGTAACCGTGATGTGGACCCAAATGCACGGAAGAGGTAGGGGGATTAATGTTATATAAAATCGTTGTAGACTTTTTTCTGAATTTACATTTACATTTATTAGGAGTTGGTGGCACGGTCGATATCGATTCTTTCAATTTATTACCTTATTTAAATCAGGTGTGATTATTTGTTTGTATTACTGTATTCTGTTTTGTTTATTTCAGTTTAACTTAACCAATCAATAGTTTTATTAATACAATAGTCATTGTTAATACTATGAAGTCAAACGGGGTGAAGCCCGAGGTAACAGCTAGTTGTTTATTAAGTTATTTTATTTGTTATTTATTTTTTTGCTGCTTTTTTGTTCTTGATATTCTTTTTGTTCACTGAAGTACATTTCCACAATTTGTTTCACGGCCTAGAATCCAATCCAATGTTCTTGTACGACCCAAAAAGATGTTCAGGGGTTTTGAGATTTTAATTTCTGTTATTATGTGTTAATGAACTGTCGTAATATCAGACTCTATTTATTTCCAGCATGAACGAGGAGCTCATATTTTTGATTGTACTGGTATCCGTGGGACTCTACTCTTATGCAGCAGCTTCTTTGCTGAAAAAGAGATATGAGGGGAATATAACGAGAAAGGAACAGCAGAGGCAAATGGCCATTGAGTCACAAAACCTTCATCAAAAAGCCGAGGACAAAAAACCACTACTAGAGTGTAACACAGATGCATTACCACTCAGTGAGTAAAACTGATTATGATAGTCTTCCAAAATGGTTGTGTTTTGAGGCGTTTAATCTGCAGTCAAAAGTAAAAGCTTAAGGGTTTAATACTTCTTTTTTGCTCATATTTTTCAGTCGTATAGTATTTTGTCTTGTGATTACAGAGAGGTTGAAGACGGTGGTTGATCCTGACCTATATTTCATATGGTCAGTATCACAGATTCAGCTTGGAGGAAACTTAACTACCATAAATTTACGAGTTAATTTTCTTTAATCTGCACAAATTATCTTTTGGTGTCTGGAGTATAAATCCCATCATATAAACCAGCTGTAACGAGTAAAAAAAATTTTTAGAACATAATTCCTCTTCATAGTCAAAGGCTCAGTAGCGTATATTAATCAAGGAATGTAATTCAAATTTATTTTTAGTTCCAACCGTAAAAGGTAGAAGATGGATCTGGTAATGAATGATGTCCAAGAGACTGGTAGAAGAGTGATGTCCGCACTGCGACAGAAGATGACGTGGGTGAAAGCGGCACTATGGGGCCTCACGGTGTGGACGTTGCGGAAGTGGTGGCACCGACGGCTGTTGGATCTCCTTATACAGGACGAGTTGATGGAAAACCCTTATGATACTGACTACTCCGAAGCCGAAGATTTCAAGGACTTCACAATGGGTGATTGGTTTCTTTAGATTTGGACTAGTGTCCAATGTGTTGGTCTACTCTTACAACTCTGACTACACTTTGGTTGAAGAATTTAAGGACTTACTTAGGGAGATTGGTTCCTTTAGTTCTGACAGTTAGTGTTCAACAACTCTTAGGAGTACCTTGAATACACTATCTGATGAAGAAATCAACTATCCCAACTACACTTAGGGAAATTGGTGACCTTAGTTCTGACGGTAAGTTATTTGGACTGATGAGTGTACCAAGTTACTAGCTTATGATTATAATCGGCTTTATTTTGTAGGCAAAGTGAAACAAATTTATTAATTGTTGTTTACAAAAACGTTGTGATAGCCAAGTTTTTAACAATTCAACAACAATGTATAGATAATCTTATACAAAATAGATATGGGGTGAAAAATAAATTTAGATTCAAAGTACTATATTTGTAGCTTTATTTTAAATTTTAGAAAAAAGTCTTGCTGTAAGTATTATGTAACCGTTGTTTATTTGGTATTACCTTTGACTATTGAATTACTTAATGTAACTTACCACATAGCCATAAAAACTGTACATCAATAAAAAAATCATAGTAAACAAATAAACATTACTTTTAGAAATAAGTAAAACTATACAGTATACATTCTTTTTGTTTTATACATCTAAAAAATAACTATTTAATTAACTCTCTTATGTTTATTCTGTAAGCTATTATACATTGGCACAAAAAAAATTTTCTCAAAACAAGAAACATAGGTATATGTTTAGTTTAATGTATAAAGACTGTTTAAGGTTGCCTTTACAATAATAACACACTACAGTAAAGCATTACAAATTAAACTGTTTTTATGTTAGTTTATACCATTCCTTGCTTGGTATTCAGATTTCTTTTTGTTGGTTTCTTCAGATTTTTTAATTCAAAAACAACGTTTCATTTGTGAGGTGTAAATCTAACAACTTAAAAGCTTCAAACAAGTTCAATTCATACCTATAAAATGTAACTATAGTACACATCCACTAAGTAAAAGTAAGTTACAAGTTAATTGAACACCATCAAAATCCATTCAACCATGAAACTGTTTACTTTGTATTATTTACATTCTTCTTTACCTGTAAAAACAAATGGTCATTTAGAATCTTAATTGAACACAATTTTCTTTACTCTATAACTGAAAGTTAGTACAACCATAGGAAGTATCACAAGCGTCTAGGCAGACAGTACAACTCCGAGGATCGTCGTGGATCAGAACACCCCCCACCACCGCACCATGTCGTACGCTTCCGAATCATACCGGCGCATCAGCATAGCCTAACTGTTCGCGGAAAATTGTTATCTCTATCACTGTCGCTGTCAAAACGTATCGTTTGTAGGTTAAATTTAAATTAAATATAATTAAACTGTCATAACCTAACCAAACTTGCTGATAATGAAAAACTTTAATGAACCCTAATCGAAAAAAAAGTGCCACCAGCAGGATTCCAACCCAGCACCTTCAGATTATCAGCCCGACACGCTATCCAATACACACCAAGACTCAATTCCGTATCGATGCGGCAATGGTTGACGTCACGCCATCGGCATGGAGCAAAAAGCTCCGTTGGGGGTTTTCCGATCTGATCCACAATCCTTGGAGTTGCACTGGCTGCCTAGACGCTTATGGAAGTATCTTGTGTTGTAGTTGTGATAGAAAAATAAAAATCTGAAAAAAATAGTCTTTGTATCATCTGGAAGGATCAGCTATAAATACAATTTTAAGGTTACTTCTCCATGGTTGCAGACTGCAGAGGGTGTTTTTTGTTTGTGTGAAAGCGGCTGAAGAGAGCCTCTCGGGATGAAGATGATGGGTCATTGTTTCTCGCGACTCGCGTAATCAAATTTGTCTGCCTCTTTCTTTGCTGGCGTGTGATGAACAGCGATCGGTGTTTGTGGCGTAGTGGATAGAGTACTCATCGGCTGATGTGCTAGAGGTATCTAGATCGAATCACATCGGTATCACTTAACTTTTTGTCGAAGATTTTGCTTAGAGTGCCATTTCTTCTTAACTGTACATCTTTTGTTACAACTTGAGGCATTTATAATTTTATTTTATGAACAGAATTTAACCTTCATTTGAATTTTTAATTATCAGCAAGTTTGGTTAGTTAAGGTTAGATTATGACAGTAACTTCCGGTGTAATGATGTCATTGTTTAACCTTGCTTCATCCTGAGAGGCTCCCTTCAGCTGCTCTGGTTTTCCAATTGTTTATCGCTATGTAACCTATTTGTTAAAAGAAAACTAAATATAACATATGTTCATTTACAATTTGTAAACATCTTCAGTTCTTTGTTTATCATTTCAACTAAAGGTTCATCAACTATTAATTCTGTTCAATATCTTCATATTTTTACACACAAAAAAAATTAGCGATAATGAAAAGATTGATAGACATTGCTAGTCCTCTGGTATATGAGTCTACAAATTGTAAAATCTTGTAAATATTGTCTTTTGTCTATGTAAAACAGTGACACACCGAGGTTTGTATGCTGAATGTGAATGGAGTGAGATGCCGTGTAGCCTTGTGTGCCTTGCTAATGATTTTTGAGCGAGTTCTGTTTAGACTTGAGAGGGACTAGGAAGAAATTAGATGCCACAAATGCTGGCAAAATGTGCATAGGAAGATAAATTACAATTTCAAGAACTCAGGTAAAAAGGATGGTAACTCAATCATTACTGAATATGTTCCATCAAGGATAATAGTCTACCATTTACACTATACCATGTGTTCAATGAGTTGCTGCGTAGTGGAGGTACTGTAGTTCTTCTTCTCTAGCTCTGATCGCTTCCTCTGTGGATCTTTGATGCCTTTCGCTCATCATTCGACTGAGGTACTGTATCAGCACGTAAGCCCATCCTCCCACAAACGCATGGGCGCAGTTGTTAATCAACTGTTGGTTAAACATTGCTCAAATTAGTTACTGAAATCAACAAATCATTTTTGTTAGATATTTGACTAGCAATAAAAATAGATATCACATCTCCAAAAGTTGTGGCCAATTTTAGAATAATAATATTATAGGGTACCGGTAATAATAATATGGTCATAATAAAGCTTCTTTCAGATTGCAGTGTTGTCAAATTGCTGTACTCTTTTAGATTCACTAACTCTTTAACCAAACAAACTTAAAATGAAATACTTTTAAACTATGGTTTGTTTCTTGTGGGACCCACATATTGGTAAGTCGCCCCTCTCCACACTCTGTACAATTTTGCAAAAACTTCCCCCCTTCAGAGAAGTTTTTAAGGCCCTCCCCAAGGCTTGTACCTTAAATTTTCTACTCATCTCGTTACTTGAATCTTTACGCAATCGTAAACTACTATTGTGCAATTCTAATAGTAAACATTAATTTAAAAAAAACATATTGGGATCATGGCTCTTGTAATGGATAAAACTGAACTCTTGGATTCACTAACACACCTAAAGCTATAATTAAGTGTATGACAGTTATGCTATATAGACTAAAAATAATCATACTTAGAGTTGTTGTAGACGATGGAAATAAACAATCTCCATACATTTCTATATAGACTAAATATACTAATAGACTTACTTACTCCAGGAATCCAAGCTATGTACCGTCTGAAAGTGGACCCGTCCATAACATGGATCTCGGGTGCGAAGATGTCTTCGTCAAGATCGGTGTCGGGAGGTTGATGGAAGCGCGCGGACCTTCCCAGTCCTCCTGGGTCCTCGTCGGAACTGACGACCGGCGAGGAAGGGTTATCATCGTCACTGACTTGCGGAGGGTCGTCTTCCGCACCCATGGAGGAAAACACCATCTTTGATAGCGTAAGTTGATGATGTAGTAGAACAGTTGACTAAGTGAAACAATACGGACCATCTAGATATGCTATCATATGAGTTATTGTGATAACTTATAGCTTTTTATCATAATTGTTCAAAACAGTTGTTCATAGTATTTTGATTCTTGATTGATAACTAATATTTATTTATCAGAGGTGGTTCAGGATGTAGGGGGTTTCATAGTTCACATTTATCTGATAATTAGAGATATTCAACCAACGGTTAAAAATTGACTTCATGAGACACAGCGTAATGATATGTAAAAGCTAAGATTATTTTTTGCCGAGCAAAACTAAGCTACAACCGCAGAGCAAATGGTAGAGATTTATTGAGATTTTTTGTTGAGAGGTTGGCAAGAGTAGTTTGAAAACACATGACAAGCCACTGCTCCTCGCCGACGCACTTCCAAATACTCATATATTTTATTTTTTATCTAAAAGCACAGCTATAACAATCTATAAAACAGTTTTATATTGATTAATAAACATAACTCGGGGGAATGTTTTTATAAAACAAGCAGCACACCAGATAATTGTAATTGTATAGTTGTTTTTGTTTTCACCATTGTCATTTAATTTATATTTGCACAATGTAAAATAGGCTACCAGGGTATTTGTAACCAGGTGAATACCCATTTTTTGTAAATACCTTGGTATTTGGGATGGTTAACTAAGCCACACATACGTTTCAATTTAGAATTCCCCTTTTTCTAAAGCATTTTACTCATGAGAATTAATTTTTTGATGAAAATAAACCAGAGAGTCATAGATTTGAATGTAAGGAGTTAGAAACCATCTTCAGATAAAACAAATTTTAAAAGGCAGCTTAGTAATTCGAGAGGACTAAACGTCTGCAAGCACTTTTTGCAGCGCTGTTCAATGGTGCAACATAGCTACTGAAGCCCGAGCTGAGGTAGAGCACACCCTTAACCCATAGTATTTATAGCATTTAGGATTCTTTATTGTTTCGATTTAATCCATTTCAGTATACTTAAATAGTTACAATTTTATTTACAAAAAACAGTAAATTTATTATTATTATAATTAAAAATCCTAATACACTAAAGACTTTGTACACCATACACTAATTTGATGAAAACTTGAAAATTCTCAATTAATTATTGAGAAAGAGTTCATGAAAAGTCACAAATTAGTTCACACATTAAACTATGAACACATGTTTCATGTGGATGAGGTAGGCGATATTCAGGGGTAGAATATTCTGTTGGACCTCACTTGTCTCCAAAGGGTAGTGTTCCCCTAAAAGAATGAAAGTATGGTAAAAAATAATACAAAGTTATAAACCACTAAAACAAATAAGCTAGCATTTAAAGATAATACAATAATGCACTAAAAATTGTAATAAACAAATGCTTTGTACGTTGTACAAAAACTTTTTAACAAAACCGCGCTGAAAGAATAACTTACTGCCCGAGAATATATTGTTGCATCAACAATCAATATATTAGAAAATACGGAGAAAATAGAATGTCGACAACAGTACGAGTACACCCTGTGGGAGTTAATTTTTGTTCCATTCACTGTAGACTATTTTATTACAAAACTAACTAAGCAGATCCATGATGATAATGTCTTCTAATAATGTATCCAAAAGGCAATTATTTATTGCAGATGTTCAGTTTAGTATTTTCCTAATTTATTTTGATTTACTGAGAGACAGCATCATGGGATATTTCCTACGACTCCTGAAGGATACATGATACACACCATTCACGGCTGCTACTCATAGGTGATATCCAGCCCGCTGTATATCTCCCGGCCGTACGCAGGTTCGTTGTAGTAGTAAGGAGGCTGGTAGTGTGTGCCAACAGGTTGCTGTGGTCTCGGCCCGCCTCGCATCCGACTCGCCAACTGTTGAGCGTACTCTCGCTGATGTTGTGCCGACATCACGGCTGTTCGCTCGTTAATCTTGCGGCTGATCACTCGCAGTAACATCATCGGCATGTAGCCCACTGTCGACTTGAGTATGAAGACAAACACCTTCAACAGAAAAAACATAGTTTGTTGGTTTAGGAATCTCATGTGACTATTTCATCCTGATATCAAAATAATTATAATTTGTTAAAAAACCCTCAGTACAATGCTATACATGTAGTGCTTGCCTGAAAACTAAACTGACCAGTTCGATCCTAAGAAAACTCATTACCTAATGGTTTGAAACTAGATCCAGCTGTCCTTGAATATTGTGCTGTTATTAAAACTATATTGCCCTAGTTAAGAAACAGCTGTTCTTAGCTATACAAAAACCTTCACTGATCACTCCTCTCTAATGCATCTTAATTCATTTTAAGTTTTAGGACATCAAGGTGGAATTTGATGAATCTAAAGTAACAATCATGCGTTTAATTTGTCTTAGAATAAAATAAAATTTCGCATTCACAAAAATAAATCCAATGTCCTAAGTAATTCTACTCCACTCTTTTATCTACTGATTGGTTGGACTTACCCCTTGCACAGTCTTCCATATTTTCTTCACAAATGCGGGGGCCATTTTGTTTCAAGTCCCCAAAAGACCAGTTCATACTTCACTTCACTGAGTCTGTTATCTACGTTATGTTAAAGATATCAGATAACCCTTACGTTTTTAGATAAAATCTAATTTTTCAACTACTCATGTTGCAATCACAATTTTGTTGGATAATTTATGTGATCTAAAAAATCACTGAGCCCAATAGTGATTTACTTGTGTCAACACTGAAAATTAATAAGGCATATTTATTCATCGTTCAGCAATCAATTAGTTATTGTCACAAGAAATAACATTGATAAGTCAGAACATGATTATAGATAAAATCAATATGCTTTGAACAAACCAATATACATACAATTCTTAGGTCCATTTATGGCGGTCAATAAATAAAATTAGCAATATTATTCTCTCACAAAGTTTTTGAACAGCAGTGCTAAAACTAAGCCTTGATCTTCAGTGTTTCAGGCCAACATGTTATATGATTTTAGTAAAACTGATTTATTAGACTATATAAAAGAAATACATATCTAATTAATTGATTAACATAACAAATCAAACAGAACTAACCATACTGGAAAGCATTTTTCCTACAGTTACCTAACAATGTACATGTTCTCTCACTGATTTGAGAAAGCAAAGTGGCCAATTCGCCACAATGTTAACAATGTTAACATTGTCTCACTCTAATTACTTTGTCTCACTCCAGATTTGCAACGTGAAGGCACGAAATAGTGAGCGCGTAACATGCAGGCAACGTCGTATGCGCGCGAAATACGTTGACAGCACTGGCTGTAAATCAGCTGGTCAGCTGTTGTTACTGTTGTATTTGTCACTTCACATTAAATGTTATATTAAAAGTTCACTTCTGTGTAAAAATAGGTTATGTTTCTTCACAAATTTATTTGTTTAATGGTAACTGTAGGAAAAGTATAATGTGCAACTCGAGTTCAAAGTACAATTGCCTCACTCGAGGCACCATTCCTCACTCGCCTACGGCTCGTGAGTAAGGATTTCTCTCGAGTGAGTCAATTGCTCACTTTTCTCACTAGTTGCACAAATAACTATTTTCATGTTTGATAGTTAACATGGATTTTAAACCCTCTCACTCCATTACTTCATTTTTCTCTTTTGTTTTCCTTATTCAAATTCACTCTTCATTTTCAGAGTGCAACTCATTGACTTTTGATTTGTGGTCTTTGATGTGACAAACTTACAAAATCAATACGATGTCCACTTTCAGTGGGACACGACTTCTGCCCAATTGACATATTAATTTATGTTAATTACTTCACCAATAATACTACCTAACCTGCCTTCAATCATTATATGGTAGACAAAAAAATACACATAAAAACTAAAAGACTTTTATTGTGTTTAAAAGTTTTACAAATTACAGTTTTACTTAAAATTCATCCTATACAACTTATAAAACTAATATTTTGAAAAGTACAGTATTATGAAAGTTTTTAGCAGCCTACAAAAAATTAAAATATTTACAAAATCTGTTTACTTAACCTGATGACGCATCTTCCTTTCTACTTTTTACTTTTCAAGGTGTTATTAATGAATAAAGAATTTTAATTTAGAACAAAATGACATAAATAGCTTTGCAGAATGGTGATCAGAATGTACTTAGAGCTCATGGGTCAGAGACATGGGAGAGGATGGAGGGAAAGCCATCCTTCTGGGATAGCAGAGGAAAGGGATGGCAGGAAGTAGTCCATAATTTGTCCTCAACATGTACTAACATTTCCTTGCAGGATTCCTGTAGTTATCTAAAGCTCTAAGCCTTTTCATTATTAATTTTTTACACATGAAAAAGAAAGTTGATTTTGTTATCTGTTCCAATAAGTGAAATTTCTTCATCAAACTTTTCCTTTTCTCTTCCCCTTCGGACTGTCTTGCTCCTCTTCTTCCTCTTCTGGTTCATCCTCTTCATTTTCTTCGTTCTCCTCATTTTCTTCTTCCTCCACATATTGGTCTTTTTCGTCTCCGTCCTTGTAAGCTGAGAATTCCTCTATCGCAAAGTCTTCTCTAGCCCTCATTTGGCGTTGAGCCATTGTCTTCCACCGATGCTCGTCCATTTTGTTTTCGACAAGAGTCATGAGCAAGAACGGTGAGTAGCTTGCTACTGCTGAGACAAAAGTCCATCCTAACTGAAAACCAAAGACGTTATAAGAATCGACGGCATATACTGTATAAATTTAATGTAAGGCCGATTCACCGCTTCAATACTGTCTTCAAAAAAATAGACAGTCATCTATGAGGTCTGGGTTATTGACAATTGACTGAATGGATGGATAACAGAAATTCTTTTTAAATTACTACAATTACTGGTACGGTACTTCAGTATGAATTACTCTAATTTTGGAAATAAACAACACAGTGTAGATGTGAATTATACATAGTTTTGCGCTCAAAATCTTAGGAAAAACAGCAAAATGCACATTTTTGAGGTGGCCGGTAATCGAGGTTCTACTGAGATAAAATTTGAGGGATTTTCACCCTTTTTTTGTTGACACAGAGTGATTACATTTTATGGTTATTTCAAGGCTTTCAAAATGAATGAAATAAATCGTTTAGGTATTTTTAAACATTGAGGTTTTTCAAAGTTTTGACTTAGTTTGAAAAATAGCCAAGTCAAAACAATATACTGTTAACCATGACTAGTTAAAAATAATTTGTTCTATCACATGTGAATTACTTCCAGGAAGTCATGATTTTACATTAAGATGTTACGTCTAGCTTGCACTATCCACTATCCATAGTCAATGCTTCTACTCACACTAAACAGTTTGCCCCCGAGCCAAGGTAGAACAAAATGCATAAATATTTCGCCCCACGAGGCATCAGTGGGGATCGGACCGCGATCCGTACCATCGTTCTCAGGAGCCTGCCACCTTCGAGCGGAAAATCTCATACTTGCCTAACTAGCATCACTGCGAACACTATATCATCTGATTGGTTCTCTATAGATACAAATATAGATAACAACTATATACACTACGTAAATTATAGTCTTAAATTATTGCCTTATCTGATCTATTACTGTACAAAACTTACAATATGATAAGTCACGATGATCAGTAGCACAGAAAACATATTACTATAACCCAGAATGCTCACCGCATGGTAAAAAGCATTAAGTGTTTTGAGAGAGCTTTGCCTGTCAACCGTAGGCAGCGCCACCAGCGTTGCTATGCTGAGTGCATGGCAACGCTGGTGACGCTGCCTACGATTGACAGGCAAAGCTCTCTCAAAACACTTAATGCTTTTTACCATGCGGTGAGCATTCTGGGTTATAGTAATATGTTTTCTGTGTCTGTAGGTATAATGGAAACTTATGTGGTGCAAATGCTGATGCATACGTTGCTGACTAAGATAAGCCTTATCTTTGAAAAAGACAAAATGATAATGTACTACTGATGTGACCAGTATCATACCATCAAAAAGCTACTGAATATTTTCAAGAATTGACCAACAACATTGTAATCATCAGGTGTACCATTACTTCCCATCTATATGGACCAGCTGTAGAAATGTTTTTATTAAAAAAAGAATGTAGTTGTGTGAGCCAGTCACAGAATGTGCTAGTGTCTAAAATTCAATTTTATACCTTATTTTTTATTGCTGACCAGGTTGATGGGTCATAACAGAGTTGCGATAACTAATTATAAGTCATTCCCTAAGTTTGACCTCGTTAAAAAGATTGTGCATTCGGTAGAATTTTAGTAATTTAGATCAGCGCAATATGTAGGTGGCTCACATCAACTACAATTTTCATAAAAACGTTAGGTACAAATTTAACATTGTGATGGAATGTCTAACGTTGTACTCAGTTGGTTTGTGCTGTATTTGAAAAGTTAAAAATATTTGAGTAGCTATTAACTATCTACGGTATATTATTAATTATTACTATTATAAATAAGAGGTGGTGTCTGTCTGTGTGTTTGTATGAGCTAAACTAAAAAACCAACTGGGATCAAATCAAATTTGACAAAAACAAAGCTACAGCTCCAAGGATACATATAGAACTATTCCCGCTTCGATATTGACCTACACTACGGTTCACAAGAGTCTGCAGTTGAGGGAGGAGCCTATTGGTAAAAGCCACATGGTAATGTGACTTCGAAGGAGCCAATGAGGACAGTGCGGTGTTGCCAAATCTAATAATACCAGCTGATTTAAAAAAATGGTTTAGTATATTTTAATTAGTGTCGAAAAGTAGTGAACGGGTGATGTTGCAATGTCACCAATATTTTTATTGGCTACCTCCAACTTCAGACTCTCGTGGTCCCCTTGCCTCATGGGCTTTTAAAGTTAAGAGGTGAGAGTTTTAAAAATAAATTGATTGGTATCCATGGCAACAAAGAGCAAGAACTCTTAATGTTTAAATGTAAACAAGCAGAACTGTCAAATGCACTTGATTTCACAATTCCACACAATTGATGTTGCCGTATCAACCTCGGCTGTTATTCTGAGTTTTATGAGAATGTTTTTTTAGATATATTTTTGTGGAAACAATAACTATACCTTAGCCGCCGGCAGCAAACTTGCAGACTAAGCAAATTTCCATTTGCCTAATCATATTTTCACTAAAATGTCTCCTTAAAAATGATAGAAAATTACACTATTGACAGGTTTGGAACTTCTATTGTGATAGCTTTTAGTTTACAGTACAAAATACTTTTTGCATACTGACCCCGATGCAAGGCACGGGTATATCGGCTAGTTTTAAGAATAAAACTGACTTCAATTTCAACATTCTGTTATGATTTATACTCCAGAGTAGTTTATTCATAGATCTAACACCACAATTTAAAAGCTATAATTTTTACAACAAATATTAATGAAACTCTTGACACTTTTACCACAAACACTCAACAAACAGTTTAGAAAAATAGTCACATAAACCTAAAAAAATATTCTTTCAATCCTTGCACTTTCAACTTAATCCTTCACATAATTTCACACTGTTTGGGCAGTTCCACGTTTTCTTCTTTACACTCATTCATACTCTTCTTCGTACTCCTCTTCCTGTATGTATTCTCCATCATCTTCCCCTTCTCTGTAGTTAGCTTCTTCTTTGGCCAACTCCTCTTCTCTCAGCTGCATCTGTTGAGCCTTGAGTTTCTTCCATTTCCTCTCCTCCAGGTAGCGTTCTATCAGGCTCATCAGGACGAATGGAGCGTAGCCCGCGCAAGAGGTGACGAACGTGTACAACAGCTACAACAACGGACAAGAATAGTACTTTGGAATAAAATATTGTTTGAAATTTTTTTTAAACCTGAGATGTTATCGGTGGTGAACATTAAATGAGGGCCATCGACGACTTTGCCGAAGAATTCTCAGCACGAGTGAGATGAGGACTTCATCTTCCACCAACATGTGGAGGAAGAAGAGGTAACTTTAAAGACGAAAGAAAGGAAATAAAGAGCATGGGCAAAACTGTCAAAATTAGTTTGGAAAAATTTGCAAATAAATGACAGTTTAATTTGAGATAAAAATGTAAATATAAGAAAATCTTCAAGCTTACTAAAAGTGGAAACAATTGTAAATACTCACTTGGAATGTCATTCCAGCTGCCAAATGATACCAAGCCATCACCTAATTTTGTTGATGGTTCCTGAGATGAGTGTTAACACTTTCATAACTATCTAAAACTGTCTGTCTGGTTTCTAAATGAGAACAACTTTTTGCTTTTACAAAGAAAACTCACATGTTTCAGCGAGGTAGCATGGTAACTCAATAACTTTGCTTATCTTTCAAAAAAATTGTTATCACTAAGAATACTTATATCAGTCACAACGATAATCTTTTAACTAAATGTACTAGTTTCTAATTTTGGTTATTTATTTTTAACTCCTAGGATGCTAGGCACGAGTCTGGGATTGTTTTTCACATTACTTCAGGCTAGACCTAGGGGTTGAAGACAATAGACAATAGACAAGACTCTAACGTAGTTGCACATTTCAAGTTGATTCCCATATCTAAAAACTGAATCATGAGCCAGGCAACTGACTTCAGCATAGATTAAACAGAAGACCTTACAGATTCTACATTCACGGATTGGCTGAAGACAATTTCAATGTTAGTTCTGTTTGGTTCATTGATTTGAGTTTTGTTTTGTTTGTTGTTATTTCAGTGATTGAAAACTAGCTTAACCAGATATAACGGTAGGTACCTCAGCTCTGGTACTAGAGGTACCTACTTTGGGTGACGTCACTCAGGAATAAAACCACCCTTCTATTACACAAATAAAACAATCTGATTATAAACAATAGCTAGTCGTGTTTTTATAACCAAACAGTAAATCACAAAATAATAAAATTAACCACAAAAAAGGAGAAAAATACTATCGACACTAGCACCTAACGTCACCAACATGAACCATATACAATAAACAAACTTCAGATTGTATAGTGGGGTGAGAAGTTTACTACTGTACTTTTGTAATAATCAAAATCTAAACTTACATTGACTATCAATTATCAATTACAGTATTGAGATGGGTACACCACCTAGGTGCTTGCTGTGGAGCAACATAAAGGATTTTTAAGTATACAAAAATAGAAAAACAAGTTAAATATATTCGCAAAATATACAAACATAATATTTTTTTTAAATGACTTCATGCTTATTTGAGTTAATCAGCATCTTGTAAATGCATCATTTGGCCAAGTGCTCCTCCAGTATCGTCCCCTTCATATAAAGCTCGCATCAGTTCATTGTCGAAGTCAAGATAGTAGAATTTCCTTGCTTGCCAGCCAACAAGGACTCCAACCAGAAATGTTATGATGTCTTTCACCTGTTGCATAGAAATGTCTTATATCGTTAATGAACCGATCCACTGAGTGGGTGAAGCTATTCTAAATGTGATTACAATTTCAAAAATTGTTAGACGTGGTTGTGTTAGATCATCTGCTCTACTCCCCAGTTGACAAGTATAATGTAAATCTACCACATATTCACATATTGTTATTGGTTGCTAAAGCTAGTATAGTAGGTAGTGTGCATCTAGCACCAGTAATATGTCTTTTCCCACTAACATCCTCGTAGGGAATACTTTCTCTGGGCTGGAACAATAGGGACCTAATCTTATAATTGTTTTTAGTTAATACATAAGCCTAAAATATCTACATCTTAAGGAAGTATGTTATCAAGGACTATATAGAGCTGGATTTATCTTGGCGAACTGACTTGTATGAATTACCAGTTGGAAAGAGAATTCTCAGAGACCAGTTTCATTTTGCTTCTCTAACAATTCCTCTCTAATGAATGAACACGAGTCAACTTCTTAGAACAAGAGATCTTTCAGTTGAACCTGAACGTCTGGATTAACCTTTGTATACTCAATGAACAGCTGATTAAGTGAACGACTAACATGATGGTTTTGATTTACATCTACTTTCTCATTACAATTTGTTAGTCTAGAGTTTATGCGATTTAGTAGTGCTAAAGATTAAACATATGTACTCCCTAATACATTCATTACCGCTACCCTTAGAGATCTAAATCTAAATAAAATTCTAAAGGTTAGTTTCTTTTTGATTTACTAAAGTTAAAATCCGAATAAAACGATCTGTCTGATTAACTGAATATCTGTCATATTAAACAAACAATTTCTTGTCTTCTAAAACTGTACTACGCAAAAAGGAAAGCATGCAAAAGAAATGTTTAAATCGTAAAATAATTCTAAAATAAGAAGAAAAAGTTAAGTCTACACCAACATACCAGATGGAACGCAAGTAAAAACAGGTTTCATATCTTACAAAAAGGAATTTACTTGTGCTTTTCAAAGTAGACACGATAAATAAGCCACCAATTGCAACTTTAAAATTCCAGTACTCTTAAACAAAATAGTTCAGTGGTCCTCCACCTAAGTCTTCCTATGAAACTGTGGTAAAAGCTAATTCTGTATAAGGCCCCACCCACACGAGGCCGTTTAACTGCGCGAAGTTAAGCCGCACAAAGTTAAGGGTTTCGTAATCACATTGAATCAAATGAGAGCGGCCACACGAGGCGAAGTTTAGCCCCCTGGGCGGATAGGCCGTGCCATGCCGCCTAAGAAAATACACTAATAGATGTTGACAAATTAACATTCTACTTGTATTATTAGCGCTGGCAACCTACCCATCCAGAAACCATCTTTTGTTTTTAACCATGTGAAACATGTACTTGTCTTGAAATGCTGCAAATATAATTTAATGGAATATGCAAAAGAAACGGTTTAGTTAAGTTATTTATTCAGAAAGCTAATTGAATTGAACTAAGCACATTTCTGACTAATCCAAGCAAAGTTCAAACAGAATTATAGATAATTAAGAAATACAGATAATATAACCTTATCAGACTATCTCAATAATTTATCTGTTATGGCTGATGAATTCTGTACAAGGTGGCATAAAAAGTGCAATCAGATTAGATTATCACACAAGTGGGAAAAAATGGAAGAGGCTCTATATCTTAAAGAGAGAGAACAAATTGGGGTTCAAAGGGATTTTTTTTAACGGGAGTTAAAAAGTTGGAGTTAAAGAATGGGGTCTGAATATGGGTCAAATGGTTTTAGGGAGGAGTTAAAAGTAAAGGGTGGTCAAGAGTGTCTTGTGAGAATCCCGTACTTATTTATTTGGATTTTGGTTTACATGTTCGATTTTCAAACTTCATAGTTGGAAATTTTGAAGGAATCAAACCACACATTCTTGTAATCACTGATATATATATATATATAAATTAAAACCATTCAAAAGATTACTATTAATTATTTTTAGTAAACACACGGGTAAGGAGGGTGTACCTAGCTTAAAAGAAGAAACAACTTTACATTTTTATGGAACTTTATGGGGAAAACCACAAAAATTGTAATTATTTTTAACTATAGTTTTTACAGCATGAGAGGTTGAGTCAATTTGTTATATGTTAAGTTATAAGGACTATCGCATATTGAGTTTCACAATTAAATCCATTAAAGCAGTTTGTGTAAAAATCATATCTTTCTGTTACTTTATAGACTTTAGGAGGAAAATCACCATAAAAAAAATTTAAAAAAAGTGAAATAAATTTTTGGAGACATCAAGGATTAGGACCTACATACAAAATTTCATCAAAATTGGATCTTGAGTGTAGTCTGTTGCTCTTTACACATTCACTCACACTTATGCATAGTCACTTAGAAAACCACTCTTTGGGGTTCAGGAGTACCCAAAATGAATATCTTCACCCAAAACACAAACTAGAAAATTTTGGTCATTCTCCACACTATTTAGAGGAGGAAAAAGTAAAAATTAGGCTTCAATAAATGCATCTGACTCAAGAGACAGCTGATCGTAGTCAACAAGCTGCAAAGCTCTTTCCATTCTGCACATTTAAGTACAAAACGTGTGCAGCTGATTAAATAAATTGGAATAATTTGTGTACTACAAAAAACTGAAAAGCAACATATTTCAATAAGCAAAACAATCAAAGAATATCTTTATTTTCCAATGCAATATCACGGATCTTCTTTCCAGGTCTGTGGCTCCTTCTGATTGTAGGTTTATCTGTGGCCATTGCCATAACCTCGTCAAAATCCTCAGGCAGAGGACAAGGCTCAGAAGACTGGGGTGGAGCGGAAGGGTTGAACTGTCTTCTTAACCTCTCCTGGTTGACAAAGTAAGTCTCCTTCATCATCTCATAATCTCCTTCTCCATTTCCACTCTTTTGCTGAGCCCACCACCCCACTGCCACTCCAACTGCCAACTGACAAAAACAATTTTTTCACTTAACACCACATGGCCAGGGAAGAGGTGTTAATGGTATGAGCAGGATAGTTTCAAGCGAGTACCATTATCACCTTCCCAGGCGAGCTTTACGCTTTGCAACGATACTGTACTAGTAAAAAAATGTTTATTTGTAAACAGAATCTAATACCTATGCTATCACAACTGTTTGATATAGATACCGTACATTATGTAAATACATTTTTGTACAATTATCACCTTTTTTAAACTCTTTCCAGTATTTACTATGGTGTTTAGTGATAAAAAGATGAATTAAGAAGACCCCTGAAGATGCCACACAAGGTGGAAAATACATAGGGAAACACAAACATCTTAACTACTCAAGAATTACTGGCTAGAACAACAAAGGTAATTGCGATTTCTAGTTCTTGAAGCTTTGATAAGAAATAAGAAAAATATATATCACGTATATATCACATACATATATATATATATATATATATATATATATATATATATATATAAGAGAGATTATACCACTCCATACACATATTTTTAAATCACCAACTTATACAGGTAATTGTGTTTTTTTATTTATACCAAGTAGCATTGCAAAAGAAACAAATCTCACAAAGTCAAGTACATTTTTGAAAGAGTACCTACATTTCTATATTTATTCTATAGAAGAATATCTGGAGTCCAGTTAATTTGTTTCAAATGTGAAAATATATATTTCCATAACAAACCTTACTTTAAAACTGACCTGATCTAATAAGTTTCACGACTTACTTTAACGATCACACCTCCTAACCCATCAGTAAAGTAAGTGAATGAAAATTTCATCCAAATTGCAGGATTGAGATTCTATGGGTAATATTTTGATAATAAATTTGTTGTTCCGATAACATCTTGTATATCTTATCAGGATAGGTTGCACATTATTGATTAAAACCATTTGAGAGTTAGGCTCTGGCTCTATATAGTTCATAAAAAATACTAGACTATTCATGTTAAAACTAAACTGTCTATCAACAGTTCCTTGACTCAATGAGACAAATCTTATTAATTCAAAACTGTTTCATAATATAACCATTGGTTTGTCATGTTGATATATTTTTTTGTCAAGCATGTTTGAACCATAACTTTTTATTATTTTAATTTTATGAATAATATCATTGGGACTCCCTCGGAATGAAATCTTTTAAATTGATTCATCATTTTCCATCTTCCAGCAGTTAGCTTACCAACCTCCAATCTTTGTAAAAAACAGATTTCTCTTATCGAAGGATGAACATTACATAAATAAAATATTTAAATATTTAAAAACTACTATTACCACTTTTCTTTGTAATAATTTGGCTTTCACCAATTTGGCCGTTGCTTATGGATGTAATTCTTGTACCAATCGTCCCTGTCCGTGTATTCATCTTTCTTCTTGCAGATCCACCCAAGAACCAGCCCAGTGAATAAACAGTACAATAATTTGAAATTTGGAGACCACTGTAACAGAAAGTTAGACACCCCTGTTGAATCAAATCTGAGACTCAAGATCTTTTATAATACCTGGTTGTATGTTGATTCGTTGATTAATATCCAACAATCTGCCAACACACTACAGTGTGTATAGGACAAAGATAATAGAGGATGAGTGTAGAATATGCGTGAGTTAATAGCTTTATCTCAGGTTTTAGAGTGCAAAAGCCAAGTGCTGAGCTCTTCTCTTGTCTTAGGTGAATTGTGGGTAAATTAATGGTATTGTTTTCGTAGAAGCTGAGCAGACCGCCGCTGGACGAGCAGAAATAGCTGCTCCATGTTCAGTTTCCCAGTCTGCTCACGGCGTTCAGTGCCTATGAAATTGCTTTATTTATTTCCACCGACTTAAGGACTTATCTTATAACCTCTCTGAGAGTTTATGTTTTGGTTTATAGCCACTCACTGCCATTAGAGTATTAGACTACATTATTTAGTATCAAACATTTACAGTATGTGAGTTTATCTTTGAAAATAAGTCAAGTCAAATGTTTTTGAATTGATAATTTTTTTTACTAAATCTGTGGGTGAAAAGTCCATTATAACAGAGTTGTGTAGCGAAAAGCCCAATACAACAGAGTTTGTAGTGTAGCGAAAAGTCCATTACAACAGATTTGCGTAGCGAAAAGTAAGGTCTATTAAAACAGAGTTGCGTAGCAAAAAGTCCATTAAAACAGAGCTGTGTAGCGAAAATTAAAGTCCATTAAAACAGAGTTTTGTAGCAAAAAGTCCAATACAACAGAGTTTGTAGTGTAGCAAAAAGTCCATAACAGAGTTATGTAGCGAAAAGTAAAGTCCATTAAAACAGTGTTGTGTAGCAAAAGATTTTTTAAGCCCTACCTTGTATGACTTCCACCACCACTTCCACCAATCCCAAATATCCACATTTACATCAATTATGTTTGTGAACATTGCGATGGGAGTCTTGGGCAATACTTATAAGATGGATTACTTTATAAGAATGGATAGATAACTAATCCAGATGGTTTATCAACTACTGCTGCATTATCTTTTGGGAAAATTAATGTAATCACAGTTCTTTGATTTATTGACAAAGAATAAGATTGAATTTGTATAAACTATGTTCAATTATAAGACAATTTGTAAACAAAAGTCAACATTAAAGAGAAATAAAACTTCTATCTACAACTTAAGTCAACAAAAAGTGAGAATTAAGAAACATCAATTGTAAATAGTTGTTATAAATTGTAAAATTCTGATGAGAATCAAAAGAGAGTAGGTACGATTTTGTTCTCTAGGTGTCATAAAATAAATTTTCTTAACATATTTTGATATTTGAAAAAACACAAAAATACTTGTATTGAACCATTGATTGTATTATCAATAGAGTTCATTCTTTTAGCCATTTAAACTCATTTGGGTGAATAAGTTATTTTAATAATAAATAATTGTTTAAATACCTGTGTACCTGTATAACATGAACCTGAAGTTATTTTAAGCTAAAGAGGCTGAAGAATGGGTGAAGTAAGATGAACTGTGTAGTTTTGTTAAATATCAGCTGTCTCTTTAGGGGCCATTGAAGTCCAATGACCAACTGGGTTCAGTTTTGAAAAATCAAAAAGCTGCTGACTAATCTATTGTTCAATATACTGTATGTGTAAATAAACAAACCAAATAAATAAAAAAAAGCTTGGCTCCTATCTACGAATTGTATACTCAATGATATTTTTTATTACTTATACTTTTCATACAATTGAAATACTGCCATTTTACAATCAAAAGGGTTTACATGTAGTTGAATTTGAATTGGGTTAAAACATGACGCATTTACTATGAAAATTAATTATTGTTAACTATTAAAATTATTTTTTAAATTTTGTTTTGTTACAAATTCATTATGATGAATTGTTTTTATAGATCATTTTAAGTTTAATACAGAAAAGAAAGGGAACACAACTAAAACACTTCCACCATATTTGGTCAAAAAAAGTAAAAATCCAATTTTTTCCTTGAAGACACATTATTTAAAGTAAATAATTCTCTAAATTACTCAGTGCAAACATTGATTGTGTTTATGTTTACAAAACTGATGAGACACACATAAAAACTGTCACCAATGATTCTTGCTACTAAGACCTAATATGATATTTTAAAAATAGGTTGACATTCAATCTGCTCTGCTCTGATTTACTGAAATTTGATTTTATTGTCTACAATAGAATAATTTGCTCCAGGAATCCCTCCTTTTAGAAGATCCTCATTAAAATTCAAGGTTACTGTGAATGGATTTGACTCTGGGGATGCAGAACTGTCTGCAGGTTGAAAGTTTGCATCCTTTAAACCACAATCTTTCAATTTCTCAAGACACTCTTGAGACAAAACCCCTGAGGTTATCAAACTTTCAAAATTTCTTGATCTAGGAATGTTTTCCTCAGTAGGATTTTCATTTTTAATATCATGCCTCACATTCTCGATCTTTAATCCCTTGTTAAGGATTTCTTGAGGTTCATGTAGATGGTTAATAACTTTGTTCATAGATGGTTCATCTTTGTCTCTATAGTTCATCCGATTGAGAACCGGATCTTCAATTTCAATTTGAGAACCTTCACTTGCAGATTTTGGCTGTTCAGATTTAGCATGGTTCCTATGGATCCCAGCTAGATCCATATCTTTATTATTTAAAACAGAACCACAACCATTCTGATGATTTGATCTCTCATGGTACTCTCCTTGTGCCTGATCTTTGTTATTTAAGGAGGAACCACAATCAATCTGATGACCTTCAGGAAATTCTTCTTTAGCCAAATAATCTTTGTTCTTTAAGAAAGATGTGTTATCACTCTGAAACTTCAGTCCAGCATCTGGAAACTCTCCTTGAGCCAAATCTTCATTAAAGTTCCATCGCGCTATAGGTTTGACTTCGTAAGTAGTAGGATTGTTCATGTCCATCTGAAGAGTTGGTGAATCTTCCCCCGGCTTATCAGAGATAGTCGCTCCTTCTTCTACCTTCCTCTTATCTTCAAGTTGCAGCCACCATCCGACCACTATTGAAACCACTAACGCAATAAGGTTCACAAATACAATTTTTCTGATTGTCTGAAATTAACAATGTTGAGATCAAGATACAGAATTGGTTTTGTACAATAAGATGAATAGAGTCAACCCTTTATTAAAATATTAGACAAACAAAGTAATTCAATGTTCAATTGGTTCCTAGAAAAAGGCCCATGAGATAAGGTTACTCTCGAAACTGCCGGCCGGCATCAACATATATTTTTGTGTACAAATAAATTTGCCCAGAAGATAACTCTTTTGTGACAGCTATGAAGGGTTAAAATTATTCGGGATACCAAAACACGACACTTTACTATAATCGATGAATATGAAAATAAAGCATATTGTCTAAAATTATAACTGTCTTTAATTAATATAGACATGATGGCGAGATATGACAAAAATGGTAGTAAAAGCCACCATGCGCACACTAAAAAAATGGTGAATGAAAATACTGAAGGTTATGAAAATATGAAGGTTTTTTACATACCATTTAAAAAGTGGATGTTTTATCATCATACCTTTTGTTTATCGTCCAAAGCGGTTTTCAATTTGCAGTAGCTATTTGTTAACTTGCTAATGATAGTCTCCATTTTATTTCCTTCTGGAAGTGACATTGGATTATTGTTTTATTTTAAATCTTTTAGAAATTAAACGTGGATTGTAATTAGGTGACAACCAATTGCTTTAATTGTAAATTAGTTATTCACTAAGCTAAGGTTCAGTTATAAGGTCATAGGATTATTGATTATATCTTAATTACCTCTTTCTTCTATTATCAATAGATAAATATCAGTTGAGTAGCTTGACTTGTTGATCAACAATATACAAATATCACAAAGTAGTTCCCTTCATCCAGAAAACAATAAAATCTAAACTCTCCATTAAAAATACTGTCTCAACTTCACATAATTTGGAAAACCTGTACATCCGAATTCTCCATTACAAAACATCCTGTTTCAATTTTACTCAACAGGAAAGCATCACCATCTGAATTCCCAATTAAACTGTCTCAATTTTCAGTTACATTAACGTATAGAAATCTTTCTGTGAGCCCAATCTTTGGTTATGAACACAGAACACTCTCTGTTGGCGACGAACGGGTAATACTTTTCATTATCATCGTCATAACTCCAAACCAGTCGAGTTTTCACAGGCCAGAAGTTAACTCCAGTGAAGTTGTTCACGAGACGAAGAGGTTCGGAGTAATAATACTTGTTGAAGGCTCGAGCCCACCACGTGTTCGGGTAGTACCATTCGTCACTCCATTTGATCAAGTAGCCTCCGTTGAAACCCAAAATGGTAGAACCGATAAGATCCAGCTCATCCTGAAATAAAAATTTATCAAAGCTTAGATATACTAATAATAGATTATAGTCTGTATGATCCAACCTGTCTCCTGGTTTAACGTCTTACCTGGGACTTGCACGGGTGTTAAACCATCAGCCAGTCCCCAGGTAGACAAAGGATCTGGGGACAGGTTCCATCATACAGACTATAAACATACTCACTTATAGATCCATCATACTTTTGTCATGCACTGCTTGTCCTTTTGTATTGTAATCAAAGAGTAAAGCAACAACAATTATTGAAATCTAACATCTATCAAGTAGGATGGCTTTTACATAGCTTCATCAGGCAGTCCTATACATTAATACTTCTGAAGCATTTGTAAAATAAATGTTTTTCAATGAAATAAGTACAACCCTTAAAATTAACTCAGTTAAGTTAAATTTTTCAAACAGAAAGTTGTTTCTGTGTCCCTTTGGAGTCTGGGAGTTACATTTTTCTCATGATTTATTTGATTGGTGAAGATCTAGGATATTACATGATTGTATTTTAGAAACCCTACAGATTTACTAGTACAAAATACTGTAATGAAGTAATTTATCAGTTTAATTTCTTGAAGATACACGTATATATTTCTCAAATTGAAAACCAAGAGCTTGATTTTTAGAAGTTGCAACATCCTACCTACCTCATTTTCCTCAACCCATTCTGTGACTTTTTCTTTCAGTTTCTTATAAAATATTTTAAATTTTACCCAAATATTGTATAACATTAATAAGTATTGTTCTCAGCCTTTACCCCCTACACAAACAGCTTAAACATGATGAATCTAATGCTTGCTCTAGATAACATTTTTGATTGATTGTCATGACTAACATTATTATATCTGAGTTAGTTATGATTTTGTTATCATTATACAGGCTCTAAATTATCCCTTGACAGAACTAGAGACAAGTTTTAAAGGTAAGTATCACAACAGTAAGATTTTAAACATAAAGAGTTAATTTCTGTAAAACTACTAATTTACAGTCCAAATATTCAATCTTTGAAGGGTAGACAGGCAAGTACATTTTGAAACATTTAAGAAATTAATTAAAACTACAGAGAGAGTTAAATAACTTGTAATTACTGTGTATATTTAGAATTGTAAAAGGTATGTTTTTACTTAGTATTGTAAGTTTTTTTGTAGATTCTAGTACTTTGATCAAAGTTTTGTAATACAATACTTTACTCTCCTGACACAATATATTTCATATGTTCTTCTAATTTTCCAATCAAATATTAGGAAACTTAGCTGGCTGATTGGCGTGTTTAAGACTACGGAGGTTTTTTAGACTTTGATAGTCTTATAGTGTTTGACAATCATTCCCGTTCATTTACAACATGATATGTAGGCAAAATTCGTCTAACTGGTCACTGCTTCAAACAAGACCGATGAACAGAAACAGTCAGCATACACAGTGGAAAACATCGTGCAGATGTTAGTTTCCACCTCCAACCATTATGAAAATTATCTTTTCCTACAGTCACCCGACAAAGTTGGCTTCCTTGTACTGTTTATAGTACAGAAAGCTGCTAATTGATGCATATTTATACTTAGCCGTACGGTTTATACTTTGTCGTACGGTTTATACTTTGCCGCGCATCAGGATTCCAACGAAACAACACAAAACATCGTGGTTCTATTATACACGTAATCCGTGTACGCTTGGAAATAGGTTGGCAACACTTAAAGATAATAATACTATGAGCAGCTGATTGACTATTATAACTACGATTTAACCTATCATTTCGTGTTTATAGTTTCGGTATTTCTGAACTTTCTGGACTTTTCTTTTAAACGATTTTAAAACATTCCTACGATCTTAATAAACAAGAAAATACCTTCAAAGCATTTTTTTAGGCGCAGAAACCACTTCAAATTACAAAAACATATGGAACTTTATTCTCAAAGTGCGGAGCACATTTCTTGCCGAGGGAAAATAGCGGAGTGATACGGACCGGGTACTACTTTCTCTAGGGCACCTATTTGTGTTGCCAGCTGAACCTAAAAACGTGTTGTATAGTGTTTGAAAGACTAATTATTTATATGCTTTATAGTGACTGTAGGAAAATATAATGTGTAACACGAGTGAAAAAGGCCTTTGCTGCACTCGCCTGCGGCTCGTGTGTAAACATTGCTCTCGTGTGCAGCAAAGTGCCACTTTCACCACTAGTTACACAAATAACTATTGTCCAAACACTTTACTACATTTACTATTCACAACCACAACATGGTGGTACCAGCTGGAATAGTAGTGGATGAAGTAAAGAAAATTTTTTATCTCAGAATTGAATTAGCTCGCTTGGCCATGATGGAGACCCCAATTTATGAATCAAACTTTATTGTCACAAAAACAGCCGACATGTTCCTTAGACACAGCTGTTAATTAATAGTCCATAAAGCCAATGGCAACTAAGGGAATTACAGTTTATAGTGGAATCCTAATCACATTTTTCCTTGTAATTAACGAATTGGTCCAATCAGTACTGTGGATAGTCGTAGTACTCACTAGTGCCGATGTTAATCCACACCAGGGAGCATCGCATCCACAGTGCATGCTTATAAATAACCACAATTTGTGACCTCCTAGTAACTGGATTACAGGACAACACCACCGTACCAGTCATTTAATTATCTTTTTATAAGTATAATTTTACATTTCTTTAGTTACCTACCTATTGTCCCTCTACTATATCATAAGCTTTAAAATGACACCCCATTGAAGAATCAGTCAACTACAATAGAGGTTTTGTTAAACACTAACTTAGCGTCTTGTTTCCAGATGGGAGACATATTGGTCCCGGCTTTGGCTATTTCCTTCGCCATTAACTTCTGGTTTTCCACATTCCTTACAAGACAAGTGATTAGGTCACAGAACCAACCTCAGGATGAATCTCAAGTCAAGGAATAGTCTGAACTAATAAATAGCAAAAGCTTCTTGTTGTTTTACTTCACCTAAACATTTCCTTAAGAGTCCTTGGAGGCTATTGACCATCTTGGTTAATTTAAAACTGCTGAAGAGTTATTTATCGCCCAAAAATATTTTTTCAAACACCCAAAGGACTATAATTTAAATATCTAGGGAACATAGGGACATAAATGACTGTATTTTAACCTAAATATGAAAGTGGAATAGGTTTAATAAGAAGTGAGATGTCTTCGTCTTCCCTCGCTTTGTTAATGTTATTGACTTGATAGCTAGTCAGATATTAAAAGACCAATGATCAACGGTAGCTGATCGCAGCAGATTTCAACTATTAAAAAGCTACTAGCTTTTCTCATTGTCAAACTGACCTTCAAAACATTACTAGGTGAGCAATATAACTGTTCATACCACTCAGCATATACAATTATTAAAAACTGTCAAATTGAATTACATTTTTATTTAAAACAAAAAGTTAATGTTAATGCTTAACAAAAACCAAATAAAGACTGCCCTCTTGGTAAAATGACAGTTCAAAAAACGAATGCAAATCTTATGAAAAGATTCACAAAACACATGTTCTGAACTTGGTTATATTTGGTAAAATTGTGCATGGTAAGATTTAAGACATTTACAATAATTCGATTTAATGATATTTTCAAATTATGACAAGTAAAGTCCAAGTAATATAAAAGCGAAACGTGTTGAGAATGATCAAGGAACTGCAAGGTAAGTTAGGTAACTTATTTATAATTAGTATTTACAGTTCAGTTCCGATGCAACAATAGATTGCAACAATTTGCATAAAAAACCAAAGTTTACACAGGGTAAAAATAACACTTAAATAAACAGTAAAAATGTTTTTATTGTTTTATGGTCTACGTCCAAATGTCTGGGCCTGGGACTGGATGAGTTGAAGACCACCAATGTTGTTGAACTCCTGAAACGAAACAACAACAGTTACTAAATGTCCAACAGTGTTGTGTATTACTCACAAACCTATTATTACCAACACACCAGGTATAAAAGGAGGTTCAACTTAATTAAATGTTTCATATAAAAAAAAAACAAAAACAGTTTTAAGTAGTGATTCTGAGAAACATTGTCATTATTATACACATTTTATATGTCCCAAAAAAAGTCAGTAGGCCTAACTGTCAATTTCATCAACTTCATGAAACGCAAGAAAAATCATTTTAATTATATGTAGCTTCGCTTTTTTAAAATTTTACCAAACAACCAACACATTGTATTATACAAAAAGTTAAATTAAGAAATAATCAATTTAGTTATTTATTTTATTAGTGATGTAAGAGGAGAAGTATTTACCGAATAAATGAATTTACTTAATAAAACATAATAAGATACTATAACTGAAGGAAAAACTGACAACAAATACAAAAAATATTTATGCATAAATGAAAAGGATAATTACTGTTTACGATTAAACGGACAAAACAGTCTTGACTCTCATTATGCACAATCCATCAACATTATAATTAACAACTAACATTTGTAATCACACAAAACAAAGATTAAATATTTAGATTGCAATTTACCGTAATTGCTACTAAGGAGAACAGCAATTTCAGGGACAAAGTAAAATTAAACTCAGCACTAACTGCGGGCTATTAGTATTCACAAAGAAAATGAACACGGCGGACAGCTAATAACTAAACATGGCAGTTAGTGTTTAAACGTGTCGCGCCCATTCACGTCGGGTCGGCGATAAAGGTGTTTTTGTGCTGCACTGGATGGTAAACATGCGCTGTTAAACAGACAACCAATTTCGCTGATGTGATGACGACCCTGGGGAGAAAACCGTGTTTGAACAACATTCGCTCGCTTTTCACATAAAAACGACCCTTTATCCGAATGAATTAGAAAACACCGGCTGAAATTTCCTTCAACGTTGGCAATAAAGACAAAGCTGTTACGAGAATTACTCCATCTGGATTAGTGAGGCAATCCCTTCGAGGATTGCGGAGTTGGAATGTGCAATTACGTCTAAATCAACTTTTAACATCTTTCATAAAAGAGACATGGAGCTTTGTTGTAAACATTTGGTGTTATTATTGCACATTAATTTGAATAAAACATTTAGTTTAATTGACTATTTAATGATAAATATCAATTTCATTCAATATTTACCTATTAAAAAATAGTTGAGTAAAATATATAATTAAATGTTTTAAAATTGACAATCTAGGCCAATTTCATAGAATTAATAAAAATTGTTTAACTAGTAAGACTTGGTTAGAATTTGTGCAATTACCAACTTTTAATAAATTAATATGCATACAAAAATATTTTGAACTTTCTAAAAATTAAATTAATGATTTATTCATTGACAATAATTAACAGTAAGAAAGAGAACTTCTCCTGTGTTATATGCTATATTAATTGCTTTACCTGTGTATTTAACTTCTATTATTCTGGAAAGTTTCTCATAAAAAAACAGTTACATTCAAGTATGTGCTTATAGGTGTGCGGTTAACGGTTTTCACAAAATGTTGTGTTACTTATTAGCTTTATTAGATAGATGACACAATTTTCCAAATAAAACAGCTTTTAATAAAATATCTCTTAGGCCATCTAATCCATTCTTGACCGAAATATATTGTTATAGAGACAAATTTACCCCCAACAACTTTAGAAGTTAAACGTGACAAAACCTGTGTCGGAAAAAAGCTTGTTACATAATTATAAAAGAAAAATATAATGCAGAAATATATTTAACAATGCTAATCATGTCTCAAGACACTAGTTTTGTCGAATCTGCCATTGACCTGAGGTTGGTCTGTTTTTCATACATCAGGCTGGCATTTTAAATTTTCTACAATTTACATGTGTCACTAATTGTAGAACAAAGACAGTTGAATTTCATAATGCCTCTTTATTTTGATTATGGATTTGATAGCATGACCCTAAACTAGCAATTGTCACCAACTAGTAGGGCTGAAAGCAGACAAGGCATGGTAACTTTATGTATTTCAATTTCTCAGTCTTGATGCGAGAATGTTGTGTAAACAACTGAGTGTAACGCAAGACTCACCAGCATCTTCAACATCTCCTTGGTCTCAGAGTCGACCTCGATGAGATCTTGCTCCAGAGCAGACACCTCGGGGACGTAGTTGTCTCTCCTCTCTCTCTCCTCCTCCTGCAGCTTGATAGAGATACCTCTCACCTGTGAGTGACGCAGTCTCTTCATCAAGTGGGTGACGAACCTGTCAACATGAGCGTTATAGCAAAATACACCCTTTCAGATAGAAGATGGATATACAACAGTGTACAGTCAATGAATCATAGTGAAAGACAATTTTGTAATTTCAAAATTTTAAAATTACCTAATCCTACTGACAGGTCAATTACCACCAATTATGTCTTTAACCATTTTAAACCACAAATATAAACTTTTTTGTATGTATATGTATCTTGAAAAAGTCTAGATCTTCAACCACAGTACACTAAAGTTTTACTGTCTTCGGAAACAAGTAAGATATTTTAAAAACATTATGTGCGTTGAAAAGAAAACATTTAAATCGTTGAACAAGATTATCACATAGGCTATCCAAACACCACTAATAAATTGGGGAGGTTATTACCAATAGATTTTATCAATGTGACAATACCGCAACCCCTAGTCCTAGAATGAAGTAGGCCTAATGGGAAGAACGATTTTGGGCTTTGGCATAAGGTAATAGGGGGGAAAAAACTAATGATTTTGCAGGATTTGAAACTAGGCCACGTCATAAATCCTGTGCTCTAAAAAATAACTGTCTCCAAATTCCCAATCTCCCTCCGCAAAAGTCACGATTATTTTACTGGATCAGCACAACATGGGTGGGGGGGTGAGACTATCACAGCATTGTGACACAACACACTACACTGCCACTGTTGTACCATATCTGACATGAATGATAATTGCACAGTCGCTCTGTGATTTACGCTCCTGATTTGCATTTTGGATTCATTAGCTGCCAGTGTTTGCCTTAATTAAAAATAATCTACACCCCATCATCAAAGCGCTTTGTTGCGAGTTTATGTTGTCATCCGTCAACAGTCCCTCTTATTTTTCAACTGTATTTTAACTCGGAAAGGGACATATATTTGTCTACGTGGGAATATTAGAATTACCATTTTTTTGCTACTGTAATAAAAATCTGTTTATTTGGTGATTGATGAAATTTTTAGCGAATTTCCCTATAGGGAAGTAGCTATTACCGTAGGTGGCACGGTAAGACCTAGGCCCGGGACCGATATACTTTTTCATTTTGATGTCACCAGAGACCAAAAACACCATTTGTTACAATTTTAATACATATATTATGTGTGTTTGTAAACACAATAGCTTGAGTAATTTTGTCAACATTTGATTAAATTTGGTTTGAAGGTGAAAGGCAGGATAAACTTGAATGCATGATCGTACCATGGGAACACTGTTTTATGGGGGTTTTATGGGGTAAAAATTGGTTTTCTCATTTTTGACCCTCAAAACACAAATTTTCCCAATTTCTCTCTAGGCCTTGAGCTTACAAAAACAAATAATTCAGTATAACAAAGTGTTTTATACAGTTGTTGGTTACGGAAAAATTCAAAAAATTGTAATTTTAAAATTCGTACGTTATTTTTATTGAGAAAATTATAATAAAATTTTGTAGTTTGCTTGTTAATGGATATATTTTGTTAAAACTTGGCAAATTTATTCATTATATTCTAAGCCATTCATATTTTACTAAAAAACACACATTATTAGTTTCATTGTAGCAGTAAACCTAGGTACTTGTTAAACCTAATGTTATTTAAATAGATTTAATGGAAAATCAATTCAGGCAAATGGAAATCTGCTTAGACTGCAGGTGTGCTGCGGTGGGAATATTTTTTAATTCAATCGGTTTACACATTTTTTCTCTTGTCATATCTAAGAACATAAAATAACATTGTGGTCAAAATACACCTAGGTGAGCTAAAATGTAGTATTAGAGAAGATCAATGGCTAAAATATGTGATATGGCAATTTTAAAATACAAATATAGTCTGTGCTTATTTAAAATTATCTTCTTTAATATTATAATAGACAAATTTTAGATTTTAAGATAGTTTAATAATGCTTTTAATAGGCCCATGGATTCCAGGAAATGTAATTAAATAATCGGGCATCGCTTACTTACAACTATAATCGTTAATTTGTTAGCACTACGATTTCAGATGTTACCGCAAAACGTCAGCCTAGTTGCCGAGATGCATACAATCTTTGTGATATTATTTCTTTAAGAAACCACAAATAAAGAGATTGTCTATAGCCTACTGTATTTCCTGTTGTTTGGTGCTACACAGACAACAGAATAAGGAATCAACAATTTGCCGATTCTGCAGTAGGCATATTTAATTGATAACCTTTTTAAAACGTTTTTATTAGCTCGCTTTCTTGTCCGGTACAAATTTTGCAATCAATTTTATACTAACTTCCCGATGGGCTAGAGACTTGAAACTTGAAACATAGCTCACAAATGGAAGACAATGCAATATTATATCATTTAATTTCATATTTCCCTTGGGCTACGCCCCACGGGCTTGTTTTTATTAACTCGCTTTCTTGAAAATTTTGATACTTCCCGATGAGCTAGAGACTTGAAACTTGAAACATAGCTCACAAATGGATAACAATGCAATATTATATCATTTAATTTTCATATTTCCCTTGGGCTACGCCCCAATGAGCTTGTTTTTATTAGCTCACTTTCCTACAAATTTTGATATCAATTATAAACGAAGTTCCCGATGAGCTACAGACTTTAAATTTGAAACATAGCTCACAAGTGGATGACAATGCAATATTATAGCATTTAATTTTCACATTTCCCTTGGGCTACGCCCCACTGGCTTCCAATTTTTTTATGTTTACATTTTGAAAGAATGTAAATATATCAATTAATTAAAGTCAGCTGTAAATACTTAAATTTGACAGTTCAAAAAGCAGAGGTTAAGAGGTACAGGTTCTGCTCCCAAGAGATTCTTTATACAAACAAACATTTCAAATAAAGATAAACAATCTGATTGCATATATAAAGGTGTTTGTTAATAATTTCATTTGTTATTTATTAAGTATTCTATAAAGTTAACAATAAATTAAATAGGTTGATATATTTATAATTAGTAGGTAGGCCATACATTCAATCTAATACATAATTAGGCCTATATAAAAAAAGAAACTCAAATAAACCTTAGATTTCCCACATGCCTCTGTCCTAATCTGATATATATGCATGAAATAGATTTAACATCCACACACATTAAATACTAAAAAGTAGAAAATAATTTATAAATAAAAATTTTTTTTAAACAAAACGTTTTTAAATGCACTAAAAAGTAGAAAATAATGATAAATATGTGGAGAGGATAAATACTTGTAAGATTTAAAACGAAAAACGTGGGGTGCATGCAATTGATAATAATACATTAGTTCAATAGGTGAAGGTAATTGTAAATCATCTATTGCATGCACCCCACGTTTTTCGTTTTAAATCTTACAAGTATTTATCCTCTCCACATATTTATCATTATTTTCTACTTTTTAGTGCATTTAAAAACGTTTTGTTTAAAAAAAATTTTTATTTATAAATTATTGTGTTTTACAATGAATCTAACTAATATTATAAATGTGAAAGTTTGTGTGTTTGTTTGAAGTTCAATCACGCATTAACTACTGGACGGATTGGGCTGAAATTTTGCATGATTATACCTCATATTCCCGATTAACATATAGGCATATTCTTATCTCAAAAACCCTTTCGGGCTCCGCCCCAGTGGCTCTGAAGTTCCCCATGTTAACCTTATGAGCATTCATATTTAAAGGGAATTAAAGAATTTAGTCAGCTGTTTCAACTAAAAAAGTTGGTTCTATGATATGGAAAGTATTAAAAAGTTATGAGATTTACCAACAGGGTGCAGCACTATTATTTTTTTTTGCATTTATGAAAACAGCTTATTTGAACTAAGTAGCAACATAAAACAGTGATTGGCAATGAGAACTGTCAAAGTAGGATTGTTTACTGTTACGTTTACGTTTTTAATTGTATGAATAATTTGTGATGTTTTGCAAAGTTTTAATTATTTATTTTTCTCTATTGTTTAGGTGCAGTGGCAGAACATTATGGCTATGGTAGATGTGTAATACTATAGTATAGCGTAAATTTTATTATAGTAAACAATTTTGTTCAAATGTGTCCTACCCCATTGCAAAAGCTAAGTTAGAGTATAACACTGCAATAAACATTTTGCACTTATATGCCAACCCCGTACGAAGGACGGGTACTCAGCTAGTAATATAAGTAAATGTGTAAAAATGATTAGTTAATAATATTTTGTCTTTGAAATAAAAAACCTTGAAACAAAAAGTCTTTGACAGTGAAGCATAAAAAACTATAGCCTATAAAAAAGATATAAAAACCAAAATAATCTAAAATCTCTTTCAGTAAGAGGCCATCAGTGGGGCCTGCATTAAATTGTAAGCTGGACAGAAATGACGGGTAATCAAGACAACATAAAGGGCAACTCTGAAAGGGGAATGGGCAATCACCTGACATTGTACAGACAATGGTCCAACTCCAACACTGAGAAAACTTATCAACATGCAAACAACAACTGTTAATCAGAATCCTCTGTAATTATTGTGAGTGAAAAAAATTGTTGATCTAAAAACTGTTCTTGAGTTAACTGAAGTATTGATTGTGTGTTAAGTGGACAATGTTGATTGATCTGATTTTGTTTTTCTAATGTTGATTGGTTTGTTAAATGTTACATTCGGTCTTTTGAATAAATTGAGATTAATTACATTTTTAGATTCAAAGCTCAATTACCATACTCATATCCATTGAAAGTAATAAACAACCTATAAAACATTTTAAAATCAAAATTTTCTCCCCAAAAAAAAACTAAGTGATTCTGATGAAACAAGCATATAAAGCAAGTGTGCTTGATAATGATGCTTCTTGACGTAACGAGATCATAAAATTAAAAACACAATTGGGCCAGACATCATCGTGTTGATGAAACTCAAATGCAAATTTGTAAAATAAATTAGTACAGAGAGACTGTACAATTAACATCCGCGTCAGCTGCAACCCTCGAGCGGACAAAAACTGATATACTGTGATTGCCATTACTTCCTTCTCTGCCGCGTTTGTTGTGCTGTCACCGCCACGAGTTATTGAAGCAAACAAAAGCAAATGAGTGTCGGTAACGGTAGGCCTATTTAGTGCTTTGCAACAGAACGATACAAAATATTTTTGATGTTACAAAAGCGAACGGGTGGTAGTAACAGAATTTTAAAGCTTCGCAACAAAAAGGCACAAAATATTATTTATGGTAGGCCTATAACATTTTTTAGAACGTTTACATTAGTATAAAAAGGATATAAAGATGGGCTGGACCCTAGCCTACTTGGAAAAAATATTCTAGAGACAAAAATAGAGGTTAGCTATAATATTAAAAAAAAAATTAAAATTAGGCCTATTTAACATTACTGTAGCTTATTTTAATATTGGTTACTTGTATACTCTTGAATGTCAGGGTTTACCTTGTACAATTTCTATATAAAACAACAATTTGTGCAAACACTTAATTTTGTGCATGTAATTAATATATGGGTTACATTAAAGTCGATTTCATTGTAAGTAAATAGTTAGAAATTAATAAAAACTATACCAGGATTTCTTTTGGTAACACAGTAATGCTACCTAGAGGTCGTCTAGTGGATGAAAACTCGACCAATATATGTGAACAGGACCTCTACTTTCACCCTACTCTGTAAATAAAACATGTTATAGAAATTTCTTCCATTTGTTTTGATTTTATGTTTATATTTTATTGTTATTTTGTCAACAGTATGTCAACCCATCAGGCCCGTTATTTTTTTTTTATTTCAAATTATATACGTAGATTTCCCGACCCTGTGATGCACACGAGCTGAGAAAAAAAGTTTTAAAGAAACTTGCTTGCCTATTAGATTGTTAAACACGTTCGCTGCAGCCCATCAAATGGCAGGCGCAGCCCACAGCTTCGAACAAACCCGATTGCCGGGTAATTGACTTTCAAATTTCAGTATGACGAATAGCAAATAACGTTCGGTGATGTCCTGCTTTACGTCAAGAGTCGACGTAGTTCGCTAAACACCCACAGATAGCAGCACAGCTTGGAACGTAGCCGGTCCCATTGTACTGCCAATTGGAGGGAGAAAGATGGGACAATAAGTTGAATTTTAAGTTTGCCAGACGGAGATTTTATGGGGAAATTTCACTACCAACCTACACCACAACCAAAAGGAAGTCACACGCTAACGTGGTATAGGTCCGCATTTGACTGACGCCAGAGCAAAAACGAAGATATGCAAAAGGCATTGCCAAGCGCATCCGATCGGTTACGGCAGCATCTGAACACCGCTCGGATATGCCCGCAGTAAACGTGTTAATATGCTATGGAGCCGGAACACAACAAATTTAATTTCAAAGCATACCTTGCCAAAACATGATCTGTCAAGGGTTGTGGGCCTAATCATTTTTGTACAACTTAGTGATGTTAAAATATTTATCAAGTGACCAACTTATCACATTATGTTTAATATTATGAAATGTATCATGTCAAGAGATGCTTAGATTAAACCTCTTGGCAAAGCTAGATTTTAAGTAGAATGGCAGTTATATTGAAGGAAGTTGAACTGCGTTCTCCAGTGAACAACCGTTTCAAAAGGACTTTTCAGATAAAACGTGATGTTGAATATGTATTAGAAGTACAGAACAGGTTGGGAGGCATCCAGACATTGGAATCATGATGTCACATTGGCGAGGGAGTACGAGATGAGAAGGCCTTGATCTTGACTTAGTTATGTGGTGCACTGTATTAGGCCATGTTGCAACACCATTTTGTTGCCAGTTATCAGCACACTGATTTCATTAGAACCTAGTACGTTTTCAGTAACGGTTAATGTCTTAAAATCATCCAAAATGATATCCTCATGATATTTCAACCTCGATTATGTATGGCAGTTCTAGGGACCGAGAGGAAAACTCATAGAAAAAAGTATTTCAATTTAGTATGTTAAAAATCAGCTTGTTTCACCGTACACAAATTTTAATTGCATTGATATAATATAATATGACATATAATAGTCAAACACGAATGTTGTCACCAGAACTCCTACAAAATAACTGTTTATTTACATTACACGTTTGAAATATTAATCAGTAGAGTCCTGCGGTATCGAATTAACTGGGACCGATCCCTATCCGGACTAGCAGGAATTTGGAATAGGTGTGTTTATTTAATATTATCATTATCAACGTATTGTTGGCAGAGAATCCTTGCGATCGTGGTTGATGTTTGAGTAGCAATGATCACAAAGAACTTAGTGTTATGGCCGCAACCACGAGGGTCGAATCGATTAGGTCAATGAGGATATATAGGCCTAGGGGTTTGATTCTTGACTATTTTTTGCCTATCATAGTTTGAGTTAACTAATTTAACTACAAACCTTGGGGAAAATACCAAGCAGACAAGAAACCAGCCAACTCGACTCGCAAAACTAAAACGTTATTGGCCCAAAGCGAGTCAGTCTCAAGAAACTAACAAACCATAAGTGGAAGCTAGTACCTTATTTGAATTTCAAAATTGCAATTTCAGGAATTTTTGTTGGGGTAAACAAGTAATGCAGGGGTTGAAATAGTAAACGTCAGTAGTTACGAGACATTGATAGGTATTCATGGATATTCCTTAAATTCCTTTGCAGCTACCAAAGTCAGTTTAGTCTAAAGATTTATACTTTTAGTTAGAATTCAACCAGTTACTTACTTAACCTTTTCCGAGCGTTGGCCGTATACATACCACATCAACGACGCTAATAAATTCCAAATTGTGAGCGCTGGACGCATGCATCTCAATCTGAAGGTCACAAGCGTATGACGCTAGATACGTCAAAACATGTGAATGTTATTTCTGTATTTAAAAAATGTTGTTTCTGGGCCATCAACAGTTAGGTACCTTAAAGGGTCATCAATCAATCGGCCTATTATTGTTGCAACAAATTTTAACTTTTTGTGGTAAATTTCTGATTAATGGATTGGCATCACTGATCTAGTAACATCTGTTGTTTACAAAATCAGCTAGCTGAGTCGTCCTCATGTTATTGTTTTCCGCAGACAGTTCTCTTTACATTGTTCTTGAGTGAATTAAATCTAGTAAGATAAGATTAGCGGAATATTCAGGTGGTGGAGGTATCGGTAGACTATAAGTTAAGTATTTATTATATAAAAACAACTTTTTTGATCTAATACGGCCTCCACCATCCCCATAGCTGCCCTTACACCTCCTTTTTTAGTGAATTTCCCATATATGGAATAAGCTATAAACCGTAGGTCTGCTGGCAAGACCTAGACTCAGGACTAGTTTACTTTTTTTAGCGAATTTCTCCTATAGGGAATAAGCTATTACCGTAGTACTCATGGTAAGACCTGGACCCGGGACCGATTTACTTTTTCGTATTGAGGTCCCTAGAGACCAAAAATACCACCCGTTCAAATTCACATATATATATATATATATCTCTATATGTGTCCGTTAGCGCGATAACTCGAGCAAAAATCATCCGATTTTGATGAAATTTGGTACAAACGTGTAAACCTACGTTAATTCGAACGAGTTCGGGAACCAGCATGATCGGACTATGGGAACAGGGGTTTATGGGGTAAAAGTTGGTTTTTCCCATTTTTAACCCTTAAAACTTAAAATTTAGCAATTTCTTTCCAAACCATTTTGTAGAGCTTAAAAAACAAATAATTTAGTATATTGAAGCGTTATTATGCGCCTAATGGTTACAAAGAAAATTCAAAAAATCTGTAAATTTAAAATTCCTATGTTATTCTTATGGAGAATAAGTTAACTGTTATAGTTTGCTTGTTTATGAACATATTTTGATCAAATTTGGAAAATGCATTCATTTTATACTAGACTAAAAAATGTAATTACAAAAAAAATACCTTTTTACCCTCCCTGTTGCAGCAAACCTAAGTAGGCCTACTCGTTAAAATAATGTTATTTAGATAGGGAATAAATGTGATATTTTTAAGGAGACATTTTAGTGTAAATCCAGTCAGGCAAATGGAAATTCGCTTAGTCTGCAGGTTTGCTGCGGCGGGGGTATTTTGTTTTTGCAAATTTGTTTGTTTCATAATAGGCTAGATCAAGATTTCAATTAAAAAAAAAAAAAACACTCATTATTACATTCTCTGTAGCAGCCTAAGTACTTATCCCCAAAGCAGAACTTTTGAAAAAAAAAAAAATTCTGCAGGTTTACACGGTCTAAGTTGCGTGTAAATAAATGAACCGTGTGTGTCATAGTTTTTATGAATATTTGGAAATGAATAAGTTTTTAAACGCTCACCTGTTTAAAAACACCTAATGTTATTACATTCAATCGCTAGTAATTTTTTTATTTTATCTATACATTCTTACAATCGATCGATGCACTGAATATTGACATTGCACCTTTCGTTAATGCAATGCATGACATTTTGTAGCATTTGTGTTTGCAGAACAAAATAGGCTATAGTTGTAGACTCTCTACAGAAATATTTTCTGCAAAAAAAAATTCTAACTTTTAAAGTAGGTGCCGGTAGCATTTTCTGCAGAAACTTGTACAGGTTTTAAATGTAAGAAAGGAGCATGTGACCCTAACTTTGCCTGTAAAAATTAGTAATTTTTCATAAACAAAAATTTTTATTTGGCAGGCGGAGCTTACTACAGCCCTAGCTGTCTTTCTGAGACAATGTCAAACTATCGCCCATAGTTCTGCTTTATACTTATTAAAATTAATCTTGTTTGGATACAGAACAATTTTAAAGGAATATTTTACTAGAAATAGTCAGGTAAATAGAAATTTACAAAGTCTACAGATTTGTGGCGGTGGGAGAATTTAATAATTACAATACCTACCAAATAAGAATTTAAATTCTTAGGTGTAAATAAAACAAAAGAAAACTGTAATGACAGATTTTTCAGAACCCAAGTAGCCTACTTAATCTTTTCAGCACCATGGCCTAGGCCTATATCTCATTTCAACATAACTAATCATCTTAAAGATTAAACGCAATCGATACAAGATTTGAGTAAATTCCCCTTGCTCAAAATTTTTTTTTTTAATCTTCCCTGACTTGCGGTTTTTTAAGTTTTCCCTTACCCTATAGGCTACCTGTTTCACTGACTTTCCAGGTCCGTGGGAACCCTGCTTGGATTTAGATTGTTAAATAAAATATTTAGCCAACTCGACTCGCAAAATTAAAACCTCATTACCTCAAAGTGTTTTGTTTGACTTGGAAAACTAACACGGTCAAACGCGAGTCCAACTTACAGAACTAAACACCCCATTGGCCAAAGCAAGTCGGTCGTCTTAACTTAAGTATTAAGTCTGACTCATTGAGTTAACCACGAGTCTACTCGGAGAAACCTACTGCAATCAGTCCGAGTCTAGTTGGACTAGACTTGAGGGTACGATTCGAGCCAGGAAAGTACCGGTACTTGATTCGTCACATCACTAAGTTAAACCTATTAAGCCTAAATAAAATTTAGAGTTTTCTAATTCGCAGAGGACACGCGTCCGGTAACAGGACGTGGATTAGGCATCCGGCAGTTACTGTCATAACCTAACCTAACCAACCAAACTTGCTGATAATGAAAAAAATCAAATGAAGGTTCAATTCTCTTCATAACATAAAATTATAAATGCCAAAAACTCTAACAAAAGATGTACAGTTAAGAAGAAATTACATTCAAAGCAAACTGTGACAAAAAGTTAAATATGGGTTTCGAACCAGGGACCTCTTGGATATCAGCCGAGCACTCTATCCACTACACCTCAAACAACGCTGGCCGAACATCGTACCGTTGTGGTAATGGCGTTCCGAGACCCCACAACCCGGTACCGTCACTACCGGACACCTAATCCATGTCTGGTTACCGGACGCGTATCCTCTGTGTTCCTAATTTCTTACAATGCGAGGATTATATAGAGGAAATAAGACTAAGCCTAGCCAACATTGCTGATACAAATCTTACTTTGATGCTGTGGTTTCACAATAACTAAGTCTAAACTTAACTCCAAAACAGGCTACCTAAATAACTTTTACGTTGATTCACCATAATTTAAGTTACAAAAAACACTGCAAGTACTTAACTCTGAATTAAACTAAGTTAAAGATCTAAGCTTTGTAAGTACTACAAATTTTTATCTGTGACACTCAAGCTCAAGGTAACTTTCCTATAGCCTAATAACAAATCAGCTTCACTCAATGTTAAAGCCTAAAACAGAGGACTTAGAGCCAACTTACCCAGCAATTTTGTTGCGAAGAGGTTTTGTGGGAATGATAGCAATCTCTTCACATATCCTCTTGTTGGTGTGGAAATCTAATGTCAATCGAGTGTAGTATTTCTCGATGATTTCACGGGCTGCCTTCTTGACAGTTTTTGTCCTGACGCGACCCTAAACAAATAGTCAATAGCCTAAGACACTTAATAACTGGTATGCCTAAGTAAACAAGTAGCTAACTTAAGTTACCTAGAAGTAAACTTGGTAAACACAGAATTCGATAATAACATATTTCCTAGGTTCCCTGCACAAGTGCACTCGAATCTTGTTCAGAGCCAGTGTTGCCAATCCACTATGGCCCGATTACCCCCTCCAAAGCAAAGAATTACCCGCTTTTTATACAAATTACCCTCAACAAACCAAAAATTCCCTTTTAACACTCTTGCCTGTCTCTAAAAGTAACGAATAAAAACTCTGATAAATAAATTAGTTTTGAGTAATCCCACAAATTAAGATGTAGTAAAGAACTAAATATAGGACTTGAGACTTGTAATTAACCTTCATAATGAAATTTTCAATCTTACTGACCTTACAAAAATAATTTCATTAGTCCTACAATGATTTGGTTTTTTTTATGATAGCCTATGTCACTTGTTTAATAATGAGTAAGTACTGTTAAAAATTTTATTTTTTATTAGTTTTAGGGAGAAAATAGTTATTATAACCGATCAACATTATTATTCCCCTATTTTCTGTTAATCATCTTCTTTAGAAGTAGACTAGTACGGTATTTTCCTTCCACCATGGTATCAGCGTTGACTGTAGTATAGTGAGAAGTGAAGTGAAGTGAGAGTGAGATCAGGATCACGGATCAGGCATAGGGTACTCCAAAAAGGCGGCCGTGCTCCAATCCAAAAGAAAATACTACAAACAACCGTACTGACTGAAACTGAACCGAACCGAACCGACTGAACGCTGTAGCCTACTCGCATTGACTTTATATCTACACTACTAGTACTAGTGACTGAGTGAGAACTGAACCAAACTGATGAAGATTAAGAGAAGTAGTGTAAAACAATAAAAAGTCTGTGAAATAACTTTAATGGAAAAAAACACAGGGAAATATTTTTCTTCTAGTGAAATATAAGTAATAATACGAAAAACAAATAATATTTGATCAGTTGTCATTTACCCGCTTTTTACCCGCCTATTTGCCATTACCCGCAGCATTACCCCCAGGTATCTAAATTACCCGCTTTTCGGGTAATTACCCGCTTTTTGGCAACACTGTTCAGAGCCCAACTATTGTGGATAACGTCTCAGACTAGGCCTAACTTATAATGCAAGAGAGGCTAGCCATCCATTAAGTAGCACCTTAAGTTTACTTACCCACAAAAATGTAGAGGGGTTCTACATGAAGTGTTTTAAGATTAATTCTTCAATTCCAAATGCTAATGGCGTTAACATTAGCAACACCAAAAGAATTAGGCTGTAGATCAATTCATACATTTTCTAAGGCCATGTCTGTGGAAGAGCTAACCTAACAAACCTCAAACTATTTGCCTTCATGTGGCATATTAAGTTAGTAGCAATCTACATGTTGCTCGGATTGATAATTATGATAGAATAGATATGAGAAAGAGGTAATTGAAAGGATTGTTTATTTGCAAACATTGTGCTGAACTAGAAGTACTCGGTGTCATGAAAAGGAGGTTAGGTATTCTATTTTGTGTATCAGATAGTAAAACTGATGCTCCATGGTAAAATATGCTTAGAGAAAAGTGTAACCATGTATATTATAGTTAAAATTTTGCTATATTTGAAGGGATTTCATTAAACATTACAGATAAAAATAAATTATTGAATGAGAAATCTTACCATTGCGCTGAGGTGAACCGGAAACTTGCGACCAAAGAACAAGAAGATTAAGAAAGCGAAGCGATAACACAAAAAAATCACAATATAAAAGGCAAAGATGGCTGGAATGAGGAAATAATTTGCTATAAACTCAAAGACTACCAATTTAATGTGATCAATATAGCCAGTGAATATAGCATGTAACAAGAAAGGAATACTTCCTTTAACTTTACTATACTATGACTATACTTACATATTTCATATAGAATTATGTAAATAAGTAATTCTATTGGGTTACAATAGGTATTTTGAAGCACTGAACATAGAGGCACCATGGCAATTCTTGATTTACTTAAAAAAGAGGCAAACAGATATTTTTATGTTTACATTATGCTACCTGCATATTCGTGGCTCTGGAATGCACACGCACCGGTATTGCATTAAGAGAAGATACTAGGATTGCTCTCATAGAAGATAGAAATAACCCTGCAAGGATCCATATGATTAGGAGATGTAACGTTTCAAATACTTGCCTGCTTTGAGAGAATTGCACAAATGTCACCATACCTCATGAAGTTTGTTGTCTTACATTTTGTACAGTTAACATAATTATGAAATGTGTTGTTTTTTAACAAGTGTTCTACATTCAACTATCTCAAGACATTTCCAGAATTAGTGGTTCGTGCGTTTCGGTGTTTATGGCACGCCTTCATTTTCTACAAATATCAGGGAGTTTTTGAGAATGCATTCTGAAACTTTCATTAATATGACACTCTTATGTGAATAAGATATTTTCTTGTAAAACGAAAACGCAAAAAATACTTTATCCTTATTGGGCAATAATATATCCCGAGACGTTGCCAACCCAACAATCAATACAACAAGTGTGTCGTTTTAATTCCCAATAACAAAAGATGAATGTTATTTGTTTTACCCTTATCAAATCTATAAACTGTACCTATTCGACCAGTGATCGTTTCCAAATTGCGACTTAAATGTGAACTTAAGACTTTCTTTTTATTTTTTTATCAGTGGTCATCATCCGAATTTTCCCCTTTGTACTGACTGTGTTTAGGTCGTGGTTTGATTTTAACATATGCTATGATTCTTTGTTTTATTTACATTATCATCTTTATTTTGTAACCATCATGGCAATCCATAAGGCCAATGTTAAAATTAAAAAAAACTTTAAGTTACTTTTAAATTGTGATATTGTAATAGGTTTCGTCTTAAACCTTCTAAACTTCTATAAAAACATTTGACAAAACATCCTTAGTAAGTTGTGCTAGAATATGTTCAGCCGTTATTGAGTTAATGTGTTAGAAAGTTTGCATTGAAGTCAATCCCAAAGAGCTCCGCTTAATTAATTATAACTCCACCTAAATTCGTATCCACTTTGGTCACGTACCTCGTCCCATTTTCTAAGGTATTTTATATTATTTACTCCACGTCATGTACTTATGAAACACAATTGAACCAAGATTCATATTTGACAATTAGATGAGCAGTATACTTTCACTATTAAAAAAATATTTTTATTTATAATTTGCCTCCAGGATTGATCAGTTTGTGAAGTAATTTTGACAACAGTAAGTGCAAGAAGATTCCCTATGTTTGACAATTGACGAGAAAAGGATTTGAAAATGGGGCTTTAACCCCGAAACTAGTCATCCACGACAAATAGCCTATAGGATCGATTGACAACAGGTTAGTAACCTTATTTTTGTCAAAGGTAATACTGTAGTAGTATGGATAAATGATAAGGAAGGACTAGTCACAACACAATAATGTCTTAATTTCATTAACTAATGACGTCATGTGGTTGCTCTCCTCTTGATGAGCGCAGTTTTGCCGTGTGTTGATTTAGCACTTATATTGTCATCATGTTGATGATCAAATGCTCTATAATGTAATTTGGGTACTGACTTGGCCTCTGCAGTTAACCAGCCAATCATCCTTCCTCCTACAGTTTAAGATTTGATTAATAGCCTATCTTCTTTTTAAACTAGGTAACTACAGAGTGGTCACATCTTTTTATTGTTTGAAGAAGAATATTTTCCTGTTGAACAAAAACATCGGTTTCTTGTACTAGAATTGAATTTGGAGTTTATAAATTAATTGGATGGTACGTTAGCTTAGGGAGTGTGTTGTTATCTAAGATTTTCCAAAGGGAACCGCTTCCTTCATATTCTGGTATTAGATAAAGGAAGCTCTTAAAAACTGTTACTTGAGTATAATCAATGTATTATCAAATATATTGATATTTATGTCCTGCAACAGGAATTTAAATATAAAACAGAAATTTTATTATAAAAAGTTATATTTGTGTTACTTTATTTTGAGGGTACACTAAAATAACTTTCTCGCGTTCCTAAATTCCTTTTTAATGACTAGGCATTTTGTAAACGAAAATGATAAATTCCTTGTCAAAACGTTAATTAACTTAGCTTCTCCCTATTTGTCTCAAAGTCTGCCAATAGCTTGGAGTGTATTTGAAACATTACAAATGCCTAAGCCTGATCCCCCAAGCTTAAATACCTCCACACACACACACACACTTGAGTGTTTTAAACGTGTACATATAGTTTTAGTGACACTTTATTACTCAATCACGCAAACAATGCTAGAAAATGGCTTAAAGTACCAATATTAACAAAAAGATAATTTACAGTGTTAAATTGTAAGTTTGTTGACAGAACCAGTAATAAATGACAATATCAACATTTCTTGATTAAAAAGCGTCAAAGCTCGATCTGGTTTCAGTCAACACAAACACAGACACAATCATTTATATTTTACGTTCAATACACAATCGTATGCATTTCACGTTCAAGAATAATACTGTTCGTTTAACACACAATACACAATAATTTGCATTTCAAACTACACCTTGATCTGAATTGAATACTTTGTAACTAATAAGTTGACACAATATACCATAATCTGTTATTTCCTTTCAATACACTAATACACAATCATCTGCACGCTCAGTTCAATACTCAACCGCCCTCATTTAACGTTCAATTGAAGCAGATATTTATCTAATCAATCCAGTGGTGGTTCTAGGACCTTGTCAAGGGGGTCTAACGGGGGTGTCCCACAGGAAGGGGATTTGGTGGTCCTCCCCGGAAAAATAAACTATTTTTAAAGCCATTTGGTGACTTTTTAAAACCAATTTTATGGTCTAGAACTGTGTCCAAAAACCTCTATTACGTTTTAAAGGTATGTATGTTTGAATTTATAGTTCCAGGGTCCAATTGGGGGGGGGGGGCTTTAGCACCGATAGCCCCCCCCTTGCCCTTGGAACCGTTAATGAATCAATCCATATCCGTACTATAGTTGGTCTATATATGTAGGGATTGTCTACATATCTGTACTACACTATCCCTTATCCCTTTAAATACGACCAAACACTTTTGTATACCACATACTGCATCTCTACCTTGATGGCCATAATTAACTCACTACTGCACTCTCTTAAAACCTATAGCGTTCTACTCGACAGTACTACTCGTATTTCTATAGCACCTTAGTAGGGGAGTAGTGTAGAAAGGCTGTCCATTCTACACTACTAAAACAGTGTATCTTTTACTGCTGGTAAAAAAAAAAAAAAAAAAAAAACAATTAGGAAAGTATTTTGTATCTAAGCAAACTAAACATTTAAGGTATTGACAACGTTTGAAAAAAGATTTGAGTAAGTTAACTAATGTATAGGCCTTCAATATGAGTGTAATAATCAGGGATATATTCATTCTTTCTACACAATACAGCCTTAAATTGCCCTATAACTTATTATTCTTAAACTTGTCTTGAGAGAAATAATCAATGTTGCCAATTAAAGGAAATATCATAGTTTTTGTGTTGAAATTTATCCAAGCTAACTTGATGTTATTTATTATAGCATAGTGATTTAAATTAACTTCAAATAGGGTTTTCCGGGTTACATTTGCAAAAAAGGGTACCTAAACTTTATACTTAACTTTTGAAATCTTCATAAATATTGTCTATTAAAACTTATCAATTAACAAATTTAGTACAAATCTCTTATTAATATCGTTAGAAGTTTAGAAAATGTTCCTGTTTTCCATCACGTCACTGACATCTTTGCAACATGTTTCCATAGTTAATCCCTTTGTATGATTGAATGTTTGGAGCACTCACCTGTCAAAGAAACCGTACAGCTTTTCTACCTCCTAATCCCGTCAGTCCAATTGTTGCTGTCTCTTTTGGACTGTACAATACAATCAATCATATGAAGTTGCCTTGTTATATACCAAAACCTTATATAATATTTTCGTATATTATATTTTTAACAAACAATGTTGGTTGCAGTCAGATTTACCATTACGATTTAAGTAGAATACCAAAGTGGCTGATATTGATCTATCAGTTGATTTTAATCTTCATCTATTTTTTCCAAAATTTAAGTTTTCCCACTTTATTCGGGTTTGGTAAACCATTTGGAAAGTTTAATGTCCCATTTTCAACTATTAGTACATATTATATATTATTACTACTAACATTACGTGTACAAACTGTGTTCGTATATTTTTACATACTCATTATTACTCTAAGCCCATTGGTTTTCGAGCTAATCCCAGTATGTCATTTCCGACAACCACATAAAGAGTCTTATCGTTGGTAATTTCATATTATCCTTACGGATAACTGATAGTTCGCTCCATTTCTACTCCTACATGCCACTGAAACCTTTTAAAAATGTATAAAAACAGATATTTGTGGTTTAGCATATCTTTAACCTCGCGAGTATTTGTGTAGGAGAAAATATAAGTACCCAATAGACTAAAAGGATGATACAGTAAACTTATAGTAAACATGGCGAAATACTAGCTGTAATGAATCTAAGAGAGTAGAACACTGGTAGATAATAATTAATAAACCATTTTGTAACTGTTATAGGTACTTGCCAAACTTAATCGTTATAATTTATAGACATTAATATTAATTCCATTTATTTCCTTAGCAATGAAGACTGCAGTACCCGTTATATATTTTTATAAATAAAACCTGAAGGAATAAATAAATGTATCACAGATATAAATCATAACAAGGTATACAGTGTAAATAAATAAATCAAACCAGACTGAAAGATCATAAGCCCATTGTTATTTTTTGGCATCTCAAACTAAGATGATAATTTTCTTTCAGCTGATTCCTACAATGAAGTCTTTTGTTGAGGAGTTGGGAACTGGCCAAGAAACACTCAGCTGTTTTTACAAAGAGAATCCGCGTTGACATTTCCTCGGTTTGGTCAGAGTTGGATTGAACTACTGTACACGTAATGTTTATAGTTTTTGTTCATCTTACAAGTTTTCGATTCATACAACGCGTCGAACTGGACAAACTCATCTACCAAATATAATTATCTGCCCATTGCGAAATCACTGGGTGGTATAGTGATATTTTCATGACCCTAAGGGTAGTGAAAATGTCATCCGATTTTTAGGTCCAGATTGACAACATGTTTAATTTTTATTTTCTTCCCGCGAACTTCCAAAATCGAGTTTCGAAACAGCAGTTCTAAAGAAAAAGCATTTTATTTGTTAGAAAAAGGCTTAGCTTGTTTATGATTTTGACAAAATGATACCTATGGTTTTAACAAACACTACTTTTAGGTTACACCAATGATCCCTCCCCACCCATAGAGAGCTTAATGCCGAGGTATCCTATTTTATATAGTAAGCTGTCATGCGATGTAAAGCAATATATGATTGTTTGTGAATTTTCTAACAAAAGTTTGTAGTTTTAAAAACCTAGAGAAAGAGTCGGGTTTTAATTTTAGGAATAGAGAATCTTGGAGGTAGCAAATTTGTTGGTGGGCCAGCACTGCAGAGAACTTAGAAACGTATGAAAAAAACTAGATTGGTAACTACAAATCCAATACTTTGCACCTGTGGTGTTTCAGTGCAGACAAACTACAGAAGCGGAAAGAAATTTGAACTTAAATAAAAACATAATAAATTTTAAAATATAAAACTACTATACCAAAATGAATGACCAGAATCTCAATTTCTTTGGAAGTAATGGCACAAAAAAACTATTGTCACTAAATAAACCGCCGTGAAATAAAGAAGTTGCATGATGAAAATTAAAGATATGTATTCATTTCGAAACTATTGTGATTTTGTTTACCTATTTCATAGTTTTTCGTCATCGGTGAGCGTAAAAATGAACAACGGCTTGTAGCCCAGTCACTTTAGGTAAGAACCTAGACATGAAAGATGTAAAGCTGATTTTTTGCATGGTGATAGTATATATTGGGAAGGGTGTTTTCTGAAAGTTCCCCGAATTTCCCCCCCTTGCTTCCCCTTAAACCCCCCCCTCCCCCGAAACACCAGGTTGAATTTGTAGTGTTTTACTAAATCACCTATATATTTTGATGTAAACAAGCTATCAGCAAAATTGTTTTTTCTTTGAACTCCCCGTTAAATTTACTTTAATAAAATAACCTTACACGTAGCATTATCTCTATTGGGTGGGACTTTATATGTGATACAAAATAAATATTATTTTATTTAAAACGTGAAATTGTAGATTAGGTCAAACGTCGGTTTTGCAGTAGGTAGTACGTCAATGTAACAACACTTTTTACCTGTTTGATGAGCTTTCCAAAAATGTATAACAATATATATTTTAGTTTAAATTGTTACCGAATGAAGCCATTTAAATCCATGCTTCAAACAGCCACAAAGCGCACTTAGCGCACCATTCCAAATTGTCCAGTAAATATCTATTCTATATACAGGGTTAGTAACAAGTGTGGAGACCCCCTATTAATTTTTTTAGCGGCCCATACTAAAAAAAACTAAACTCGGCACACCTTTATGTCATGTTATAAAGTACTTTTTGGGAATAACCGCCACTTGGTGATCATCCCCAAAATGAGGGATTTTGGGGGAAACTCCAAAATTTAAAATTTTAAGCCCAATCGAGTGACCCCTCATTTTGAAGGTCCTGGTAAAAGAAAGCCAACAACGCAAATTAGAGGTATCTAACTCAGTCCAGTAAAAAATGGCAGCCAATTGAAAATCTCAGAAGTTGAATTTAACTTACAGCTTTTCAAGTCTGGAGACCCCTGTAAATTTTGTAACGGCTCACACTAGGAAAACTAAACTCTACACACCTTTTTGGCATGTTATGAAGTACTTTTTAAGCCTAATAGCCACTTGGTTACCAAACCCAAAATGGGGGATTTTGGGGGAAACTCAAAAACTTTAAATGATAAGCCCCATCGAGTGACCCCTCATTTTGAAAATCATAATAAAAGAAAACTAACAACGCAAACTAGAGGTCTCTATCTTAACAAAGTAAAATATGACAGCCAATTTAATATTACATTGCAACATGGTGGAAGGAAAAAACATAGGTGTGCTATTCCCACATATTCTGACGTCACTCGGATTGCAAACAAAAGATCACCTGATTGTAACTGTCAAATTAGTATATGTATTTGTTTTGATTTGGTTGTTATTGTTTTCATAATAATAAAAACAAAAACAATAAAATCAAAACAAATACATACTAATTTGACAGTTACAATCAGGTGATATTTTGTTTGCAATCCGAGTGACGTCAGAATACGTGGGAATAGCACACCTATGTTTTTTCCTTCCACCATGACATTGCAAGTTATTTCAGATTTCAATCAGCTTCCATTTTTTACTGGATTGAGATAGGAACCTCTAGTTTGCGTTGTTAGTTTTCTTTGACCAGGACCTTCAAAATGAAATGAGGGGTCCCTCAATGGGGCTTAACGTTTAAAATGTTGTTTTTAAAGGGTTGTACACCAAGTGGTGGTTATGCCCAAAAAGTACTTCATAACATGTCACAAAGGTGTGCCCAGTTTAGTTTTTCTAGTATGGGCCGTTAAAAAAATAACAGGGGGTCTCCACACTTTTTACTAACCCTGTAGGCCTATAATTCAGTTGTAAAAATATTTGTACAACTAAATCTAGAGTTCTACTGGACCCATTTTATTAATTACAGTATTGTGTCGTTGGAAAGCTCAAATGTGTGTCATTTAAATTTGAAAATAATTATGAAAGTTTGTTTTTGTTATGATTTATGGTGAAAAATATAAAAAAATGTTTTCCATAAGAAATACATTGAAAACTGTGTTTTTTACACGTTTTATTTGGGTGCGACTTTTGGCTACTTATTTTGAGTATTTCCAAAAAGTGTATGGTACCAATTTGTAGGAAATTTTATTCTCTTTCAGAATATCACCTTCCACTCTGGTGGATTTCCTCACAATTTAAAAGTTATTTGCTAAAAGGCTAAGCAACCTCTGAATTTATAGTAATGATAAAATACTGAGTAAGGGATATTTTCGTTAAACTTTGTACAACTAAATCTAGACTTCTACTAGACTGATTTTGTTAATTATTGGGTCATTGGAAAGCCTAATTCATTTAGATTTGCAAATTATTATGAAAATGTGATTTTATCAAATATTTGTGGTGAAAGTTTATTTTTTTAAGTTTCTATTTGTAGCCAGCTTTTGGCTGCCTTTATTAAGTATTTTCAAAAAATGCATAGTCTTGCATAGTAGTTATTTTTAGTAATTTGTATTCTCTTTCAGAATATCACATCCACTTTGATAGATTTTCCCTCCATTTAAAAGTTATTGGTAATAAGCTAAGTGATCTACAAATTTTAAGAGGTGAAAAAATACTAAATTGGTTTTTTTAACTTTGTACAACTAAATTGGTTGTATAAATGATTGTATAAATTCACTCCCACCCTTCATTGACGAAGGAACTGACGATGATGAGGGAAAAGAAAGTTGATATGTACTGTATTGTTTATGTCTTACTTAAGTGTTTTTTTTAACTGTAGGCTAATTAAATAAACCTGTTGAGCATATATTTGCCTTTTCTTATAACTACCGATTACTTCATTTTTAATCCTTGTGAGTACTTATTTTCTTACTAATTTTGTAATTAAGTGTTCTTATTTTGCTTGTTAAACATTCACACAGGGTGTGTAAACAATAAATAAACAAAAAGTAATCATTTAGTAATATTTACTGAACAATTTGGAATGATGCACTAAGTGAAGCATGGATTTAAATAGCTTCATTCGGTAACAACTTAAATTAAAATATATATTGGTATACATTTTTGGAAAGCTCATAAAATAGGTAAAAAGTTTTGTTTCAAACACATTGTCGTACGACCTACTGCAAAAACCAGGGTTTGACCTAATCTACAATTTTATGTTAAAAAAATAAAATATTTTGTTATATCACAGATATAAACCTACCCAATAGAGATAATGCTACATGTAAGGTTATTTTATTAAAGTAAATTTAACGGGAAGTTCAAAGAAAAAACAATTATGCTGATAGCTCGTTTACATCAAAAGATATAGGTGATTTAGTAAAACACTATACATTCAACCTGGTGTTTTGGGGGAGGGGGGGGTTTAAGGGGAAGCAAGGGGGGGAAATCTGGGGAACTTTCAGAAAACACCCTTCCTATCATACACTATCACCATGCAAAAAATCAGCTTTACATCTTTCATGTCTTTGTTGGCCTTGATTTTTAACTTAAGTTACTGGGCTATTGTAGACACTAGAAGTAAATAAATTCTATTAGAGTAAATAACACGTGGTGGAACCCAATTTTTGTTTTATTGTACACTTTTAAATTTTATTGCTGTTATTATTTCAGCGATTAAATGTTTATAATTTGTAAAATAAAACATTCCTCGTAAATTATATAAGGTGCCCGATTATAACATTATGTCACTTGTCACTGTGTGAATAATCTATTGTCTAATTTGTGCGTTTAGTATCTTTGCTGCACTCAAACACAATTTTAAACTATTCTCCCGCTTGCAGGCAATTGTCACATTGCCCAATAGTTACGCAAATAACTATTTCCATTCTAAAATCAAAACCTGTGAAACTAACTAAAACGACATATAGTTTTATTCTAAATATTTGTACCCTAGCAAGACTCATTATGCTGGATGACATTAGTGAGTACAGAGCTTGGGGCATGCAGGAAGGAATTTACGGTTCATACCTCCAGGATTTATTGCCAGGGTAATGCACAGTCCCCCCCTCCATCCCACCCCACAATGTACCCTTCCACCCCCTGTATCAACACTACAGCTTTGCGTACCATCCCTGGGACCACGTATGATGATTCTGCTTAAATTGCAGTTCTTTGTTTGTATTACCTATTGATAGAATTCATAAGTTAACTAAGCTATAGTTAAGTTCACATCCCTTATTGAAGCTGAATAGTTTTGTATTAAAAATTTAAATAGATTGTAGATGGATAAGTTATTTGACAGTGGTTTAAAATAACCTCCAAAAGATGGTAGGTAAACAGATTTAATTGAATAAATAATGAGATTCTAAGAGAGACTAGACCGGTAGGCACCCCATTGTTATCAAAATATGGTCTCTGTATGGGCCATGCTTTAAATATTGCTAAGAGTTCTCTCTTATTTTTTACCAAGAATTCTTTGCTTTATAACAAAAATCAGGTGTATTTTTTAAGGCAGTTAAATCACATAGCCTAGCCAAACAGAACCTCTAGATTGCTACCTTATGGTTTTACAAAAATTGTCACTGTATGTGAAATCTTAAATCCACTAGTTGAGTAGTTTTAAGCTCATAATTGAGGAATACGTCAACTGTAGATTTCCTTTTAAGAGTGACGATAAAATATGAAATAAAACAAACCAAATAAAACAATATTTATTGTTAAAATTGTCTTTATATCTTTCAACAGGTCAAGTTAGACTGTAATAATTAGACAAGGATTTGGACAGTTTTCTCCAAAGATTTTGATAAATACCACAGAATAATAGTAAACAAAAATAAATGTATTACGATGATTTAGTTAGTTAGAATCAGTTAAAGAAAGAAACAAATTATAATAAACTTGTCACTTCCTAGTATGTTTACTTAATAAATTATTAATTTCAAAATTGTTAGTAATACATATACATACATGCATAACCAAAGCTGTTGTACAATTGAAACATTCCGTGTTTAATCTAGCAAGATTGGCAACCCTGTTTAACAATCAGCTGTCGGTGATGTAATGTAGCGTTTCGCTCGACAGCTGTGTAAACAACCACCTGGTTTCGCTTTATTACATCCCTAATGACAATTTCTCATCCCACTCTGAACGCTTTCCAAGTGGAAAAATACAGTAAACCTGAATAAATACTGCGTGTACGTAAATGGATATTTACACACTCTTTTAAACTTTTACCTTTCACTAACCATTGACTTTTGGGTATTGAAGTAGACATATCACTTATATGGACCAGCTGTAACAAATTATTGTTTCCTGAGTCTCTTACGGAGTGTCTTACCATAGGTAAAACGAGGAGTATGTTTTATCTATGATCTTACTGTAAAATAATTTTCTTCTATATAAAGTGGATCATATTATACATGTACAAAAAATCGGAAGAATCAAGCATTTTTCTCCGTCTTCTTCTCCTTCTTCCTTCTTCTCCTCCTCCATATATGTTCTTCTTATTCATTTTCATCTTCTTCTTTTTCTTCTTCTCCTCATTATTCTTCTTCTTATAATAATACAGTGGTTAAAATACCTTTCATAAAGTCGATTCTTTTAGTCCTTCTCCTTCATCTGTGTTACAATCCTCGACTCTCAGAAGAAGCTCTCTTCAGGCGATAGAGTTCATATTTGGTTCATTTATAACTCGTCGTTTTTTTCATAAAACAATAACACAAGGAAGCATGTCGTTAGATATTCGGAATTCAACGACATGCAATTAAAACAATGTTGTTAATGTGATTGTTTATGTTAAATTTTGAAACTGGCCAGAAACTCAATTTGGGAGTGGTATGTATAGTTCCATTTGTATTTGGAGGTAAGCTATAGTGCATTTATAAAAAAACCTACACTACTAAGACAATAGGTTTCACCATTGACTACAATAATTGATGATATATAGTCAATGGTTTTACATAGTCAAATAGTCCAACGATTAAATTGCTTTGTATCTTAGAATTGGTATTTCATTAGGCAAACATAAAGAATATTTTTTTAGGTAGAACTAGTATATTGTTCCTGCTTGTAATGTTGAAACAGCATTCTGGAAAATACTACAATAATAAGCACAGTACAGTAAAATAAACAAAAACCTACCACGTAGCCAAGTGGTTATATATAATGGTTATGGTGCTCGCCTTCAAATCTGAAGGTCGCTGGTTCGATTCCAAGTGAGATCGTTTCTGGACCAGATGCCATTTGTTATTGGACCATCAATTAATGATGCTCAACAACAAAAACAAGGAACAAAAGGACGATGTTATCAGCAACATATATTTTAGTATACATTAGATGTTAGTATTCATTATTCATTATTCATTAGCCTTCGTCGTTGACCCTCTGATGAGGGAATAGACTGCGTCGTTGTTTAATACGAAAAAAAAGACACAAAAACAAAGACTACACGCACATATAAAATAAAACTTATTTAACATGGCGGGCAGGCAGTAGGCGGTACAAAAAATTAATTGTCCCGCTCCAAATTGTCCTTAAAGAATTCCTCTACTTTGTAGTATGGTCTATTGATCATCAAGTCTTTCACAGCACTCTTGAACTTCCGGTCGTCCAGACATCGAATGCTGGAAGGGAGTCTGTTGAAGAACTTGATGGCTGACGTAGGGAAGGAATTGAGCGTCCTGCTCAATCTCGCACGGGGAACATCAAGATCCTGCCTAGCTCTGGTATTATGGGCGTGGATGTGGCTTCTGGTGTTGAGAAGAGGAACACTGCATTTGATTTCAACCAGGCAGGCGTAGATGTAGTGGCTGCAGACGGTTAGAATTCCAAGTCTCTTGAATATCGGTTTGCAGTGTTCTCTAAAAGGGCTCCTTGAGATTATACGGACTGCCGCTTTTTGAAGCTTTAAGACTTCCTCCACTTCCGACGCATGACCCCAAAGGTGTAGTCCATACGCAATGTGCGAATGAAACAGGGCATGGTATACCATGAGCAGGTACTGCTCCGTGACACATTTCCGGAGGCGCCTGAGGAGACAGTTGACTCTCGCAAGCCGTGTGGCAACATGGGCAGCATGGTCATTCCAGTCGAGTCGGCTGTCCAGCTGGAAACCGAGAAGTTTTACTACAGCCATGTCGTCCGAGGAGTCTCTTGAGAGGGTACAAAGGAGTCTCTGGGTTTTGTCTCCATTCAGTTGCAGCTTATTCATCTGGAACCATGCTTTTGCTTCTTGGACCTGGATTATGGCTAAATCCCTAGTGTGGTGTAGGTTTGGCCCTTTAGTGAGAAGCGTGGTATCATCCGCAAATAGTATAGAGCTGCTGGTCTCGTCGATGTCGTTGATGAGGACCAGGAATAGAAGAGGGCCCAGCACAGATCCTTGGGGAACCCCCTGGTTCACCTCCAGTTCTAGAGAGCTTGCGCCTTCGAGTATTACCCTCTGGGTTCTGTTGGCTAGGTAGTTCTTGAAGGTGGAGAGAACCACACTACCAACGCCATATCTGCTGAGTTTTTTGAGCAGGATATCATGGGATACACAGTCAAAGGCTCTGCTGAGGTCACAGAGTGTTAGCATTACCGACTCCCCAGCTTCAAAGGCCTCGCCAACCTCTCTTGCAATCCTGGCAATCGCAGACGAAGTAGATCTCCCTGCGCGGAAACCGTGCTGTGAGTCTGAAAACAGCTGGTGTGTTTCAAAGTATGTATACAACTGATTCTTCATCACCGTCTCTATCACCTTACTAATCACAGGTAGTATCGAGATAGGTCTGTAACTCGAGATACTGGCATGATCACCTTTTTTGTATATTGGAATGGTCTTGGCTCTCTTTAGCTTGTCCGGAAAAACACCTGTCAACAAGCACCTGTTGATAACTGTAGTCAGGGGGGCAGAGATGTCATCAGCTACATCCTTCAGTAATTGGGATGACCAGCCAAAACAGTCACATGCTCTGGAACTTTTGAGTCCAGAGATTAGAGTCCGTATCTGCTTTTCTGAGATGGGATTCCATCTGTCAAGGGAACAGTGGAGCTCTTCCACACGCCTTCCGACATAAGCCAACGGGTCTTGGGGGCTATCTGGGATGTTGTAGATAATTTCTTCAACAGACGAGACAAAGAAGGTGTTGAAATCATCTGGACTCGCCATGCAGGACATTTTAGGCTTTTGGGGTTTCACACTATTTACCACACTCCAGGCTGCTTTGCATCGGTTTTGCGAGCTTTCAATGAAACGGACATTGGCCAACCGTTTGGCTTCCTCAACTTTTTTATTATAAAATCTTTTCAGGGCCAGGTAATTATGAACATCCCCTCTGTCTCGAAGGGCCATCATCAGGTTTTTCAAGTCGGTTAGGTTAGGTGAGTACCAGTCTCTCACTTTGTGTCTTGTCTTAGATGAATTTGTATCCTTGAGTTTACCTGTAGGTCTACCTTTTTTGGTTGAGGCAGGGAAGCATTCGTCAAAGAGATCCTGTAAGGTATCAAAAAACACATCGAACCATGCATCAGGGTTTTGTAAGTCAAAAATGCAATCCCATCTTACTGCCCTGAGACGACCCTTAAAGCTAAGCAGAGCCTCAGGTTTTGAGAGATTTCGTCTATGCGAGAAAACATAATTTGCATGCCAGGGGAAAACAGTGGGTGTACTCACCGATGAAGTGTTGACATTTAATACCACGGCATCATGATCGGAGATGTGTGGGACAAGAACTTTCGAACTGTACCTCTCCTGCGGAAGCGATGTAAGGATGATGTCGAGGCATGAGTTCCCTCTGGTTGGGATTTCGTTGGTAATAAATAAGCCACACTGTCTTGTCAGAAGCTTGAAAGTTTTCTCCTCACTGGAGCTGGACAATATGTCAACATTAAAATCACCACACACAACAAGATTACAAGACAAAGAAGACAAATAAATAATACATTTCTCAAAGATCTCGCAAAAGCTATCAAATAGAGCATTGATAGGAGACCTATAAACAGATGCGACCACAAGGTCGAAGTCCGCAACTCGGATGGCAGCTACTTCACAGACTTTTTCTTCACAGAAATTTTCCAAATTAATCGTAGTGAAAGTCAGTTCTTTATTTATATAAAGTGCAACACCACCGTTTTTTGCAGTAATCCTACAGAAACTTGTGGCCATTGTCATGTTACTAATACTATGGTAGTACATAACCTCATCATGTACCAGCCAATGCTCAGACACACAGAGAATATCCAAGTTTTCGTCATCAGCAAAGATTTCAACACTGTCAAATTTGGTTCTCAAACATTGGACATTCAAGTGACCAATAATTAGGGAGCTTGGATCATTTGGTATGACTACCCCACTGAGGCTAGTGGATGCTTCTGTTTCCCTAAAAAAATCCGGGACTCAATTTGTGCAGGCCTAGGCCTATGGTGTCTGCTAGGTCTGGCTGGTAAAAATTTCCTTACAAATATGTTTGTTGGCCAAAACTCTGAGGTTAGAACCCTGTCAAAATCGTTTTTACACACACCTACTTTAAAGGATTTGTAAGAATTGTACTTACTCTTCAGTTCTGTACATTCAACATTTTGGATACCTTCACTTGTGAGGAAGTTGGAAACATCCATAGTCGTTGTAGATGGTTGGAGTCTAGAGATAAATAGCCACTCCTGTTTTCCAACTGATTTTAGAGTTGTCTTGACGTTGGTACCAATCACACCAGGGATATCACGACCCAATTTGGGCTTCTGAGGATTTTTAAGTGCACTCGCATACGTTATATCACCATTCATCTCAGGTTTCCTAACCTCACCAGCGCTAAATACATCGCAGTTTGCAGTATTTTTGTTTTTACAAGTGTCTTCCACTTCCACTCTCGAACAGACAGGAGTGCCAACGCCAACATGCGCTAAACTGAAGTTGGTCGTCATCGTCAGATCAGATGATGGGGCAGGGCTATATGGTTCCATCACTGCCATACTAACGTCGTTGGCGATGGTAGCAGACGACTGGGGGTCGTTGTCAGAAAATGAGGCCGTGCAGTTGTCATCACTGACTGGGAGTGGGAGATTATTTTCGTTTTTCTTCTCCATGACGTTTGAAGGCGAAGTGTCGTCTGCATCGTCTGCTCGTGACGTTGCTTCCGCTTTTAAACCACATTGTTTGGCAATAAGGTTAATATTTGTACTAAGTTTGACATGATGTGTAACGATATTACTTAGCTTCTTTTTGGTGTTTTCTTGAACCTTACACACAGAATTCACAGCCTCTTTAAGTTCATTGAAGCCTGTTACTAATAAATTCTTTAAGTCACAATCACTTGAAATGACGGTTTGCATACGGGCATCACAGGGACCACAGAACCATCGAATTTTCTCCCCGAGTCGGCTAATCTGGTCGTAATCCTTCTTACTTATCTTGACACATTTATGGTGGAACCACGAAGAGCAAAATCCTTCACACTCAAGAGCGTAGTCCTCTTCAGATACACTATTAGAACACACACCACACGTAAACCGCTGCTGCGTGACCGCCATGTTGACCGGAAAAACATAGTAGTTCCCTTGTAAAAGGTTTATAAAACGCCACTGGCGTAGATCAAACACGAAAGAGGAAAACGATACATTGAAAAATAAACATTTGAACAATGTTACTTTTAGCGGAAACTTAACGAAGGTTTTCAGTCAAACAACGGGCAGCTCGCCGCTCATTAACGGAACAGAGACAATTACTTCTCACACCTCCACAGTTTGTTGTTCTGTCCGGTGTTGGAACAACAACATTAACGGAACAGAGACAATTACTTCTCACACCTCCACAGTTTGTTGTTCTGTCCGATGTTGAAACAACAACATTAACGAGGAAAACTTGACTATCGTTAACTTAAAATGGGTTTCCACTCTCTTGGGTTGGAAAAACTTTATATATGACTACACGATCTTTATATATTATAAATTGATCTTTATCGATTGTTCCAAAATTATTCAACATTGGAGATATTTTTAGGATTGAATTTGGTTTGTAAATGATAACATATGTGATGTCATTGGTATTTAATATTACTGTAGGCTTTTGCTAGGGTAGGGTTTTGGTATATGATTAATATGATTATTACTATCGAAAGTTGAGTAGGTATTGGTTGATAAATAGAAAATTGCGGTAGTTTTTGGTTTGATATTTTCTGTAAATACGGTTTAGTCTGATGCCAAAGTTTTAATAAAATGTTTATCTGAAAACCCCTTACAATGCGGGGTCACTCAATGGGGATTGGAATTTGAAAGGTTGGAGTAGCCCTCTAAAATGGGTATCCTTGGTGAGGTTAGAAACACTGTAGTGCTAGCAAAATATACTTCAACCAAAATAATAAAAATTTACCAGTCCTTCTCACCCTTGTATAGTAAGTTGTGTAATTTCAAAATGTTAGAGCAAGAATAAGAAGTCTTCATGTGAAATATCCAACTTAATTCTATTAAGAGGAGGAAAACAGAGACAACTAGGTCAAGTACGGAACAAGAAAAATGATCCTAAAGAGGAAAACTTTATGCGTATATTCAATTAACATATAAAGAACCTAAGTAGTTTACTAAGTCTCATGAAATAAGCATGCTAACTTCTTGGAAAACGGCTTACTCAAAATAATGTCATCCCAGGAGATTTAGTTTAAGCTGCCCTACTTAGTGCAGTGGTACTTTGCTGTGGTACTTAGTGATATTTGATTAAATGGATTATTTTATTTTATTACAGGTATGATTAAATGTTGCCCAATCTACGGGAACAACTTAAAAATCTATCAGAAGATCACTTTTTCGTTCTTGAGAAAAGTAAGTTGCTTTTTGATGGTTCGAAACTGGGCCCAATTGACCTTGATTTTGGGCTTTTAGCAATGGTTTTGGTAAACAAAAATAGCTGATTATAGTCAGGAACAACCCTTCACAAATCACTCTTTCCCATTGCACACTAATCTTGTTATCATTAATTTCTAAAAGTGATATTATAATAATTTTACAACAAGTACTTTTGTTTAGTGAATACGATTCGCCTAGATGACAAATCCTCACCAGTTTGTTAAACAAAGTGAAAGACATTAGCTAATGCTCAGCACAATATAGGGGAGTGTATGGTTCATACCTCTATAAGTTATTGCTGGGATAATGCAACGAGGTTTGGAGGCAGCTTCCCCTCCCAAACCCACCCCTTTTCCCACCCTTCCAAACGCGGTACAGTCCTCTTCTGCACATCATCATAACACAGGCAACACGAATTTTAATACTCCCCTAAAGTAACATCAAAAAGCTTTATGTTGCTTGGTTCGGAAGAATACATTCCTCTTGGTAATGGAAATTTACACATAAAGTGGAGATATTCTTACCTCGAGAACTATTTTACTAAAATATTACATTCGGTGAAACACTCCTCTAAGGAATGTAGTATGGGATGAGTAATATAATATTGTTCAAATAGTAGTAAAGTAACGAATTTGCAACAACGAGTTTTAATGATTTGGGGTTAATATTAAATATATATAGATTATCTTTAAACAAAAACAAAATTAAAAGAGTAATTTATTTACCTTTTTGCTTTTGATCCTGATGATCAGTGTTTGCAAAAGAGGTAAATCAATATTAACATAGACATTAAAACCGGATATTAGAGATCTTTTACAAAAGATTTAAATTTATATTTGATCATATTCATACTATTTGCTCTTACAATGTATATAAATCATTTACGAAATCTACTTTTGTCTAATAACACACCCTACCCTGGTATTTTGTGTGTGAATTCTCATTGAAACATGCAGATTATGATATGAAATACCAATTGAACGTACAGTATACGTAAGCTCTATGTTATTAAACTGTAACTCCGTGTTTTAATTAATCTATTTGTAAAGGATTACCATGATGATTACAGATTTATGTTTGATCCTTAAAAGCGTTACTGTAATGTATTCTAAACTAACCCTAATTGTTCCCCCGTTAATACGGACATTACTTACATATACATCCAGTAAACAAAATTGTATAGCTAATTTAGGAGTTAATCATGTATGAAAGTCCTAACTTCAATTAAACCAGATTAATGGGGGTTTACTGTAGTTAAACATACAAATTAATTCTGGGTAAAATATCGTTTAAAAGTGTTTGCATTTCTTAAGGATTTGTCAACAGTTTTATCATAAATATGATACATTATTCTCGGTTTATCATTATTGATGGTTAAGTGTCTTGATGAATGATCGCGACAAACTTGTTATCACCATGACTTACAGTTCAGCCATCTGTTGTGCTTGTAATATATTGTAGTCTATAGCCTCTTGTCTATCTAACGCCAGGCTTACACCTTGGGCCATCAGAACTTGGCATTTATGCTTAAGAAAATCATTCAACTATTAATCATTTGTTTGTCGTTACCATAAACAATGATTTATCTGTAAAGCTAGTTAAAATTCTCAGTCAGATCATTTGTCTACGTTTCTTATTGGATTTATAATGCTAGTTGTAGTTTAGTTTTCAGATCCGAAATAAAAAGAAACCACTTAAAAATAAATTGTGTTTAATGCTGAATATCCAAAATTGTGTCTTATATCATGGTAATGCTATAAAAAATAAATTAAGTCCAGCAATAGTTAAATTTACATAAACAACTATACCAACTTTTTCCTTAACTGTTAAATGTAATTAAATATACTTATCTGCAAAACAAATTGTGTTATGGTAGTTCGTTAAAAAAAAGGAAACATTATTTTTGATTTGACCACACTACTGATTTTAAAACTCTCAAAAAAAGAATAAAACCCTAACTCGATAATTTATTTTTTAAATAAAAAAATTCAGTAACAGTTTAACATTTGTTCATTAAAAGATTACCTGTAGTCTGTGATCCGATGTTTCTAATTAAATGATCACGTTTGAAAACACCGGATTAGTGTAGTGGACCGATTTTAATTGAACAAGCGTTGATAAATTATAACAAAGCTGTTGATATCATTATCATAATGAACCAATTACTAATCACACGATCATTGTTAGTATAAGCTTTTTAATAAATTCATAAATACCTATATTTATCCTCATATCTATCTATCTATCTATATATACATGGAAAATAAGCGATTCGATCTGGGTAATGAGTGATTTTGAGTGGGTTGGAGTGCGTTTGACTGGTTCGTATGCTCATTTTAGCGAATTTCCATATAGGTAATATTACCGTAGGTCTCATGGTAAGACCTGGACCAGGGGCCGACTTACTTATTCTATTTTAAGTCTAGATAAATTCTAAGCTCTATTGCAATGCTATGGATACTGATTGTGCATTTAATAAGGATTAATGTTTTAAGAAAGTAATGGATGTAAAAACCTGCTCGGTCACCAAATGACGATGACAGCTGGAATGGGCAGCAACACGTAGCTTTCGGCCTCCAATAAACGTTTGTAAAACGGCTAAAAACATCGTAGTGTGGTGAACATTTTATTTTAAGCCCCTCTCTACGCGATTGGTATTAATGGTAGTTAGAGTGACCGATCAAAATCGTTCACTATTTTTAACATTTGTTTGTAGTTACCCTCACGTAAATGATCACAAAACTACATAATAAACGTACATAATCTAGAAACAACATAGTTCTCCCGAAGTCCATTACGATTGTTAGCGATCTAGATAGATGTCCTTCAGAAAGCCAAGGATTCAATTCAAATTACTTCGACTTGAGCGGCGGAGAATAGAGTGAATGTTTGGAATGGCAACCGCAGTTCACCCAATGGCAGTTCTTGACAATACATGAATCACAAACACAATCAAGCGAACTGTTTGAATATTCAAGACGGCTCTTGTCACCATTTGACACAATACAAGACAGATACAGGTTTGTCTGATCAAATCCAACAGCTTTGTATTCAAGATACTGTATTTCCTCTATGGGGTAGTGCTGAGTTTCCAATCGTATTTGATTTTATTCAAATAGGTTGGGGAAAAAGAATTTTATACTCGAGAAATTGACACTAATGACATATGTATGTGTCTATAGTACCTTGGGGCTCATTATCTTTAGCTTGAAGAAATCGTAAGTAGTGTGTGGATGTGTACGAAAAATCAAATTGTATCGTCTTTAGATGACGATTTAGCCTGAAAGTGGCTCCGATTCGTAACCGTGAATATAAAGTTGCTGGATACATTATTTACACGATTGTAATACATATCGGTAATCCGGAGGCTATCACAATCATACTACATGAACTAACTGTTCTGAATGCTGGAAATCATTCTATTTCGAGCCTGTAAGCACGTTTAATATTTGAATAATTTAGGCGACGAGTAACAATATACTAGTATCATTGACTATTGGATACAAAAGTTGGATAAACAAGTTGTTGTATTAATAGTCAAAGCTAATATCCTGGGTGTAAGAGTGATTGTTGTTTTTTACTAATCATTATGGTAAATGCTGACAATAACCCTTCATACAACAAAAGATTAAGGATATTCCGATGATGTCTGTAAATTAAAGTACACCACACTTTTCTACATAGTGTGTATAATTTTATTACAAAAAATAAAATATTCTTAAAGCTTGGACTATTTTATACATTCCTCAACATAGTTTCCGTCACATTCGATGCATTGTTGGCTTTTTATTTTTTTGTCTTAAAATTAAATCAAAATAAGAAAGATTGATTATACGGTAAAAATGAAGCACAATTTTACGAATGTCCCAATTTTTACTTTGTGGAATATAAAGAACCACAATTGTTTTGTCGAAGAACTCAAGTCTTGCGAAGAAGACTACGGTAGTAGTTGGCCTAGCTCGTCTCTAATATGGAAATTCCTCCAAAATATATACAAGAAACAAAGTATAAATTCTAAAAATCTCAGTTTGGGTATGATTGTCACACAGAGCTGAAAGTGCATTATCGTGGGATGTAAATCCCCTGAGTTATGAGTAATAAATTCAACCCTTCACAGATTATGATGTTTATTTAAAACTTGAGTGTCAAATAAGATTTGTGAAAAATATATTTCAATTGAAAATTTCGTTGAAGATAAACACTTGTTCATTTCATTAACATCAATATAACAACAGCCAATTTTATTGGTAGGTACGCCAATAAATAAAACTTGGTATATGGTAGGTAATTTTGTTTACGCGAATTGCATACACTACTTTACCTACGACAGTGTTTTAATTTCTAAAATTCACTACTCATAACTGTTATGTATTCGTTTAAAACCTCTCATTGCCACTGACAGTGATGCAACGAAACTCTAATTAATTGCAACACTCAACAATTAAATTGGCCTGAACAGCTGATTAGTTGTAGATCGAATCATTACAATTTTACTTATTCTCTCTCAATCCTTGAACCTCATTGGTTTACGTTACCCGTGTTGTTATGAGTAAAACTTTGGTGTTATGCAAGTAAACAATGCTGTTATGAGAAACTTTCTAATTCTGAGAACTGAACTGAAACGGCTAGTTTAAGAAACAAACGGTCATAGGTAAAATATTTATATTTATGAAGAGCATGATAACATATTTGGATTAAACTAATTAATTAAACAAGTAAAAGAATCTTTTAATTAGCGCTTTCTATTTTTTTCAGTATGAATCTAAATGCATGGAATAGTGTTGGAAGACGTTTTTATTCATTAAACGAAATCGACACCGAAATATTTATTATATACTTTCGAAGATCTACAGTGCTCTTGAATAGTGTATTTTTTACAAGCAACATAATAAATAAGGTAAACATGTAAGGTTCCAGATAAAACTACTTCTTTCTTACAGCAAATAATCAACTAAATAATAATACCTATAAACACAAAACCTTACTGAATAAAACTTATACAGGGTGCTGAAAATGTCTGGAACCAACATTATATCTGGTGAGTGGTTAAAGAAAAACAACTGATATTTTGTGTACGGATATACTATGGTTTTACCTATCTTTTGGTGCCTTATGAAAATTTTTACCACTTATAGGGAACGTCCTGTGAAGGATGCAGTAAAAAGTTTTAATGGAAGCCTATGGTAAATGATACATCGTTTTGAAGGAAATTTTTTTCTGAGTAAGGAGCCACAAGTTTCATCTCAAAAGGACCACCCTAGCAAAAATGGCGTCTGTTTCAAATAAAAAAAAAAAACACTTATAGGGAACGTCCTGTGGAGGATGCAGTAAAAAGTTTTAATGGAAGCCTATGGTAAATGATTCATAATTTTAAAGGCCATTTTTTTCTGAGTAAGGAGCCACAAGTTTCATCTCAAAAGGACCACCCTAGCAAAAATGGCGACTGTTTGAAATTTAAAAATTCCGTTCCCTATAAGTGATTTTTAAATTTCAAACAGTCGCCATTTTTGCTAGGGTGGTCCTTTTGAGATGAAACTTGTGGTTCCTTACTCAGAAAAAAATGGCCTTTAAAATGATGTATCATTTAACATAGGCTTCCATTAAAACCCTTTACTGCATCCTCCACAGGACGTTCCCTATAAGTGGTACAAATTTTCATAAGGCACCAAAAGATAGGTAAAACCATAGTTTATCCGTACACAAAATATCAGTTGTTTTTCTTTAACCACTCAACAGATATAATGTTGGTTCCAGACATTTTCAACACCCTGTATATTCTAATGTCTTTTGTTAACAACCTCCCTTAGCTTTGTAGGTTTCTTTACTATTCAGTAAATCTGTAAACTAATAAAACACTCGTAATAGGCCCTTAAGCTAACAGGATAACCCGATTGCCCTTTGCAGTAAGTGCCAATAAAGCGGCGAAGTGCTTCTAATATATTTTGAGCTTTACAAATCATCAATGTATGACGTTGGTTGTTTGAACGTCAGCTTTACAAGCATGTAAATTGTGTTATATTTTTCTGCAATTTCCATACAGGCAATTTTAATGCTTTTTAATACTATTGGCGCTTTTAAGAATATTTAACGTTGTGTTATTGGAGTTGTGGTGGTGTTTAAAATAACTCAATGGCTTGACATATGAAGTGCATTTTTTGTAAGAACATTTTTAATAATAAGGTCTCATAACAAACTGATAAATTTCAAAATGTATAAAAAAAGTTGGAACTAATATTTGAAGCTGTGTTTTAGTTCACCTAAGATATTTATAATTTTGGTTTAGGATCGTGTACTTTTTAGAGAATGTCCATAAGACTAGATACTTGAATATAAAATATCTTGATAACTATATAAATACATAAATAAATTAATAAATAAATTGATAGCTTTTTTTAAATTTAAATTAAACACATATTACCTTAATCAAGGAATGTTTATTGTTTATTATTGTTTAAGTAAACGTGACTTTTCCTATACATATATTGTAATTTTGGAAAAAAACTTATGACTTATGACACTTAATTTTCTTCTATAGTACATACATTATATTTCCAATTAATTGCTAAATCTAGGAAATTAGTATTTTTACAGTTAGACATCAAACAGAAGATTTACCTACATTTATTTGTTCAGGTAAAGCTGTTTTACTCCTATTCACATGATATTAGAACGAAATAATATCACGCTAATTTAAACAAGGTATTAAAGGGAAACTTGCCAAATAGAACATACGACTTGCAATTATAAGTATTACAAAGAAAAACAATAAACTGACACATCTAACTGTAGTAGTGTTAGACCATTCTGTAGTCTGTTGAGTAGAGAATTCTCCGATCTCTTGTAGTGTAATTTCCCTTTGAATCAAGATGCAATGAAGCAGAACCAGAGTATAATGTTTGTCTGAGCCATTCTGCGTAAATGTCTCACATTCAAGGCTCATTGTTGTAACAATATTCCAAAATACATTTCTACTGGGACACTTGCGCAGCAATTTTTACATTGTTTAGTGTTAAGTGAAATCTGAAACAGTTTGAATAACGAATTTGCTACATCTGGTACATATTGATAAAATGTTTACTTTCACATCCAAATTCTTAAGGGTTAAAAACAAATTGATAAGTTTTAAAGTTATGAAATAATTCTGAGAGCTTAGGGATTTTGTCGATATACATTTTTCAATGTTTATTTGCGTAAAATAAATGTATATAAAATGATACAAAGTACCTTAAATATGCGCGGGTTTACACTTAAAAGACAAATTGACCAAAAACTAGTTATCTAAAAAACACAATGTTTTGTTCAAAACTTAATATTTTCCTTTGAATTTCTATATAATTTATCAAACTAATTATTGTACGGTAATATTACTGACAAACAGAGGATCCCAGTCAGTGTAACGAATAATAATCATAGGTAAAACTAATTTAATAAATAAAATCACTCTGATTTTAATATTTGCCTGAGGTCATTTAAATAATTAACTACTGCAATGCCGATCAATGTTGTGTATAAAAAAAATGTTGATCTAATTCTTCTACGTTATAAAAAATATTGTGTCTCTTACTTTTACTAGTGTAACTTGTAAAATTATTGTTCAAAAGTTAAATTGAGTTACAATACCCATACTCATTGATACACTATTTTTTTAAATTCTAAGTTGTATTCATTTCACTCTACAGCAAATTGTCGTTTCTACTTGAACAAAGATATCATAATCTCAAGGCTTGCTGAACAGGGCAAAGTATTTTTAACAGATGTTTGTGGGTAGTGGAAAAAATTAATGTTTTAACCACTCAAATTTAAAACACATAAAAAGTTATAAAACATAAAAATAAGTACGATACTTATTCACTTTCGTTTCAAAAATTGAATATCGCAATTTTACAAGTTACCTATACATTTCTTATCGACTTGTAAAATAGTTTCTTCAATAGCAAAAATTACTGGATAATGAAGAAATTAATTCGTAAAACTGCAAATTAATTCATGATCTGAACTGCTCGCACCAACTTGCAATCTAAATTGTCTAAACATTTTTATTCCAAGTGTTTATGTGCCAATGCAGTTCGGGTAAATATGTAAGAACGTAAAACCCGCCTCATTGCATCTTTGAAGTAAAACAGGGTTGACAAGATTGGACGGTCTTTGTAAGTGGCCATAAACCTACTGAAGCTCGATACTTTTATAGCTTTTGCGAACACGAAAAACTGCTTCTCTATAACATGGCTTTCAACACATCTTCGGCTGTTGACTAATAAGACATACTTTGTTTGAAGTTCATTTTTGGCTGGAAATGTTTATGAGGGATTATTATGGACATTCGTCTACATGATTCATTGGTTTTCAAGAAGCTCCGCGGCCAGGAGTTAAATTTCGGGATCAGGAGTAAAGTTTCGGGAAATAGAGTTAAGTTTCAGGATCAGGAATACAATTTCGGGAACTCGTCCTCAAATGAAAAAACACATAGCAAAGTTACATAAAATAACATAACATAACAAAGCCAGTCAAAGCTTGAAAATCACGATAAGATAATCATATGGGCATATAACTTTATAATAATTATAAAATATACTCTTTGCTATGTTGATATTACTATTAAATTTCGAGTACCATATCTCCTTCGGGGCGTCCCCTCTCAATAATTGATCATTCATATATCTTATTTTTACACGTCACATCTTTAAAGGATAATATTTTAAAACTAATTAAATATGAATTAAATACATTGATTAAATATTAAAATTCAATTAATTAAATGACAATAAAATAAAATATTAATTAGATAAATTGATTAAACTAGTGGTCGTCCAGTGGTTGAAACTCGACCAAAAATATCCAATGTACAGACTTCTCTATTTTCACCCCCCGCTGTAAATAAAACATGTGATTGTAATTTCTTCCATTTGTTTTGATTTTCTGTTTATATTTTTTTGTTATTTCGTCACCAACATGGCAACCCATAAGACCCATGTTAATTTTTTAAAATTTGAAATTCGTTTTTTGTGCTTATTTTCGAGCTTATTTTAATTTATATTGGGATTCTGCACATCTACAGGTAAATATATTTCTAAAAGTATGCGTAGATTTTCCTTGCGATGCATACGAGCTGAGAAAAAAGGTTTAAAAGAAACATGCTTGGTAGATAGAAGATAGATAGATAAGTCAGTAGCTTTTTGATGGTTCAACACTAGACCCAGCTGTTCCTGATCATTGGGCTTTTAAATAAATGATCCTGACTAATGAAACTGCTGATCTTACAGTAACAAAGCTACACAGATCATCACACACCATTCTACACTCATTCTTCACTCATATTTGGGTTAAAATACGCACCTAGGTGGCGTCCCCATCTCAATGATTGATAATTGATAATTGAAATTAATTTAAATAATTAATTAAAAACTATAAATCAATCATATAAAATATTACTGTTTATTATGTTGAGAATCGTATTGACTAACGTCCCAACATCACTAATTAATTATTATTAATCTTATTTATAACAACATACAGTAATACGCTTTTATCAATATTAAATTTTAAAAATCTGATATCAGATTATTTTAACTAATTGAAATCTTATCAATATCAATATTGCAAACGTGTAACTGTTTTATGGTAAATAAAAATTTTCTCTAATACAGTATTTGCTTTTTATTTGAACGTTTTTAAAGATACAAACAAAATATATTCAATATATTTTCAAATATAAAGGATTTCCGTTTTACCAGGATCAGTAAATGGTGTGATTTTTTTGTTTGTTTCAGGAATGTGCACATACATGTTATAAAATGTCGTCTTGAAAATTGTAATGACGTTTTTTATTTGGAATTAAAAAAGTTTTTCTGAAGCTGACATTTAGCTAGTTAGTACCAAAATATAAATTACAATAATCTTTTTAATGACAATTGATAGCTAAAAATAAAAAAAAATTATGTAAACAATTTTAAAATATGATATAATTTGTCATAGTATTGCCTTACTATAATAATTTGTAGTTTTAATCTAATGTACGGTGAAAGTGTATTACAAAATACTTTGAGAGCAATTGATACAAATCTCTCTGCATTGGGTAATTATTTATATTATTTAATTGTTTGTTCACCTCATGGGTTAGGTAGCTCTTATTTTGAACAAAGTTGCAAAACAAACTTAGAAAACCCCCGTTTAGGAAAAATCAAAATCATTTAACTGTAGGCTACATAAAAGGTGTTAAAAAATTTAATATTTTTTGAATATTGTAAGAGTCATTTTTGCCAACTATGGAGTCCAATAATAATAAAAATATAAAGCTTGTTAATTTTTTAAAGTTAATTTTAACCCATACACCAAAACACTTTTTTTATTCCCTTAAAATACCGTTAGCATTTAAAAGTAAATTTTGGAAACAATAATGATTAACAGCATTATGATATACACTCTGTTCAAAGAATAATAATCCACATTTTCTTCCAGTAATATTCGTACTGTATTTGTAGGATGTTAGGCATTTCTAGACTGGCTTATTGCTAATTCCTGTGCAACATTGTTTGCGTATCCTCTTAATGGCATCCGCTCATCAGTGGATATTTACTAGAATGGCTAAACATTTTAATAAACACCTACAGTAATGATGTATTTAATTATTTTAAAAGTTAGTAAATAGTTATTTTTAGTAAATTTGACTTGGCTAATGCATTTGTAATGTTAATCTAGCTAAATAAATGAGTTATTGAGTTATGAGTTGAAATTCCATATATACTTCCGCAGGCAATTAAATTATAATATGGTTCCTTTTGATGGATATTTTAGCACATGCGAAAACATGTTTAATTGTATGAGATACAAGAATAATCAAAAGGACCAGATTAGTAATTGCTTCCTCCTTAAAAATTAACAAGGCAAGAGTTTATAGCACGCCCTTACAAAATATGGTATCAAACATTCTTACTTATGCTTTCTTACATCAGTTTGTAAAAAAACACTCATATTGGGTAGGTGGTGGGAGTAATGGTAGTGTGATAGGTAAAATCACAAAACATGCAATAGTAGAAGAGTGTTCCCAATTGGTATTTAAATAACTTTACAGTTATCGAATTTGTATTTGTATGTGATCCAGTAGCTAAAACTTTAGTTTTTTCCAATAACAACAAATCAAAGTTGGTTTTCATAACTACTATGAAAACGGAATAAAAAATCCACTAGTAATAATTTACTACGTTAATGTCCTACTTATTAAACAGGTTCTTTGTGCAACTTTCGACATTAATTAAAACCATCTAAATAATTTAGAATAATGAATGACGTATTGATTCATTGGTTGGAGTAACACAGCTTTTGGTAATGAGAAATTATAATTTCCCCGTAGTTGTTCATCAACATTATTTGATCTTTCATTAAAATGTTTTTGCAATAAATTTTCTTGGAATAAAACACAATTACTGTTTGATGAGAAATTTCTGTGATGAGAATTGTTTTAATAAAATTATCTGCCATTCTATTTGATATTTTTGTATTACATGAAATTACACTATTGACTTCGGATTCTGCAGGGTGACTTATCCTATTATAAGTTTTGTTTACTGTATTTAACGTTTGTTAGAGATTCACTCTCTTACGGTATTCTTTGAATGATTATGTTCTTCTCTTATTTTTAGCAAATTTTTTAGGCTACATTTTCCGCTTTGGTACCACATGATAATCAATGGTTGACAACGGTCTTTTTACCTTGTAATTTAAAAGTTGTTAAAAACATATATAGTAAACAAAACATAGATATAAACAATCAACATCAAAATTTACTCTAGCAAACTTAACACAGCTTAAAATTCGTCTTTAGCTAGTCTTATAAAGATGATGAATCCATAATAGGTTTGGGTTTGAATCTACGATGTATTTTTGTCTATTGGTATAACTAGACATTCTATTACCATTTAAGGGTTATTGTTGACTTTTTAATAGATTGTACATCTATTGTAGAAGATTGTATATTGTAGAATTAAAAACTGACCCCCCCCCCCCAACAGAGTTACCTCATATCAATTACTGATTTATGTCAACCAAGCCAACTTATAGCCAACCCAATATGGTACTTTAGGCAATAGGAGTTCAAATCATGTATGATTATGTTACAATATTATATTATCACAACCTAATGGACCCAAACATCACTTAATGTAGCCGTTGGCGATTTCATCCCAGTTAAGAGTGGTTGGCATTAAAGTTTCAACAGTTTAGGTTGGCAGTATTGCCTCCTCAGTCCAGGGCTACCAACAATAAATCCTTCACAGGGACGTTAAAGTTTTATTGGAACTGAGAGCCCTTCCAGCGGTCACCATTCTCTATGTCATTTCTTTAAAAGCTCGACTCATGTCTGCTAAAAATTGTTTGTCAGGTAAAAAAAAATATTATTCGTTATAAAACAGGAAAAACTGGTTAATTTCAGTATCAAATCAAGATGTAATTATTTGCAGTAAAATATGAAGCTGCTAAATGAACACAAAGTGATTTTTTTCTTTGGTCAGGCAAAAGAGTGTGGTATAAATATAATTAATAGTTCATCACAGGGCTAAAATAGAATAATTTCTTAAAAGTCATATCATAAAAATATTTCTGATCTTTGTAGGGATAGAAGAGGCTAATCCATAAACAAAGGGAGTATCTATTCTGTGATCAGCTGTTTCAATTATTGATCAGCTGTAGATCATGTTCCATGTTGCTAGACCATATGGCTGTACTTATTGTTGTCCAAGTTGTCTAAATCCAAGCAGAATAGTAGTTAGTAACTGGCTATGCATAAATACTTCGATGTTAGTCAAACATTAATATTCTCTGAAAGATTCAAGTACACGTTTTTTGTGTGAAATTAAGTATTGTAAAAATTACTTTCAATTATTTTCACCTAGTAAAAACAACATAATTTCTCATATTTAGAGTTCTATTTCAAGAGTGTTTAAAAAAGGAAATTGAAGGTTGGGGATTTTTCAAAAATAATCTTTCAAATAAAGATTTTTGACTGGTAAAAGCAATCTAAAACATGAAACAAAACCTTCTTGTTTATTTACCCATGTTCTACTTTCTTTCTCATTAACTGTTAAAGTCAAACATTTGCCAGAATGTAGGGTTAGTTTGCATTAAACTTTGTTTATGAAGCTTGCCATATGTAAACTTCATAACCACACATATAGCTGAATAAAACATTGCTGTAAACCAAAAGTGTTGTACTCTGCAAACCCGAGTTTGCAACAAAATGTTTTAAAATATGTTGAAAACCAGTGTTATCAACAAATGTTAAAAATATTCTTTTGGTAACTCTAATGTACACATGACTTAGAACATTTTACTGCATACATATGTACACAACTTTTTGTAGAATACAAAATGTCTGTTGCAAATACTGAAAGATCCTTTGGTGTTTAAAACAAAACATAACATTTTTGAATTGTACAATTTTCTTTAAACCTGTGTTGTAAGCTCACAGTCACCAGAAGTCTGATTTGTATTTTGAACCCAAACAAATAGAAAGGAAATAATTACGTTAAAATAATGGTGTAACAAATATCAGGCAAAAAATTACTTTTAAGGTACATCAATGTTTGTATTACTTTGTAAATATTTAATATTTTATCATCAAGCAGTATGTTGAGGAAATGAAACAAATGTTTACATTTGATCTTTTATATTGCCAAATAAATATCAACAGAAAATATGCATTTATCATGATCAAAGGACTTTTTAGTTCAATCATTCGCAAGAAACTAATTTGACTGAAACATTCTCATATAAAGATTATTATTATTCCCATTATGATACTGCCAAGATTTTTCTGTCATAAATAATAATAAAATGCTTACATTAACAAAAAAAAGATCCATAAATCAACAATAAGTATCCCCATGGTTACACTGCCAAGTGTAACTTTAAGCGTGCGATTCCCGCTAATCAGTTTTTGTTAACATTTTTAACTACTAAATTTGATGTATCTTCAAAACGGTTTATTCTATGTTTTTACCAAGTGTTTAAAATTTATTATCTAAATAATTAGGTAGAATTGTAAATGTATGTCTAATCTAAAGTGAAAATACCCCCGCCGCAGCAAACCTGCAGACTAAGCGAATTTCCATTTGACTGATTGGATTTACACTGAAATGTCTACTTAAAAATATAGCATTTATTCCCGATTTAAATAGAATTAGTTTAACAAGTACTTAGGTTTGCTGCATCAGGGAGGGTAAAACTGTTTTTTTTGTAAAATGTTAATAGTTAGTAAGAAATAAAAACATTTTCCAAATTTGATCAAAATATGTTTATAAACAAGCAAACTACAACAGTTTACTCATTCTCCATAAGAATAACATGGGAATTTTAAATTTACAATTTTTTGGAATTTTCTCCGTAACCATTAGGCGCATAATAACGCTTCAATATACTAAATTATTTGTTTTTTTAAGCTCTACACAATGGTTTGGAAAGAAATTGCTAAATTTTATGTTTTTTGGGTCAAAAATGGGAAAAACCTATTTTTACCCCATAAAACCCCCCGTAAACCCCCGTTCCCATGGTGCGATCATGCTGGATCGCGAACTCGTTCGAATAAACGTAGGTTTACACGTTTATACCAAATTTCATCAAAATCGGATCATTTTTGCTCGAGTTATCGTGCTAACGGACATATATATATATATATATATATATATATATATATATATATATATATATATATATATGAATTTGAACGGATGGTGTTTTTGGCCTCTAGGGACCTCAAAACGAAAAAAAAAATCGGTCCCGCGTCCAGGTCTTACCATGAGTACTACGGTAATAGCTTATTCCCTATATGGGAAATTCGCTAAAAGAATTTTTTGTTTCCACAGAAAACCAATTTCTTTTTTTTAATTACAAAATGACCTATAAAAAAGTAATGAATCAAGATACAGTTAGGCCTATAGTTCTACCTAAATATTTAGAGGGCATTATTCCATGCAAACTGATGGTTTAATTATTAAAACCCAATAATTAGAACTGAAGTTATATCAAAATTAGTTAATTACCTAAAAAAAAGTATTAAGGGTGTACTTAACGAAACAAATTACTTTTAACTATGTTTATACCTATTCTTATGCATATGAAACACATGGTATAAGTTTGAGAGACCTAGTGATAATGTTAAAATGGTAGCATTTTCACTGCCATATCCCCTTAATAAGTTGAAAGTTTCTACCCTTATCTTAGGCACAGAAGAAAAATGGCAGACTTAAGTGGTGTACATCACTAGTCCGCAGTCAGTGGTGTCTAGGGCAAAGTCCAACACCGCCCCCTCGTCTTTCATGTACTACAACGACCCAGTGCTCTTGCTCTGTGTGATAGTAATTTCCACAGGATGCTTTCCGCTCGTGCTTTTCCATGCTTGTCAAAAGTGTGTTCTGCGCACAACACCCTAGAGCTGAATGTACACGGTTGTTCCATAAGCAAGCTTCTTCTCTACCTTCCTTCTCTGTGCCTTAGGTAGGATCAGGAATAGAACTAGGAAAAAAATCCTAAAAGTTAGTTCTTTTTTCAGCTTGTTTCTCTCCTTTGAGGGTTTGAAACCCATCTTGTTTAGTCATGCCCCCCTCCCCAATATAAAGGTCTATTGGAGTGTTGATCTACAACTATTAAGGGTTATGGAGAATATAAAAAAAATTGAAATTTTAAATTCTCTTTTTATTGTCATGGAGAATAATAAATTCAAAATTCAAATTTATTCCACTAAGCAAAACAATTCAATAGGTCACGTCAAATTCTAATATTAACAAGAAGTACCAAAAAGGCTGGCAGTCTAAAAGGATTCAAGCAACAAAAAACACTCAGGCAAAAAAGGGGTAGAACACAGAGAGATAAAATAAAACAAAGCAAAGCAGGGCAAAGTGGCAAAAACCTATGCACAAACTGACAATAATTTAGTGACAAACTCAAAAAAGCTTTTGCTTCACTGTTTCTACTTACTTTCAATGACTACTTACGATGTTACAGCAGTGAAGAAATCATCGGTAGAGAAGAGTGGATATGCCAATAAAAAGATCCCGGAGATTGTTTTTGAATTTTGTAAAATTTTTGATTAGAGTTACATGGCGTTTTACCTAACCTTATAAACGAGAAAAATATGCATGAATCAATGGTGTAGTCAGTGGGATGTGACTAATGGGATTTACTCTCAGGGTGGCCCGAGCATTGTCTTGTTCAACCCTCGTAAGTAGGGGGTTAGTTGCTTGCACGGGTAGGACCGAGAAGCGCAAGCACCTCTGCGCTCCTACCCCGAGGAATTCTTCGGCCAAAGTGTTGACAGTTTTACGACTGCGCTCCTCTGTCCGTTTCCCAGGAGTGATCTAGGGTGATATTTGCAGTTTTTTGTACTAGGGTAGCTAGTACAACAGTCCATCCATGAAGATTAGTACAACAGTCTTTTTAGTAACCTGTTGTTGCTTATGCTTAAATATTAAAATTATTTGATAGGTATCTAATATGTAGACCAAACGTCTAACTTAAAAGAAATAAGTAATTTATCGTATACAAATATCGAACAAGTATATTCTAATTTTATTTCAAGTCTACCAACGCATGTACAGTAGTTTTAAGAGGTCTAAAGTGTTTTGGTATCTTGTACTGTAAATTAAAAACATGTTGTTAGAAAATATCGTGAAATAACAACTTAATAGCAAAATAACAAGGTTGAATCAACGAAGTGCAAGTTAGTTATGATTATTATTTTCATGAATGGTATTTTGTTACATATAAATATGTGTTGTATTGGGAGTGGCTTACAATGAATCCAAAGCTTAGAGCTAGATTGCTAGCATCAGCTGATGTCGTTTGCGCAACTGCAGAACAACTTTCGATCTCCACAGAACGCCAACCTGTCGTGACAAATTTCCCTGCGTTATTTGCTAGTTTTTCATCAAATAAAGCTATTAAATACATAAAAATTACAAAATTGATTATCATATGGCCATTGGTCATTGATTAAATACTTTTGAATAACATTTTAAGAAAATAAACACTTTATAATGTGTGTGTGTTTTAGAAGACTGTTGGCAAGCTTGTAACATGACGTCCTTGGTTTTTTATTTTCTCTCCACTCAAGTCTAGCAGAAACATTTAGTTACCGTGGAACAGTCGACCGGAAAGGATTACGGTCCTTTAGTTAGTAAATTTTTAGTAATTTTCGTGTTTATATTGTTATTATCCCGGTCACATTCCAATATGTTGTTGAGGACAAAAAGATAGTGACACTAGCTATGTTATTTGTTACCGCGTGAAGGAAAACTAGTGTCATCAAGGTAGGATATACTGTAGTGACATATGTCATCTTCCTTAACCTAAATAGGTCTACCAATTGTTATTATAGGGCTGTGTTTTAGTATTTTAAATTGACTGTTGATACAACCAGGGCGACCCATTTTGACACAGGTGATTCTTACGAGCCTAATCAAGCCATTATAATTGTTATTTATAATCTCAAACTGATGATTACAACAACCAAATGGAGTCATAACTTAGGCCTAGCCTTGTGTCATTTTATCTTATCCCTTGTGTTGGTTTGTTGAAATGTCAGTCTTTATTCTCGCAATCATAATCATGGCTGGCCTAGCTATCAAAGTTAGATCCATCAAACAGTATGTAGGCTAATAGACTAAAGGCGCAGGGGATTACAGGCGAATAAATTAGGTATGTTTACGTAGGCCTAAATATTCTATCCTGAAGGCTTGAAGTGTAAAGACATTGATTGCTGTGGTTACGTAAGTAATGAGCAAGTTTTTAAAGCGATCACAATGTTCAAGTAACTTAAGTAATTTTTTGATGGTAGGCCTAGCCTATAAGAAAATTTGAGCACCGCGCTGAACCCATACTGTACAACACAGGCCTGAACTGTAACTTGAAATCACTAGACCTATTTACAAATCTTTCAGAATAATCCGAGCGGTGCGACTGGGTTGTAGTGAAGTATGATCGAGCCTTTCTTAAACATGATTTTTCATTCAACCCATTAGACCCACTCATATTCCTATCCACAATCAAGGCTCCCGTAACGACCAAGTCCAGATTCAGTGTTCAAACAAATATTTTTCACGATGATTTTCACAAAAATTAGATATTGCTTAAGAAAGCGATATGAGTTGATCTTACTAACTTATAAATAGGCCTAATGTTTTGTATGAGAATATTTTGTTTAGGCCTAAGTTACTATGCCATAAGACATGAAATTCATTTAACTAAAAAAACATACTAGGACCAACTTATTAAGTTAAAGAGGTAACAAAGAACTTAAAAGGCTAGGAATTTTAAATAAAATACAGTTTTACTTTCTATCCGTTGGAAAAGTAAGCTAGTCCACTCGAGATTTTGACCAGTATTATTGCGACTGTGAAGAATTTTGTTATGACCAGTAAACATTATTGCACCGCACATAAAATTAAAGATTAAGTGCTTTGTGGGTCACAGCCAAAGAAAAATTAAGAGGAATTCAGATCCTTGTTAAAATAAATCTGTACTAAATAAGACACTTTTTAAGCGCTGTTAAGTGTCCCTGTTTCCTTTCATGGTAAAATATGTAATTGAAAATCAAATTAAGCAGGAGGTAAGTTTAGCTGTTTTAAAGCAATCAAGTTTTATTTTCAAAACTTAGACATGACCTGAATTTATGATATAAAATACAAGTTTAAAAGCTTAAATTAGTTCACTTTCCTATAGGGAACTAATTGTGTCATCAATGATAACTTATAAAGTTTTACAAAGAGTTAACTTAAATAAAAGAATAAGTCAGCTAAATGCAAAATTTTGTTATGTGCTATGTTCACCTTATTCTGGTTACAAATTTTTGTCATATTTTACGCTGTCATACTTACTTGAATACCTGTCTTAAATTGTTGTCTTTTAATCTTTGACCGAAGTATCTCGTATACATAAGTTACCCTGACTTAGGCCTATATTTGTATGTAGGCTATAAGTTGTCTCCAGTGGCATAAAATTTAAGTAATCTTTAATAAAACAGAGTTGTATTTGGGGGTTTTGTTGAATAATTTGTTGCTCAGCATAAGTTATTTCTTTTTGCAAGATTTTTGAAAAATCAGATGTGTTTCCTTGGTTTTTCTCAAAATTAGAAATAATTTTCTTGTCCCCGCATTCAAAATTGTTTTATGTACCATAGGCCTAAAGCCATAAAGTGTTGGAGCAAGCAATATGATTAACTATTGATATTTTCTGATAAAAAAAACACACTGTACACAAGCTGAACAAAAAGATTTTCGTTAAGTATACTCAGGTTATTTTAAGTGCGCTAACTTAAGTACAACAGCAGTTAAGTTGTAATGAGATCACTGATAAACTATCTACTAAGTTAGTCCAATATTTCAACGGCTTGGATGCTAGCCTAACCTAACTTGACCGCTGGCCCTTTCTGTATGAAATAAAATTAGGATTAGGCTACAACAAGATTTTTTTATCTAGGATGTATCTTAAGCATTTTGTGATAGCTAACAGCAAGTATCAAAATTATTGAACTGATAAAAAACATGTTTTTCCGCCTTAGTTCATTTTAAACCATTTAAAATCAGTAAACACTGAATGAATGAAAAATAAAATTCGGTGCGGTGCCTAAACTAATAAATGATATGTGGGATACAGGTATTGGAAAAGACCTGAAATTAAGTTAGTGTTGAATAAACTAAAATCTAACTTAAGCCTATTTTATTTTTCCCCCATAAGGTTAGATTAATGATATTAGCCTAAATATAATAGTAATTAGGTATATTTTGATAAATGTTAAATAACCAACAGTTTTTGATTATTGTGACTTTTGTTTCAGAATCTTTGGCCCTCAACACAAAGTTTCTCACCATACGGTCTTTGAAGAATCTCTGGAGTCGCTAAAACTGAGAGAATTTCATCAAAACGAATTAATTCTGTGAAATTAAAATGAAGTGTTTAGCAAGTGCTAGTTTGTGCTTTTTGTTTACAAATTTGATTGTGTTTGCTAACGGACGGATACAGCCTGTTTACCTGAATCAGTTCGCTGTTTTCGTCCCATCTGGAGAATCCGATGCAAGTGAAATCGCCAGCAAACACGGATTCGACTTAATAGGCCAGGTATGTCATAGAAACTATGCATAATCAACTTAGACTTATTACATGAGATTGCTTTTAGAATACAACTCGTTGTTCAATTTGCCCTCTTAGACAATTGATTTATGTACCATGAAAACAGATTGGGTTTAGGCAATAGTTTTACCTTACGTCAACTTTTTACAACCTTATGCCGCACACGAAGCAGGGACATGTTATGACTTAAAACACACTAGGGACCTGTAACCTGACTGCCTATCAGCCTTAACCCGCCCTTACACAGCTAAATTTGAAAGTAGTTTAGTGCTTTTATTACAAAATATAAGGCGAAACTTAAATTCAAAGTAGTTAAATTTAAAGAATCCAGTGTGTTTAGAGTAGAGACCAAAGTCGTTCGGATTTGGGAAGCCAGCACGGTTTAAAAAAAATTTTTTTAAAAGGTTTATTTCACGGTTTAAAAGTTCGGCACTTGTATTATGTTATTTGACAATATTTGTAAAGAGATGTTTGTTGTTTGTAACATAAAATTGACTATTCGTTCATAATAAATCCTTGTAAAACAATTAATCGAGCCTGGATTCAACCAAGTGGATAAAAATACAATAGAATGACCTAACCTCCTCTAACCGTTCGGAGTTTGGACTGCTGTACCTTATGATTTATATATTTTTGTTTTTGTAAAGCTGATTTTGGCGTTTGTAAAATCCAAAACTACGGTAAAACCTCACTAACTTGACAATTTGTAGACTCAAAGGTTGTGAGTTTGGGGGTTGTCGAGTTATCTAGAACAATGAAATTTGTAATGGGTTTTAATGAATGAATACATAGGCCTAGGCTAACAGAATTATGTTTACATAACAGTGAATCCTCGATAACAAGCCACTTTGATAACGAATGTCACTTTTAAATCCCTTACTACGGTTTTTACCCCTAATCACATGTTATTGCAATACCTCGACAAGAAGTCAACCTTGATACAGTAGTCTCAGTTGCATCCGCAATTAGGCTACTTATTCAACTGTCATTTTGTTTCGGTCATTCTTCTCCTGTTAGTTTATTTAAGGCAATATTACAGTCAAGACTTTTTACTAAACCGCAATATCCTATAAATTTTTCATCGTCTATCTTGATGATCGTTACACACAGGAATGACACAAGAAAAACAATGATTTAAATAACTAGGTACTGTAAAACACTCTTTTTTAAAATCTTAAACACATACACATCACCACGACCATCAGCCGTCCGATTGATCCCAAAAACTGGTGGGAAGAAATCTGAAATTAAATGACTGACCCTAGCAGAGCGACTGACGGACCTGCGTCTGAATGCACCTTTCAATGCAGTTATACTAGACGTTTAGAACGGCTTTAGAAAGTAAAAAAAACTGCTTTGAAAATCAAACGCCTTCTTCTTCCTTTCTTTCATACGCTTCGGTAGCCCCCCTCGACAAGGTCCTAGAACTGCCAAACTGCCGAGAGTAGGCGATGACTATAAATCTGTCAATAGAAGTACACAGGCCTACCATTTGCGTACTTAAATGTCACTTCTCCCCTATGCTAACCATTCCCTAACAAATTTTTACATTAGGTTTAGAAATTGTATTACTTGTTTGTGATCAAATTTTAAGTGTTTGTTCAAAATGACTTATTCCAATCATGTTAACACCAATAATTAATCCAATTATTGTGTGCGGTAGCCTAAATTGACACCGTAGACACTTGTTTAATCCTTCACTGAACCAATCTTTTCAAGGTTAGGTCAGACAGTTAGTAGCCCTATAGGTTCCAACAGACCTTCAAAAGATAAGGTGTGTTGCTAGCCTAGTGGTTAGATATTGGTCGTCATTGCTGGAGGGGCGGGTACGATTCATGGCATATCCAAAAAACCTATGAGTTAAGACCGCTTGCCCTAAAAGTGTTGAGCACAGTGTATGCCTCCTGTAAAAAATGCCACTGGCGTAGACAACAATAAAAAAAAGAAACCGGTTATAAAAGGTAAATTACAAATTTTATACAAGGCCTACGGAGGTTATGTTTAATATCAGTTATCACACATAGAGAAACATGGGCTCAAAAAAAGTTGTAGATAAGAAACAGGCTTAGTCTATTTCGGTATTATTTTGTCAAAGTTTTCGAAGGATTTGACTTACATTACACAGTAGATAAACCAGGTTTTCTTGCCACCAAATTGCTTGATAGGTATTAACCACGCAATAATGTACAGCGACCACCAATGGTCTAGAAAATTGCCAAACGTTATAAATAAATATACTGTATTTGTAAATTAAAGCTGCGTCCACACTGGGCAAAAACTTTTCACTAACATTTTGTGATTTGCTAGCGAACATTCGATGTTCGCTTGGTGAGGATCTCTCGAAATATGTTCTAAGAGCGAGGGTAGGGGTAGTGTGTTGCCATTTTTGATCAGCATAAATGTTTGCTATTCTGTATTTAAGCAAACTTTTGTCATGTTCATTGAACGCAGCCCTCGTATTGCAGCCCTGCAGCCTGTTTCTGTGCGTTTACAGTAATTTGTGTGGTTTTTAGTAAGTTTGTAGGCATATCTTTATAATGAATAAAGATAAGTTTTTGTCATGGAAAAGATGGTTAGGCTACTTTAATTCAGTTGAATGAACAGTACAGCATACTGTGAGATTTACCAGAAGAAAACTATAAAATAAAGAATAGACTAAATGTCAGCTGAAGAGAAATTGGAGCTGATGTGGATTTTGTTAAGAAATAACTCCAGTTTGTTAGCGCTGCATAGGAAAGAATAAAAACATGTGAAATGTTTTTTACGAATATATCTTTCATGGTCTATATATTTGGTAATTGAAATACCAAATGGCTTTTCTTGCTGCCTTTATTATGTAGCCCTGGTTTGGGTTTCATTATTTTTCATTGATTGCGAATCCGCCATACACTATAGTTACGAAGGGCACTGCAAAAACCCTAGGTAAAGGTTTCTCAACATGCAACTACAAGGTAACTAATCAATATTTCAAACTTACTGATTCTGGAAATTCGTATTCAGTTTTGAATTTTCAAGACCTATTAATTGTACTAACATTAATAGGTCTTGAATTAACGAAATCTAAAATAAACATCGATCCAAAATCAGAGTTTGACATCCGGTTACAGTTGGGAGAACAGGCGACCAACTATCAAGTCCGCTCTGAAGTATATATTTGTATCATCTCCTTCTGTCTCTCCCGCCTCCGACGATACCTTTATTATACTGCAATGATGATTATGCTGCTATGATAATGTAGTATGCAGCAAAACCAACAGTAGGACAGTTAATTCAGACGCATTACGCACATCCAACTTAAACTGTGATTAGAGCAAACATAATTTTATATTGTTCGTCGATCAGCTCAAATCGCAAACGTTACTTTCTAGTTCAGCGTACAAATTATGTCCAACGAACATGTTATTCATGAACGTTCCACCAGTGTGGATGGCACCTTAAGAGTAGCAAATCTTAAAATATGGGGCTTTACATCTAATGCGACTACTCAGCGAGGAAACGTTGGTTTGATCCTGTAACATTAGTATATTGTAGAAAGCCACAAATGGTGGTAGGTTCAAACACTGCCAATCATTAATGGATTTTAGTTGCTTCTAACCAGGATTAGATGGTACTAAGCCCACTTAACAAGAGAAAATATAAGAAAACAGCCCCTGTGGCCTGTACCTACTGGAGATCATCTTCCATCAAAAGTCATAAAATGCATAATTTCCCTGTCATAGTTAAACCAAATGTTTATTTTTAGATGCAGAAAAATAGTTGATAGTGGCAATCTGAGCTGCCCTAGAAAATAACAAAAGGTCAATTCTTGTTTATTGAAATGCTAGAATATCTGCTGAAGACCCAATAATCAATCAGTGATTAAGTATGAATCAAGTAATTAGCATTTACATCACATCTCCGCTTTTATGTTTCCCTTAGCGTAAAACGTCTAATTTAAAACAATATAGCTGATATAGTCCTAATTAGAAATAAATAAAATAACTGTAATGAGGGTAACACAATCTTATTTTTCTTCTTATTTTAAGGCAGAAATTTTTCCAAATCTTCCAAAAAAGAGTTCGACAAATTGGTTACTAAATTCATTTTTATGCACTCTACTGTTTCTAGTTTTTCTTTACTGAGGGTTCTCTTTAGTATAGAATAGTGAATAACTCTTAAATTAAAAATGACCTCTAAACTCTTTATTACCCTGGGCCTAAATGTTAGAGCAACACCTAATTGGATTCAATCTTAAAAAATAATAATTAATAAACTACTGTAATAAAATAACAAGTATGCACAGATCGTGTTTAAACAATTATACTGTAATGAATCGGCCAAAAATTAAGAAAACCGCTGTATGCATTATTTTTGTCTTTTGCTCAGTTAGAAAAATATAACCGGAATATTATTCTTCACATTTATGGCTTACAGTTGTTTATAATATTCACTCACTATTTTAAAAATTCATTTAATAAATTATCTAATTCATACAAGAGACAAGAGACTAATTTGCTATATATTGTTTCACGAAGAGATATCCTCTTTTGCCCTTATTTGTACGAATTCAGGTGAAATGAGATTGGAATTTGTTAACTCTCTGTTTTGTTTACACGCCTGCGGTCCTCTACGAACTTCGTTGTGGTAAAAGAGTTCCAAACTTTGTTCACTTTCTTTGTAAATTATCAAATACCCTTTGGGAGTTTTAAGGTCTTTTCTTTATTTAGTTGGAATGGAAAGGGAAGGTCTTTACAAGCGTTTTTCCATTTACTGCCCCATTTACCGTAAGCTGTTATTTTAAAGCTAGTGTTGTGTATATCGATGGTGTAGGTATGAATTGTTTTAAGGTGGTTTTGGTTTTAGAGAGTTTCCCTTTTGGGAAGTAATTTCCGTAGGTGGCACAGTAAGAATAATTAATTAATTATGAAGTACTAGCTGCTGTACCTGTGCTTTGCAACAGGAAGATGACACGAAAGAGAAACATTTTGATCTTTACATCTGTTGTATAAAATAGTTACACATCTGCCAACGCTTTTAGAAACAAAATTCAACCTTAATGGCCTTTTTATAGAAACGTTTGTGGCTTTTTAATCTGGCCGTTGTAAAAACCGTCATTTCGGTTTTGATAAATTTCAAACCTTGTGTAGGCTTTTATGAGAAAAACCTACCAAATACTCGAATAACATTTTCACATACATGATTATTTATTACCGGTAGGTAATAGGCAAGCATGTTTCTTGAAAACCCTTTTTTCTCAGCTCATGTGCATTGCAGGGAGAATCTACGCATACTGTTAAAAGATATTTATCTATAGATGTGAAGAAATCCTTTAAAAAATTAAAATAGGCTAAAAAGTAAGCATTTTGAATTAAAAAAATTTACATGGGCCTTATTGGTTGCCATGCTGGGGACAAAAAAACTAGGAATTATAAACAAAAAATCAAAACAAATGGAAGAAATTCCAATCAAATGTTATAATTGCAGCGTGGGGTGAAAATAGAGAAGTCAGTATATTACATATTTTTGGTCGAGTTTGGAGGTAATAAATTAGCCATAAAGATATACAGGTGCATACAATCTGTTTAATATTCAATGTTCATCACCATTGGCCATTGAAATAAACTATGTAATATATTAAACTAATAGTGCCACAGAAACAGCTGATCTCAGTCAGTAATAAAGCTACTCAGATCATCTACTCCATTATCTTTGATTATCACTCAACTCACCTACATACAAGAGTATGTTTAATCTATGATAAAATGCAGTAGACCCTGTGGTCTTCATTAACTAGCCTAATAAATTAAAATCGTATAACTTTTTATAATCAACTTAAAATACGCTCCCTCAACGAAGTTATACAATAATACCGTACTTATTAAATAAAATAATATGGATTCTATGAGAATGATACTGTTCCCTGTCTCTGCATTTTAAACAATTATTTCTTCGTACCCTGAAAACCACAATAGTAAAAAAAATGATAAAAATTAAATTCAAGAACCAATATTTACGTTATCATGTTTTAAGTTGACATTAATTAAAAGGTTTCCGGATAAAAATATGTAAACCCTGTTGAAATAGTTGTCAGATCGGACTTGAAGCGGCCAATAATGCCGAGTAATTGGAGGGATAATGGACAGAAGCGGAACGCAGGAATTGGCATTTCAATTCCGTTCTTGTTCCCGCCAAATGACAAGTGAGCCCAATGGCGGGTAATTGCTGTACGCCGTCACTCCCTTAACATCTGTCCCTCCCTCTCTGTCAATTAACTTTATTATTCCCGCCGAAATGAAAACGCCGTATCGCGTCTCTTCATTATTTCCCCGCCATTTCGGAGAGAATATTCCTGATTACGCCCATTGTTGAGACAGCTCATCAGCTCCATTTCCGCTTCGTTACTTAAAGCTACAGCTTAGCTACGGTTTATCTGATCTTTCGCGACGTTTATTGAACGTTTGAATTTTGCCTTTTCTGGACGTAAGGGTTGATTTTTGAGTTTAGGTTACACGTATATTGGTTTGAAATTCATCGTTTCATGAATGTACAGCTACTAATTTTACAGATGCGGATTTTACGGTGAATAAGATTTGACTGGAAACAAGTTTTGCATTGTTGAGATGATAGCTTTGTTCCTGACTATGATCAGATGGATCTTTCACCAGGACCGCCTTAGGACAGCTTCACTGATCTTTCTAGCACCGAACTGACAACCTTACTCAGCTACCCAGTTTTAAATCGGTTCCATTCCGTAAATTAGCATGTGAATTAAATTTCTGCTGTGCTCGGTACAGTTGGCAAATTTTGAAAGATAGTCAAACTGAAAACACAACGCATAATACCTACTCTACACCCTTTTTGTACCCAGTAATAAAAACTAAGAAAGGTAAAAAGACTGTAAAGCAATTTCAGACTTACTCATTCTGTGAGTGACTTCCTTTGATAAAAATCGGCTACAACAGTTCTGATTGGTATCACTTCTACTTCAATGTCCAAAAGTCAATGCTACTCTCCATAGTCAAAGGCTATGCACTTTGTATGGACTATGGTGGTGTAACTGATGGATGTGTTCTAAACACAACACAATAGATTGATTGGTCCCGATTGACCAGGATTTCACAGTGATCAATGGAGTCAACGAGTGTCAATGGTTAAAGCCTTGGAAAATCTCACCTGAGCCGATCATCCTTTTGGCTGATTGCAGTTTTTGCCTGCTTTGATCACTCAAAGTATCGGATTGGCTCAGTGATTCCCTTGCATTTCAAAGGATGCCAGTGGATTTGTGATAACAACAGGTCTGTGTAGTGATTTACAGATTGTACAGAGCTAAATGAAGATATTGTATTGACTTCGATACAAAAAAGACTCTTAGTTGACGTTTGTGCTTGTATTACGTAGGTAACGGATACGTTTGAGAGTGGTGATGTCCACTAAATTATCTCGTTCAGTGTAGTAGGCTTCATTGTGCAGTGACTTTTGCCATAGTGTTAGGATAAACTAACGTGTTGTTTTTTTTTATCTAAATCATTTTAAAGTTTTAAACTAGGCTAACAAAAATTAATTTACAGTAAAAAGATGTATATAACGGCAATATGGGACTACCCCTTAACTCAATTTAAAAAACATAAGTTCAGGAGAAATAAACTTTTCCTCCAAAGATCTACGTATTTTGAACCGAAATTAACTGTTATACTAGTCCACTGTTATTGTCCACTGCTAATGTCCACTGTTATTAGTTGGAAAGTTAAAATGTTAATTTGGACGAATCTATTTAAAAAAAAAAATTAATAACAAATGCATAACCAAATAGAGGAAAAAAGCCAAGTGTAGAATAAAGTTTGTTAACTTCACAGTCAAATTGTATGTGAAATCGTAGTTTGTGAACATTAAACCACTGGTAAATAGTAAAAAATGGACAAATATCAGAAAAGGGTCCTTCGTGTTTTAGCTGTTTTCCAGGCCAAGATTCTATTATAAATGGAATATTTGTTACAAACATGTAGCTAAACACTGTCAAGGTTCGTGGATATTATATTTAAACAGAAACGTCCTCTAAACATTCTAGACACTCTTTATTCAATGTAAATTGACTTTGTTTGACTCATTATTGGCGTTCAGCAAACGGATTTCGCCCCATAAACCCAAGTTTAGATATGAAATTATATAAATAAGCACCAAAATTGATACACACACTAGACGTGTTGTAAGCTAGAATGTGGACATTTGCGTATATATACAGGATCGGTGATATATGTCTGCAGAGTGCAGACTGACCGAAACGCCAGCTGATTCATTAGTCAACAATCCTGACTAACGGCCAACCATGCAATGACAACTCAACCTCAAGTCATTGTGAAATATACGAATCATTAACACTACTCATAGCGTGGTCGGTTGAATTGTGTTATGTTGTTTTATTATTAGTAGAGTATTATCGTACTATACTCTAATGCGAGCTATGGTTGTTTGTTAGTCTGTAAAGATAATCCAGTAGAATGAAGAAGCATTTTAATATCGACCTTTTGGGTGGCCAAGTAGCCATGATTGGTTTACGAAAATGTCAAACTTGATCGGTAAAACGTTAAACGGGACAATAGAGTTAGAAAATCTCTCAATGAAATTTTACACTTTTTTGCACATAAAAAAATTTCATCCATCTTACCATAACTGTAAAACCTCCTTAGCGGAGATACGATAAACCAGGTACACTGAGAGAATAACAACTTAGAAAATGTCAAACTTGAGCGCTAAAATGTTAAACAACTCGAGCAATAATAAATGTTACAGCCATTGTAAGAAAGACGATAATAGCAGCGAGTTGAGCCTTTTACTTGCATATTAAAAAAGTTACAGACTTCCTAACCGCAGTTATTGTAAGGAAACCCGAGCCAGTTACGGCGGGAATTGCAGTTTATACTGTCGCGTTTCCGATCTAGTTCTCAACACTGAAACTATGCTGAATGCTGAAAGTAATTCTACTATTACTATTACACTATTACTATTACTATTACACACAGTTTTAGACGGTGTAATATGAGTAATAAACTTTAATTAAATTTTACACAATATATGATCACACCTAGTTTGTTTATGTTACAAATGTATGTATATGTGTTTTTGCCTTAAATTATTAAACTTGCAAGATATTTACAGGGTGCTCCCAAATTTTCTTTTCCCCTTTGTGTGTTTTCCTTGCATCAAGGCAAACCAACCTAGAAACATCTAGTTATGAAACCCCGTAGTACGATCATTCGTGCTAATTATTATCATGGAATTATAAAATGTGTAATATATTAGATCACGTTAGTGTATCCCGATTTACAAAAAACGTGCAACAGCTCACACAAAAAATGCTTACTTAGACAGAATCAGCCGAAGTGAGTCGATGTAGGCCTATCACAATGACAAGTACAACGTCAGAAATGACGTGACACTGCGAATGAATCATCTAACATTGGCAATAAGGAAAATTACTTCATATAAAGTGTATGAAACATACCCCCGGAGATTTTGTCATCCTATATATCACATCTATACCAGCAAAATACTAATTAAATTTATGTTTCCTATGGTGTATGAACACTTTACCAACATCGAAGAAATTGAATTGAATATTTATTGTTTTTTGGTTAGCCGTAACTGAATACGTAAATAAACATGAAAGGCCGGTTTCAGGTTTTACAATATAACGTGAAATATACTTGAACTGTATACAGAGTAACCAGTGTTACCAACAGTCACAAGATACAAAGAGACATTAGACTTGTTTACTCTAAAAGCACGCTTTATGGCGAAGACTGGCGGTTAATGTCACTTGAGCTTTCTATTTTATAAACCCTATCAACTGTAACCTAACTCGCCTTGTGGCTTAAAAATGTGAGTTTAAAAATGTTAATGTTACTTTAAAAATTAAATACAGAAAACTCTTATTCATCTGGACTAAAAGTGGGTCCACACTGCCCGGATTATTGAAAGTCTCGATTTAAATAGAAAAAAAAAATAGATTACTAAAAATAATCAAATAAATGATATTGTGATGAAAAGCTGTGGTATTCGTTCGGGTAACTTTTGTATATAATGAAATATTTTTATAGAATCGCTTTTTAAACGGTGTATTCTGCGAAACAAAACAACAACAAAAACTTAAAACCCTTGGTTAACTGTTACTTGTGCAACTAAACTGTTTGGTTTACATTAGGACATTCATAACTTACAGAATGACATTACTGTATCACAAACTGCTTCAAGTGGCTGATGGAAAGTGAACTCTGTTAGCGAAGGCTTACTGTATACCCTAAAAAGAATAACTCGACTTTACACCAGCACACTCAAATGTAAATTATAAAGTGGAACACGTCGACACAAGGTTTTAAATTTCACAGTGTGATGATAAACTTACTTAGGTGAAGTAAATGATACAAGTTTCATTGTATATCTCTGTACAATCTGTAAATCGCTACACAGACCAACAGTTGTCACAAATCCACTGACATCCTTTGAAATGCGAGGTAATCACTGAGCCAATCCGATACTTTGAGTGATCAAAGCAGGCAAAAACTGCAATCAGCCGAAAGGATGATCGGCTCAGGTGAGATTTTCCAAGGCTTTAACCATTGACACTCGTTGACTCCATTGATCACTGTGAAATCCTGGTCAAACGGGACCAATCAATCTATTGTGTTGTGTTTAGAACACATCCATCAGTTACACCACCATAGTCCATACAAAGTGCATAGCCTTTGACTATGGAGAGTAGCATTGACTTTGATATTGAAGTACAAGTCCTATCTGTATCTAGTTGTAACCAGTTTAAAAAAAAAAAAAAAAAACACGTATTTGAATGAATCACTAACAGAGTGCGCTACAGACTAAAGTTAAGTTTTATCTTAAAGGTTTTGTTACCACGTAAACATCCGATAGCACAAGTCGTCATCAGGTTGACTCGGTTATAGGTATTTTAAGCCAAGTATGAATGGAGATGAGTGTTGGATGAGTGGCGCGATCTTAGTCTTGTTAGTGACTAAGGTCGACGTATTCCTTAGACACAGCTGTTAATTAATAGCCCATACAGCTAATGGCAACTAAGGGACCTACAGTTTATAGTGGAATCCGAACCACATTTTTGCCTTGGTATTAACAAATTTGGTCTAATCATCAGGATAGTATTGCGGACAGTAGTACTCACCAGTGCGGACGTTAATCCACACCAGGGGTATCGCATCCACAGTGCATGCCTATAAATATCCACAATTCGTGACCTCCTAGTGGTTGGATTACAGGACGTCGCCACCGTCCCAGTCTAAAACTTATTATAAAACCGATGACGAATTTAGCATGCAGATGGAATATTTTAAATTATAGTCGAAGGTAGACGACATCCAATTTCAATGCTGATATTGTAGATTTCAGATTAAACATATAGATTTGCCATCCTTATTCAAACGAAATACTGGGTTAGCTGAAGAAAAATTTCAGATTAGTCCCGCCCGGACTATTTACTTGTTTTCTTTAGGTTAAATATTTTCTTTATTTCACCAAATTTACGACTGGTTTAACTTGTATAGGAAAACAAGTTTACTGAAGTATGGAGTAAATTATTGTTTATAATACGTCACAACTTTTTGACTGTGAAAGCGAACACACCAAGTATTTCCCTAACTGGTGAAAACAATGTAAATATTTACGATACCATGTTATCTGTCAGTGTTTACAAGAGTTTATTATTCCAAAATGTGTATGGTACATTCGCCCATGTATGACTGCGGCACACAATGCGGGTTGCAACACATTTACAGTAAATGTTTATATACAAAAGTAATTCATTTGGCTCGCGACAATGTTTGTTTTCGTACTGGTAATGGTAGTTTGTGAGATTCGGTGTAGTTCTGTTATAATCCACTTACATGAGATGTGTCAATTAATTATTACTGTGATAGCGTGATGGTGGTGGACATTCTATGTGGAATTATTACACTCTCTGATTTTATATATATATTCAATTCAATTCAATTCAATTCATTTATTCAGAAAATATTAAACATTACATTTCACTTTATACATGAAATAATCTGAATTAGGTCCCTGCGAAGCTAAGCTTGAGTGCAGTAACCGAGTCGCAAACATCAAGTGAAATAACTATATAACAACAAATACATAGAATATCAATTACATTAAATTGTGACAAAAAATATTACTATTAACTATATTATTTTTTGCATATTCACTATTATAATTCTAATAAATAATTACTACATCTATGTAATAGAATGGTGAGGTAATGTAAATCCGAGATTCATTATCATAATAAAATATGTACAACTTTAATCTAAATAGTACCTAATAAAAGGAAACAGTATTCAAACTTTACTACAAAATAACAACACTGCCCGTCAAAGAAAAGAATTCGACCTTGGGAAGGTATGTAGAATATATGCTATTGAAATAATCAGCGCAGGAAACTGGCGTTCGCGCATTACACCCGCGCGCATTCCGTAATACTCGCACACACACATATGTACTAACGTACTCATACCTTGTCACTACAAAATTTCCTTTCAATCTGCCTGGCTAACTTACGTTATTGAACGTAGTTAGAGGCGATTAAAGATTCAATCTCGTTCTGATCAATACTAACTAACCAGCCATTTACAGCTTTTTTATAAGAGCCAATACTATAGTGAAATGGAAATTTTAATCTATCAGGTAATTTTGGAAATATGTAGTTAGCAATATAAAAAGCACAAGTACAGTTTATAGTTTTATTCAATCTGGGAACGGCGATACCAGTATTAAGAGCATACCGGGTGAAATGGTTATGGTTGGTGTTAGAAAAAATTTCAGCTTTATTTTTGAATTTGTATAGGATGAGGGATCTAACAAATAATTGTGTGATATTAAAAACTTTAAATTCGTCAAAAATAACGTTTGAGGGATATGTACGGGGTTTACGAAGAGCTGCCTTTATTATTGATTTCTGAATGACATTAAGAGGCTGTATAATCGTTCGGTAAGCACCACCCCAAGCGAGGATGCTAAACTGGAGAATGGATTGCACATATGCACAGTAGACACTTCGTAATAAATCGAACGGTAATACTCTACCAAGTACTGAGAAAACGTAAATAAATCTTCTCAATTTAGACAACGTTTGATTAACATGAGCAGACCATTTCAACCTGTGATCAAATACTACACCCAAATATTTGAACGTCGTCACCAATTCGATCGGCTCACATACCACACATCCTACAACCCCGCCACAAGTATGCATTCTTAATTGTAGATTTGGAGGGTCACTATTTGCCCGTAAAGAAATAGCCATATACTTAGTTTTAGTGAGATTAACGGTTAACCTGTTCTGATCAAACCAACTCTTGACCACTAACAGTCCTCGCTCAGCTGATTCATACACCTCCTCCCAACTGTCGCCCTGAAATAAAAGAGCGGTGTCGTCTGCATATAAGTAAATATTTCCGTTAGGCAGATTTAATTTACCAATGTTATTTATGTAGGCTAAAAACAAAGCACGACCAAGTGTACTCCCTTGTATGACACCGTAATCAATCTTTCTTGGGGAACTATTACATCCCAATATTGACACTACCTGATATCTTTTGTCTAAGTAACTTTTAAACCAGTTATAGGATAGACCATTCACACCTAAGTAGCTTAACTTTTTTAGAAGTAGAGACCGGTCAATAGTATCGAAAGCTTTGGCTAAGTCAATAAAAATATATATAATAAATATATATACTGGTACGGTTGCTGTATTATGAAAACAAAATGACATTTTTGAATTTTTGGTATAAACAGTACGTCCTTGTACCGCCTGATGATGGTTCCATGTAGGAGCTGAAACAAAATGAACATACAATTGATTGTATGAATTGTCTAATAGAAGATGTTCAAGCCTTTAAAAAAGGTGAAGAGGTATTGGGCTGAAAGTAATGAAATAAACTGACTAATGTGGTCTAATGCAGGCTATGCAATAAAATAATTAAATGCATCATAGTCTTGAACAATTTTTTGTAATATTGTGTCATTTTGCAGATAAACGAATTAAAATGCGTTATAATTAAGTTGAAAATCAAAATATTGCTCGACTTTGAAGCGCCCCTTGCTGCACCCGCCGCTGAACCCGGATGCATGCTTGGTGCCTCGCCCCTGTGTCCTTGGACTGCCTTACTTTCGCGGCCTTCGCCGGACCGTGCTTCCCTGTCCGAAAGCCAATGTCTATTTGCATTTTGCGATCAGCCAAATCCTCCTGCTTTAGCAAACAGTCAAGTGATCAAAGTAGATAAAATGTTTCGACAGAGTAAATCTAGGATTTCTTGTGTTTTTGTGTTCTTGTTTATCGATAGAGTATTGAAGAATTTTGTTTTTGAGTTAATGGTTCAATGTTTTACACTGAAAGCTTGTACTACTCCAAAATTTGTCATGATTGTGTTAATAGCTTAAAATCAATCTGAAATAATTCTTATAAGTTTCCCCTATTAAGGAAAATTTAGTTAAAATATGTACATTGCTTAGAATTGCTTAAATTCCTATACAGTGTGTTGAAAAATTATATAAATTTATATTCAATTTTAATATTCGTTATTGGTAAATACCTACGAATTAACATAGTTTATTATATAAAATAGGCGACAGCTACGTGAGCGATTTATTCGGCAGTAATTCGAACACATTTTTATTTTACGGAAAATGGTTTTATTTAGTCTTAATAGGTCTGCTGGTAATAAATTCCAAACAGAAAACCTAAAACGTACCTTACATATCCCGGACAGAAACTCGCATGAAAATTGTTTTTAGCTGATCAATTAGTATGATGAATCAATATGGGATGTATAATTCACGTTTTAGCTTTATGTATGCCCACTTACCCAGAAATACAAAATGGTTTGTTATCTCGGTAATTTTTCAGAATTGGTCACTTGAACCTTAAAATCATTCAATATTTTTTATTCGCAACAAAATTGCATAGAAAAGAAACAAAATACATTTCCAAGACGTTTTCCGGTTCTCAAAAAGTAATTACCATGAAAATACAAGAATGAAGTATAAATTGAATCCTGGAGTCGGAATGCTGTTGGAGTGCTGGAGGACTGAAGGCGCTGGATTGATCGATAGCTAATCCGTATCTTGCCATTGTCTAGTCTGAGCTGCTTTGTTATTGTCTTTCTAGACCATTAACTCAAAATCCTCTCCTAAACCCCTCCGTCCTCCACCTCCTGGATTACTGTTCTCCTTTTTGCCGCCAAAGCCCGACTAATGGTCTGTTTTCGTACTGATTTTAACGAGGATGCCAAGAGCTTTTGTCAATCTTGCGATCCAACTGTTTTATTGTTCTGGTTCAATTTGGTTTTTTTGTGCTTCGGTGGGAAATTTGTGTTTGAACGTTTAAGGATTAGTTTTTAACAGCATTTGCTGAATTTTGTTCTGGATGCGCTGTGTTCGTTTTTAGACTTCACTAAACCCATAGAAAGGGTTTTTTGGATGAATTTTCAAAATCGACTTTTATTTTTCGGTTTCCTAAAACTAAATAATATGTGTTCATCGCGAATCCTTTCCACCTAGGTTCCAGTTTGTGATTAAAGCAAAAGGAAATAGGATTCTGTGAAAAATGTCCTAGAACAAATGAAAGCGTCCAATTGTTAATGTGTACTTTTGCGTACCTACGGAAATAAAATTAGCAGTTTTTAGGACTATTCATTTTGTTTTAAACTAAGTGTGAAATTCCTCCGTAGCATGCTCAAGTAAACAGACACTATACACTGTTGCAACCATATTGCAAATCTTATGCCCTTCACACTTGTGTGGTGCAAATTACAGTTTTCTAAAATATACACTATCTTTAGCATCAGCTTTTGAATGGATTTTTCTCACACTTTACCTTCTTTATTTATTCCAGCCAATTACATAATGTTGCCTTATTTATTTATTCCAGCCAATTACAAAATGTTGCCTTATTTATTTATTCCAGCCAATTACAGAATGTTTTTCTGGTATATATCAAGCAGTAAATACGTATCTATGCAATAAGGGACACTAAACATGAATTCTTTGAATTTATTTAAATAATCAGAGGCTATAGGCCTAATTAAATATCTGATAATACATTTTTTCCAGCGTTGAGCAGACATTGATTTAGCATACTCATCAGCTAAGCTTAATAGTGTTTTAATTATTTTCACTTTTAAATAAGTTATAAGTTAAAAACTTATTTAACTTATGCTAAACCATTTTAGCAAGAAATAACTGTTAGCCTAATTACACTTTACATTTGTGTGCTCCAGCCTAGAATTGTTTCACACCCGGATAGGAAGTTACAAGTACAGTGACGGGTCTTCTCTTTGAATGGAAAGCTGGTGGACGCGTAATTAAACGGCAAAACGGGTCCCAACTTAACTCAACTCTCACAGTTGAGGCGAAAGTGGTCAATTGAGCTGCTACCTGCTACCGATATGACGGGACAAACCTGACATTATGTAGTGCTAAACTGGTGGGGGACCGAGCTTCGCTCTGAGGAAATGTCGTCCAATTCTAGCTGCTACCTGCTACCGATATGACGGGACAAACCTGACATTATATAGTGCTAAACTGGTGGGGGACCGAGCTTCGCTCTGAGGAAATGTCGTCCAATTCTAGCTGCTACCTGCTACCGATATGACGGGACAAACCTGACATTATATAGTGCTAAACTGGTGGGGGGCCGAGCTTCGCTCTGTGGAAATACCGTCCAATTGAGCTGCTACCTGCTACCGATATGACGGGACAAACCTGACATTATATAGTGCTAAACTGGTGGGGGGCCGAGCTTCGCTCTGTGGAAATACCGTCCAATTGAGCTGCTACCTGCTACCGATATGACGGGACAAACCTGACATTATGTAGTGCTAAACTGGTGGGGAGCCGAGCTTCGCTATGTGGAAACATCGTCCAATTCGAGCTGCTACCTGCTACCGATATGACGGGACGAACCTGACATTATTTAGTGCTAAACTGGTGGGGGACCGAGCTTCGCTCCGAGGAAAGACCGTCCAATTTGAGCTGCATAATAGTTATTAGTAAACCACTTCTAGCCATTCCCTAATATCAGTAAGTTGTCCAGTTAGTTCTCAGCCCATAGTCTGCACATTGTACATAAAGAGTGGTAATATTTGATAACATTTAACATTGAACGGATTACAGTAGCTTATCCGGTGGTAATTTCGTACCCCCGGTATGTACTATGGAACACAATATGACCGCAATGCACAAAACATTGCCAAAAAACAAGCGACTAATAGCGTGTTAATTTGCCGCAATCAAAATGCACTTTGATTGCAACAATAAATTGCACTTGTTGAGATACGTCAAGCAGCTATCAGCGTTTGTCTGCCCTGTAATGATGTACAATTGTGAGTATTATTGTCAGTTTAGTAGGCCAAGAACGCGTGTTTTTCAATTGTAACTTTAAGTAAATTATTAATTTGCATTTTGTTGTACCTATTTAGCGTCTCAACAACATTAATACACAATTTTCCTGTAATTATAGTAATTTATGGACAGTTTTTAAATGACTGTGAAGAGATTATTACTGTAGTTGTTTCTTATATACAGCATTTTGATCGTTTCACTAAATAAACAATTATGTTTAATATTGCAATGTTAGCAGCATTTTGTGTAATAATTCAATTTACAAGACGAGTATCATTTGTATAGTCTGAAAATTATGACTTTTTGCAGGAAACAGTGTAATTAAAATTTGATAAATGTGTCAGATGCGACGGCGCTGGGTGTTTTATACCTTAATATCCTTACTGCGTAGCTTGGTGAAATTAAAAATAAAATATGTATCTTTGGTTCTAGCGATAGATGAGTGTAGGCCTAGACATGTTAAAATTGTACAATCTACTGATGTTGATGTTGAATCTAAGTGATGGGTGTGTAGCTGTTTGATTAAGTACATTTAAATTACCTCCTACCCTCCTGACTCTTCTCGTCCCTTGGTCTATGGAGAAGGACAGGTAAAGCAATAAGTTCGTAAATAAACGTTGTGACACAGCTGTGTGTGTACATGTTGCGCAACTTTTAAGATCATTGCGCGAACAAAATATTCCATTGCTGACATAGACGCGCTGTTATGTGCCAACGTTCGCTAGGGCATCAACATTGTCTTTGGATATTGCAAGTGGACTTGTCAATTGTAAAGTTCGAAGCTGGTTTTGATGTGTGTCTTCCAACAATATTTTGAAAATAATTTCGACATTTTTGAAAATGTTTTTTGCGTTCGGTGTGATTAGTAGTAGTGTAATTGTGTGGTTAGGTTACTTTGAAAACACTATTCTTGACTCTTATGATGATAAATCGTCTTTATCTGATCTATGAGGATGATAAATCAAGAACGATTAACCATTGACGCTAAACTCTTGAAACAAAAGATCCTTAACTAAAAGTAATAAGAAAGTGGGAAAGAAGTTATGCGGTTAAAGTTGAAGATAAACTGGTAATTTGCAACAGACGTTTCTTGAGCATTCAAAACAGTCGAGGAAAAGTGGAGGTTGTGGCATTTTTCTAAAAGTTTATTTGATAATATACGGATATTTTATAACGGTGACACACTGTTGAGAGCTGTTATATTTCTTTACTTTAGAGCATGTTGTGTTCTAATCAAGAATTACGAATTACTGTATCTTCATTTCTCGAAGTGGGTGTTGTCATTTACATTTAAATACTTAAAACTTGTTGTTGTGTATGGAAGCCTAACGGTTTAACAGTTTAGTTATGTTATATCATTTTTACTGTTAAAGATTAAACATATTTTCATTTATATCGTACTTGATCAGTTGAAGAGAATTTGATGGCTGGTTCCCTCCTAGTGACGAAAGCGTCTTGTTTTTTAACACTTGTTTCTCGTCGTTTAGTAAATTTAACAACTATTTTAAACAAATATAAACGGATATTTGTTAACTGTGGCGTCTCCTGCTATTCTAAAGAGTAAAGCTCAAAACGTAAAATGTACCGTACAATTAGAGAGAAACTCAGTCGATACTGGCGCATTCAAACGTCATTAACATGAAACCAGATTTTAAAATAGGATGAGAGTTCTGTCATGGATTAAAACATACTCCACAGAGATAATGGATCTGTAATGTGTTTGGTTTGTAACTGACCCAACATAAAGGAATAACTCATCTTTTTACATTGCACCTGATGATGCTACAGTATCGAAACATGTAATAATTACTCTAGAGAACTATTGATGAGGTAAATAACTGTATTAGTTTTATATTGCACAGTTAAAAAACCCGCAATCATATAAAAATCTAAATTTATCAAATTTGGGAAAACCACTGTCAAACAGTGTTTCGAATTGACATATTTATTCTGGCTACAAATTACAGACCAATAACGAGGATCCCAGTTTGCACAAGTGCTTTTGTTTAAACATTCACCCGTTTACCACATATCCGAAATGGAAACGATAATGGAATTGGTGTCAAGTTTTATCAGTTTGATGGTTTGACAAGTTGTGGTTAAGTTTCAATTTCAGTTCTTCGCGTGTTTCACGAACTAGAGTCTCAACTGGAGTTAATTGTCGATGAAAGCGATTAACTTTTGTTTGATGTATTCAATACTGTACTTCCAATGGTTGTAAGATTGAATGTAGCCATATAACCTGTAACACCTCAAACACTGTATGTTTTTTATTAACATAATACTCAAGTCAATTATGTCCAGTTTCTTCCCCATCATTAATGATGGGGAAGAAACTGGACATAATTGACTTGAGTATGAGCGAAGAAAGAATGTAAATTGGAATAAGATGCCTTGTGTAGCTTTGTCATTGAATAAGACCTGTTTCTTTTACCAAGACTATTATATTTGACTATTAAATGCTATTATCATGGATGAAACATACTCCGTTAGATTTGTCATCCATTTTTTATTCAGCATTGCCTCCAGGATTGATTTAAGACAATATAAAATAGGTTACGTACCTTTACGTCGTCAATCCTAGGTTAGTCTTTTTAGCAGCGACTAGTTTCGAAACTGACGTTTCATTTTCAAGCCTTGTCAAACATAAAATTACTTGAACATAATGTCGTCGTCAAAGTACACAAATATAAAAATAAATGCGTGTTAAATGTTGCGGCAGTAGTTACTGCATGCATGTGTTCTCTATACATATCTTTTCATTTGAATTTGCCATAATGTCTAACCAATTTTATACTTGTTCCAAGAATAACATGCGTGTGCGTGTTAAATGTTATATTTGTGTACTTTGACGACGACATTATGTTCAAGTAATTTTATGTTTGACAAGGCTTGAAAATGAAACGTCAGTTTCGAAACTAGTCGCTGCTAAAAAGACTAACCTAGGATTGACGACGTAAAGGTACGTAACCTATTTTATATTGTTTGTCATCCATCCTTCATAGATCAGCTGAAGCCAGTTTTATTTTTCGTGTTTTGTTTACAATCTGTTTTGTTGTTGTTGTTATTTTAGTTATTTATAACCTCGTTTAACAAAACGAGCTTCATAATTTGCAACGAGATGAGAAGTCAACTTGTGTTGGCTAGTGTACGCTATTATATAGTATAGTATATTCCACCACTAGGGCGTAAAGTGACTCTTTTCGATCCGAGCTCAAGTTTCATTCTACTATCGATATGTTGAACTATTGACAAATGTGCAACATGAAGCTATCACTGATTATATAAAACAATAAGTTCGATACATGTGATGGCTTACAATCTTTTTATAAACTTTTGGTGAAGCATATTTCCTTTCCACAACTATCAATAGTAAATCTACATAAAAAAAAATTAAAAGACAACGTATTGTGTTTGGCACTTTTAGCGAATTTCCCTATAGGGAAGTAGCTATTACCGTAGGTGGCACGGTAAGACCTAGACCCGGGACCGATTTACTTTTTCATTTTGATGTCCCCAGGGGCCAAAAACACTATTCGTTCAAATTTTTATATATGTATATATATATATATATATATATAGACATATATATATATATATATATATATATATATATATATATATACGTCCGTGAACGCGATAACTTGAGTAATTTTTGTCAGATTTTGATGAAATTTGGTTTAAAGGTGTAAAGCGGGATAAACTTGAATGAGTTCGCGAACCAGCACGATCGGACCATGGGAACGGGGCTTTACGGGGGGTTTTATGGGGTAAAAATTGGTTTTTCTCACTTTTGACCCTCAAAACACGAAATTTCCCAATTTCTCTTTAGACATTTTTAAAGAGCTTAAAAAAACAAATAATTTAGTATATAAAAGTATTTTTGTTCGATTATTAGTAACGGAGAAAATTAAAAAAATTGGAAATTTAAAATTCCCATGTTATTCTTATGGAGAATATTGTCAAATGTTGTAGTTTGCTTGTTTATGAATATATTTTGATCAAACTTGGCAAATTTATTTATTTTGTACTAAGCTATCAATATTTTACTTAAAAACATACTTTATTAGTTTCCTTGTAGCCGCAAACCTAGGTACTCGTTAAACCTAATGTTATTAAAATATATTTAACTGAAAATCAATTCAGACAAATGGAAATTCGCTTAGTCGGCAGGTTTGCTGCGGCGGGGGTATTAATGTTACAACATAGGATGAGAAATATTTTACCTTTTTGAACTAAATTTAAATTCCTCCTAAAAAAGTAAAGAAAACTCGCTTTTTGTAAAAGTACAAAACCGTTATGATAAAATGAACTGTACAAAATAATACAAGGTTCTAGCGTTCTTAGGCCATTAAAATAATCGAAAAAAACTCTCCGAAAGATGAGGCTATAAAATAAATTCTACTTCCGCCTTTATAACATAATAACAAAAGACAGTGGCGACAGTTCCATCTTAAACATTGCCCAAATCCATTAGGCTGTTGAAAAGAAAAACCGAGTGATTGGTTCTTTACGGAAATATTGAAGTTACAATTTTGTTGATGAGTTTCGGTTATGGTTTGAAATATTTTTTTAAAACTTTAGTGTTTGGATAAATTTCCAAAGAAATAATCTGTGAGTGTTTGGCACATTTTGGCTTGGATCTATATTATTTGTCATGTGCTCATTTATGTTTTGTTGTTGAAATCTTAGAGTTTTTGATATTGTTTTTCAATATTGACAATTAATAATGACTCTAGTTCACTTGCACCTTCGTGATTATTGATTTCACAGTAATCTTGCTAATATTCATAGTGTATTTTGAATACGCATATTGACATATTGATAATGATTTCAGAACATGTTTCATAGAGTTGCTTGTAATCCAGAAATAGGCCTACTAGGCTATACAACGTATATTTTGGTGAAATTTGACAAACAGACTGTGTATTTCTTGAGCCAATTGCTTGTTATAGGATAGGGCTAAAGGAACCAAAAAGTTTAACCAAAAAGCTAAGTGTTCTATCTGTTGACGGTTTAGGCGAAAAATTGTCGCAATCTTAAATCATTGACTTTGGAAAGATCAAGTCTACTTCTTAATAACAACATGTCTTTGCGTGCATTTCATCTCCGCTTACGCTTGGGTTTGTTGATGTTGACAAAAAATTCTCTCTCAAAGGTTTACTTATTCTCCATAAGTACGTGAATTTTATTTTTATTTTTTGAATTTTTCCCGCAACCATTTGAATTACGACGCTTAAAACAATATCCTAGTTTTTTATACGAATCTTCAGTGGTTCGTGTTTTTGGCTCTTGGGAATGTAAAAACGATAAATTAAAACGGCCCCGGGTCAAGGTGTTACCATGAGACCTACAGTAATAGGTTATCCCATACAGTATATGAGAAATTTGCTAAAAGGTAAAACGTTTTCCAAAGTGAGAAAAAACTCTCTAAAGGGGACCTTAGCTAAAATCACTCGAAACATTAAATTTAATTACCGTATTGATATTTCGCAATAGATTTATTTTGAAAACGCAACTCTAAAATATTCTGTCTTAATCACAGAACGCACTTCTTTTACCACTTTCTTTGCACTTGAATATATGAAATTTAAGGATAAAAAGTTGTTAAAATCATTCACACGGACAATTGGTTGTTCGAAATGATGTATGCCTGAGCCATTAGGTATGAGAGAGGTCTCTTTTGTTGTAAGATTACAACCACAAAAAGTCTTTTGTCTATCAATGATCTCTCGTTAGCGAGAGAAAGCGGAATGATTTGCTTTTACAGCGAGAGACGTGAGTTTTGATATAGAGATCAGTGTTGCTACCTGCAGAACGTTATTCAGTTATGTGATATACCAACCATTTCATTACGGTAATAAACTTTGTCTCATTAGTTCAAAATTTAAATCTAAACATAACAAAAAGACAGCTAGGCCTATTCCGGAAATATTAGTGTATCAGTTCATCACTTTAAAAATCCTTACTTTTGGCATTTGCGCATTAAAAAATACAAACAGTAATTAATTTGCTAAAACTTATGTCCTGTAAAATTGAATAAGTTATTACATAGACTATACTTTATCATCATGTGTTAGGCAATAGCAAACTCCGCAACCAAACTGGGTATACCGAAGCATAACTTGTAAAAAGTATTTCGACATAAAATAGCTGATCAGATTAAGCAAACAACCGTATTCAAGCAGTCCTATGAACGAGAATATACATAGACAGGGTAGTTAGTACAACTTTGGCTAGTTATTTATCTTAGCTATAGTCTGGATAAATACTTTTTAGTCAGGCCTTTTTAGGAAATATGGTCCAAAACCTTCAAATTTAGAGCAAAAGTTTTTCAAAGTTTTTGAGCTGAGGTTTGAATTTGTTATTCCGTTACTGATACATTATCTCTAGATTAGGTTTAAGTTCGAGCGTCTCGATCGTTTTGTATATAAATGCAGTTTATCCCGTAAAAGTGGGCTGAACATTACTTCTCCTCAAGTCGGACCCAAAGCCGATGGCATTGGTTGGTTATTGAGAACGTTGCATCGACCTTGACTCGATTACAGAAGTTCCCCGTTCTCTGTGTTATATAATACTCACCACTTTCGTCATGGACTAAACACTCCCTCTTAATATTTGTACTCCTTATCATGGATTTTGAAACACTTTTGAGGTGATGTTCGATATTCGCAGATTTTTTATTGTTTACTGTTTTACTTTATTTGGTCAGGTTTAAAAGTTTCTTTACTTTGACCATAAAAATTGATTTTTGATTCGTTGCTTGTCCAATTTCATTGCTAAAGAGCCCACCAATATGTTGCAGCACTTTTTTCAAACTTTTAAATATTGTATCTATTGTAAAATAGTTCATAAAAATTACGTCTACTACAAACTCCGCTATTATTAAAAGTAAAATACAATTATTACTTCACAGCGCCTTCAATCTGAAACGTTATTTTTATAAATTAAACCAGTGTTGACCCTGTACATAAAAATAGTAGAGCTACAACAAGATAAAATTCACGAAATCAAGAAAATTTTTGTTATATATGCCGAGTAATATAAAAAATTGCTATTTTCATACGAATCCCATTTAAATTAACTCATCCGTAAACCATAGTGAAACATTAACTAATCTACCTATGTAAACCTTTTCCTGTTAATTCAAATAAGCATTTTTATAACTTATCCCTCACAATTATACACTGTACTTGTTTTATGAATATGTAGGAATAGTTTGATGATTATAAGATTTTGAGGGGAAATGAAAAGATTATTTGATCATACATCATACATTTGATCATACATTTGAACTGACAAAACTATTAATTCTTACCACTCTACGATCTCAGAACTCAGACTTGATAAATGGTTTGGAAAACCCAAATATCTTCCTAATGTGCCAGTCGTCGTGGACAGAGGATGGAATGCTGTCTCAGACAAAACTATATTCTCTTGACGTAACTCATAGTTCCAGTCAGCCGTTCACGATGACCTTAGTAAATCCTTTCAACCAAAACGCGATCTTTGTTCAACCGAGGATTACTTGATGGTTGTGATTCATGCTGAAAGTGGGACAATTCGCATATATAACGTGATTCATTGGTTAATATTTGTTGTTGTAAATACAATTCAATGTACGTGAATTACTGAGACTAAAATTTGAAATAAACGAATTATCATAATTGTTAAACTAATAAGTACGGTGGCTAACTTGTGTATAAAAAATGATGCCTATCGTAGAGCATTATACACCGATGACCCTAACATATAGCGTAGTGAACTTTATTGTTTCTAGGTTAATTAAGGCTTTATCACTTCACTGAATATTGAATAGCTTTAATTCTGATTTCTTTTCAATCAAGTATTAGGAACTAAGAGATAAGATCTAATTTGACGGTAGAACACTCCGTGGTGAATGGTGATGAGGGAAGAATATCATTCGTAATATCTGGTCTGATGATGGGAGTGTCCAATCGAAATAGATCACTACCACGTATCATGTGTATTTACCGTATCGTGAGTTAACAGTATGCGCAAATGTGTGTTTACAATGTTATTTGGACGTATATCTATTTCAATTCCATAGTCAATTGTTCAACAACCGTAGGAGATCTGTTGGACTGTTGTTCAGCAATCACCACGGCCGTGCCTGAGCGAACGTTAGTCGCGTCTCGTATTTGATTGCCAGCCTGACTGCACTTGACGATTCAACAGAGATGGAAACGTCATTTGCAATCAAATGACCGTTGTCGGCGTTGCTGCTCCAGCGTGTGTCGCAGAGTGTTAATGCCCTCAGTGTTTGTAGGCAACATCATGTTTTTTGGCGGTTATGAGTGAGAATGTGATGTTGGTTTCGGTTTAAACTTTCCAGTTTTGTGTAATTAATCTGAAATATTAAAATACAATTTGTGCATGGAGATACTCTTTTGGTAATCCAATAAGATGTAGTTGTTAACAACCTATTAATGGGACTAAACTACGCAGCAACATTTGCATCTTCTTTGGCCAAAAGGTTATTTAAATACGTAAGCTATAGCGAAAAACTTTCAATTTCATGTGCAGAGAAATTTGAGTTTTTTTTGTGTGTTACCACTACCAGCCTAATGAACTAGAGTTTAAGGTTTTGGTTTTAGGGAGACAGGTTAAATCAACGCTACACAATTCAAAGGGGGTTAAACTTCATTACACTGTTGGTTTACTCTCGGCACCGTTTTCGTATTTGTAAAATGGTGGCCACAGTCAGTAAATAAATAAATGCTAAACGCACCTCTGAAAAAAACATGATTGGTCTACCTCATTATGACGTGCTGATTTTATATAGGCGTTTGACTGGATTTGAACCCGGATCTCGAGGGCGGGAGTCCCACCCTTACAGCAGAGTTACTGGTGCATATTTGTATAGTAATAGTGATTCCCTTGTCTTAATAGTCGAATATAGCATAATCCCTATAGTCAAATAAATAGTTCCTGCATGGGTGTCTATTTAAAGTTGCAATACATTTTGAACCGTAATTTGTACAGCATTCGGGGTTGTACCATTTTGTTTAGAGTAAAAAAAGGACCACAAGATAGTCATTTTGATCAAAATAGTTCCGGCCGTTTTTGTAAAAATCTGATTTTTCTTTTACGTATTGGAAAATCACCCTAAAAAAATTCTAAAAAATGAAAAAAAAAAACGCTTGGAGATACCGTGTATTAGTAGCCTCTTATATACCACACACATACAGCCACACACACACAGCACTTTGATAATCAAAACGAATATTTCCACCCAAAATTCGAACTAATTTTGACTAACACTTTCCCCATATACTGTGTATACTATAGGGGGATAAATTAAGAGTAAATCTTCAAATATTAATTTTGAGCAAATATATTCTGTGTTGGCTATCTGAAGGGGTGCCTACTTGTACACTGTCACTGTGTGTTGCAGTTTGTGTGTTTTGGACAGGCTAAATTGATCGGTCTACACAACTACACCGCAACAACACGCTCACTCGTGCAGCAACCACAATCTATTAACTACACGTGAAATGTAATATACCTACTGTGTGGCGAGGGAGATTCAATTGTCCCCTTCACTAACAGTATTGTTATGATTCCGTTACGCCAAACTTAGTACTGCGGGAGCTGTATGTCTAGATTATTGTATTAGCTGAGAGATATGGTGATCACCTTTTAATCTGAAGGTCGCCGGTTCGATCCTGGGAAAAGTCAATAGCTTTTTGTAAGTTTGAAACTGATTCCAGATGCTTTGGTTGTTGGGCTTTTGAAATGATAGTAAAGAAAGTTCTGGGATTAGTCAATAAAGATCCACACAAGGTGTTCCAATGTGTTCTATGTACTTATCCTTCAACCATGTTTGGGTTAAACTTGCCCAACTATGTCCCTATTTAAAATTTCAACAATATTTAGTAGGATTTTATACTGTGTTATTTCAATTTATCTTGTAATTCTGTAATAGGTGGACGTATTGTTGAAGTGCCTAAGGAAATAGAGGCAAAACTATATGTCCATAAAGAAGATAATTGTTAAGATTACATTTTTTGATTACATTATTTTGCTGCTTGTTAGTAATGCCAATAGTAGGCTATTTGTTAACACCATGCAGCATTAAAGTATCATATTTGACTATTAATACAACAACTTCTGTATCCAATAGTCAATGGTATCATACAGGAATGACTATTAAAATGCCTCGTACGACCAACCTGGTACTTTGAAAAATAATAACATTTATTGGCACTAACATGCATAGCTGTGTATGAAAAAACCGAAAGTTAATAGTAATTTAAAATTGTTCCGGAAAAATTAACAGTAAAAAGAAACGTTAAATTAGAGTAAAAATACTAAGCAAAGAGAGTTAGTTGTAACCGTTTACAAAGCCAACAAGTATAAAGTAATCATTTAATATTCATTCTTTGTGAACTTTTTCCCCACCCACTTTTAAGCTCTATTTGGACTGCAATTCTCACAATTCTTGCCTATGCCACCGTGGTTTATAAAATTCATAGCCCTAAAAATATAATTCTTTCTTAGATAAGCATGAATAATCAGCGTGTATATTGTCATATCGCCTGTGAAGTAGTTATTATGGGTTACATTTTTATATAATTAATTTACATTTTGTACTAAAAGAAGAGTACTGTTAGTAATACACTCCACGCGGTTTGCTCGATATTCGTACGAAACTAATTTTCAAGTGAATCTTAAACGTAAAATATTTGATTTTAAAAATTTTTTGTAAGTATTTACTGTTTAACATGATCAATTCTCCAAGTTCAAATTGTATAGAAGTTGCATTGGAAAAATAATTGCACTTTAAAAAGTAATGCACATTTTGAGATAGAATGAATAAGGAACTTGTGATTATTATGTCTTTAGGAACAATGTTCATCCCAAGTGGGTGTTAAATTAGTTGTTCGTATATGTACTAAGAGAATCTATTAATATTGTTATTATGTTGCAGGTATGATGAATTAATAACAATCACTGACATCACCACTGAGTAACGTGAGTGCATAATCTACATTATGATTTTAGTTTTGCCCTCTGACATTTTCAGTTTTGACATAAAGAGTGTGGGAGTTGACTGATATGCGTTGCGTAACTTTGCAAATTATTTAGTTACCAAGATTATCATCAAAGTTAAACATTTTTGATTTAGAATGAAAATAGTTCATTTCATTATAGTATTAATATATTGATATCGGTTAGTAATTACAATTTTGGTCAGTTGCTTTATTCAAAAGCTTGTGTTACGCTAGATTTTGATAAAACGGTTTTACTTTGAGGTAGAAAAAGCTCAAAAATTACGTAAAACATATTATTGAAAATTTCTACAAAGAATTGTAAATAGGAAAAGGAATTTGGGTTGTTCGAAACTTTACATTTACTTCGACTAAAAATGACTAATAAGTTAGTACCTTAGAAAGATGTTGACGTCTGTGTGACCCACATTTATTTACCTACTTGGGAACCATTGCCTACTTTGGGTTTTAAAACGTTTTAAACAAAGAATCACAAGCAAACCGAGTGTCCCAAGCTGTAAACGTCAGAAGTTGTAAACAAAATAATTATAGAGTAAAAAAAGTATAAACAAATTATACAAAACTCAAAACTATCAACTTATATGTTACAACCTGTACCTGTACAAATATAATCATTGTGAACAAATAAAGAACTAAGATGAAACTAAGCTAAAAACTGAACCAATGCAAAATAAAAACAGAAACAGCACTTTTCTACATAAATGCCAAACGATGAACAACTTAGTTTAACACGTATTCAATTCACCCCTACATCACGTAGTTCCATTGTAAACTGTCTCTAGAAACGTCGCACGTACAAAGCACATAAAGGGAATACAACGCAGGATTTCATAGCAGATAAATACTGGGGGCAATTAAGTACAGCAGCGCCCCGAGCCGTATACAGCAGCGCCCCGGCCGTATACAACGCTATGCATGAGTGTGGCTTCAGCTTGATTGGCCTTGTAAATAATACTGTCGAGATAACCAACCAGTGAATAATTCGGTTTTATTTCCTGGTTCTTAATTGGTCTGAGGTTTTCATTGTACTGTTTTATGTGTGTGTTGAGGGGGGGGGGGGTTAGAGTGGCCATAAAACGTTGGAAAGGTTCTGTATTATAAAGATGAAGAGGATTTTAAAATGTGCTTTTGAATATGAGAGGTTGTTGGTTGAAGCCCGCGGTCTGTATTCCAGGTTGGGACCTTGTCATAAGGAGTTTTCCTAAACCCTTTTCATCCTTTTGGCTCTTTTCCTCTTTCCTAAAAAGCCACTTGTTTTTTTCGCCAACAACACTTCTTCCAAAGCACTGCGATCATTGAGATGTTTTCTTCTTCCTTAATATTCTTTCACATTGTTCTCAGATTTTCGTTTCCTTTACAAATTTGCACTTACAAAAACATAATTTTTGAAAATGAGACACTTACTTGATGTTGTTTCTCTCGAGCGTTAAAACTCTGAAAGACATTTTAAATAGGATTTACGTTTTAGAGTCTGAAATTCGCTTGCAATACTTTGAGTAAACAATTGTAACGTCTTGAAACAAATGTTGTATAATCAATCAGTTCGTGGTGAATAATGGAAGAAATTCTACCTGACATGTAAAAAAATATTTGGTGTGTTGCTGGTTTAGTCTTAGCGTATCGTACTTCGGTGTGGAGAGATGGCACAAAACATATGGGCGTTTATGTGTGCTTAGAAAGCGTATCTTTTTAATATTTTACCAGATAAAGCCTCTGGTGTGAACAAGAACAAAATATTTCCGTTAAATCTTTCCTAGTGGAGAGCGGCTGGTTTCTGGTGGAGAACAATAGTAGTCCACCCTTAGCTGTCGGTTTGCCCTCGTTAAATAAAATCAAAATTCCCAAAGAGAGAGGACAATTATTGTCTTTCTCACACGAAAATCCATTTCATACAGAGCATTGACCTGATCCTATCATAATTTTTTTACTGTGTAATAAATAATTACCTAGGATCGCTTCGCAGACAAAACTATTTGGTAATTAGTCAAAACGTAAAAAAAATAATTGAGTGCGAATGTAATAAGACGCGTTACCTGTATTTATTTATTTTTGTTACTCTAAAAAATAACAAAGACTTACAATTTGATTCAAGCCTTCTCGGTGACTCGGTTCCCGACGTCGCCATAGATTACGCGCGCTTCTCTCATAAATTGCCGCCAAAAGACGCGCCAGCCGTTACGGTCTGGGTGGAAAGGTTGTTACAACTGCTGGAGATTAATTTTACAAGGACAGAGGTAATTTCTTATCGCAAACTGAATTACTTGGGTGATATTTTATTTTCTATCGTAGACCATTTGGCACGACCTTTTCAAGATAGTTCTTCTACGTGCTTAGTTTTGTAACATTTTGTTATTGAGTATTACAATTGCATGCAGATGGTGGTAAATTTAACGTAGAACATATTAGAAGTTAATTAAATAAAAGGTGTGCCTTATAAAATAACAAAAATTAGTACCTATTTAAAATGATATTTTTAATTGTAACATAAACGGCTAACTCTGAATCATATTGTTACAACGCTAACGTTGAAACTATTAAAAATATTCGTTCACTTTTACTGTTTAACTTTTTGTTGCTGCAATAATTGCCTATGTAAAACAAATTAAACCTCTTAATCTTGGAAAATACGTTTGGAAAATACGTGTATGAGTAGTTTAAATATTATGAAATAATAAAAAAATTAAAAAAATCATTTCAAAAATCAAATATTTTGCTGTAATCATGATTAATTCCAGGAAAGGATAAGACAATCTTACGTTGGTAAAATGTAAAACGAGAATAATTATTACTTTCTACATGGAACCAGAGATAGTATAAAAGAAAATCAATCACTTAGGTTGAAAATAATGTGCAATACATGTACTAAACAGCATTGCGTTACTATGAAGAAATCTTCAATACGTTATTATGGAGAACTCTTCAAAATACACGCGTGTATGGCTTCGTACCAGTGAGCATTACCCATCCAACGCTGGATGACGTTCTCAACCCGACGAGTGTGTAAGTGTGTTTCAAAAGAGTTCCCGACCGTACAGCCCTGAGTGTAAAGACGGGAGAGATGCATCAGCAAATACAAGGCTCAGCACAACTGTCTCACAGACTCGGGAATATCAGCTGATTGACTCTCGTCTGTGAAACGTCGAGTATTGCTGGATATAAGACTCTTGCTTTGTCTTTACATTTCTTGATAACTTAATATGAGGCTTCGTGTTGTAGGCAGCAGATGTAATTAATATTGGGAATTCGTAAACACATTTTTGAGTACGGTTAGAGTATAGTCGACTTAAAATGTGTATTCAAAATAGACATTTCTGCATAAACATTTATCGTGGTAAATGCTATTTCATACATCACATATAACTCATTGATGATTCCCAAGCAGTGTTTTGCAAAATCCCTCTTAGAAAATCCCAAAAAAACATACTTGAGATTACGTTTTGAGAACATTTGTCTAAAGTTTTATACTAAAAATCGACATTACTGCATCGTCCAATACATCATCCTAAACTTCATCTGTGAGTCTCAAGTAGAGTATTGCAATATCTCTCAGACAGGAGGAGGACTTGTTTGTAATTAAAAACCTAAACATTGTATCTACGTTCATCCAAACAAGAATCAAATTGTACTGCCAATCAAGTATTTGATGTTTTGCCAAGCTAAATTTAGCACAAAAGGAGTTGTTTTCAATCCTGGCCCCTTTGTTGCATTGGGTCGCCATTGTATATTCTCCGATGAAGCTGGATCACTGATGTAAACGCTGCGGGGCAGATGGAATACTCTTGTATTGCCTCTTTCAGGCGTTCCAGACAGTTCAATTCTTCTCCAATACTAATTAAATGTCTCTCTGGAATTTTAATTGAAATGTGGTTTCTGTTAAGATTAAGGTTTTTTTACCTTTTAAAAAGCTGTCATTTAATGCGGGGGGTTTTAAAATCGTTTGCATTTGTTGCATCAGTGCTCAGTGCCCGTGTGAACTCGAAGTTAATATTTGAGGACGGTGCAGACCATGTACCGTATAATATGAAATCGTATATCATGCTCAAAGATTTTATAATTTCGCAAGCGTCGTTTTAAGGTTTATAAAAACATCCGAATACATGTTCTAAGATAGTTAACGATTCCAGTTCACGTTCTAAAGACGTTTAATCGTACCCTATAACATTAATACTCTTAGGTTCCTATAAAGTCCTTAGCAATGTCTTGAGTTTTATCTCCCTATGGTATTTAAAAAAAATGCTAACCATAAGTTAATATTTTACGTTTGTGTAAAACGTAAATATGTTCGAAATGATATTTTATCATTGAGTAATTTATTTTTGGAGTCGATGAAATATAATATTTACAAGATATTTTAAAGCCAGCTGTCACGAAGAAAGAAACATGTCACACTATTGTACGAACTCTGTTTATGTTGCACCCATTATCGGTTGCGACAAATTCAATTCCTTCACTTTGATCGTTTGCCAATAAATACATTCAACCTAAACTCTATTGTTTGCTAAATTGACGATTAATCAATATTTCATTCGATAAAAGCAATATCTGTGCAAAATACCACGAGCAACCTACAAACTGTCCATAACGTAATTAAAGTTTCCTTGAAAAATACTCTGAGAGAAGCCTAACTTAAGGACCTTAACGAAATGATTTTGATACAAGTTTGATGGAAATTGGCAAAGTAACTGAGCTATGTTTCAATTAGCGATGTCAAAGTGCGCTTCGTTTGCTTGTAATGTGATATGTGCTCTGAGAAATATGTCCTCTGTTCGATATCAAAGTAATGCATGCTTAAACACGTTATCGAGATACAATAAGGTGTAAGTAATTTATTTAGTAACGAATTTTGTAACCGCTTCATGCTAAAATGCTCTACAGTGTGAATAATTTAACCATATTGGGAAATAGTGGTAGTTTTTGAATAAGTTGAATTAATATATTGACGTCATAAAAATAGTTGAAGTTATCTATTCAATGTTTTCTCTGAATAGGATAGTTTCTGAATTACCATTGGTGGCACATGTAAGTAGTTCACCCTATATAGCATACCTGAATACCCACGACATTTCTGTTGCTGTGTTGATTCTACTATAATTTACGATTATTGATTTTGAAATTTTATAACTATGGTTTCATCTTCAATTGTTGAAACTTATTTAGAATCACGCTATTAAACAATAAATCATAATGGTGGTTTTCGCAAGCAAGTTGTGGGCAATCGCAAGCATACGGAACAGCCTCGGAAATTTCGCACAATGGTAAACCATTAACTTGTATTTCAAATCTCCTTGGGCTAAGCCCCACAGTCGTCCGAAGTAGAGATTTTAAAATTAAATAGTGATTAATTTCCATGTAAACAAGCAAAAAATACAATGTTTACATATTCGTAGTTTACGTTTACTTTGTATTTTATTTTAGAAAATTATTACTTTTACTGAGCCCCAATTCTGATTGAATAAAAAAAAAGTAAAGTGGTTACGATTTTATACCATGGTTGAACGGAATGTACGATTTAGTAGATATTGATTCTCCAATTCACTTCGTGACATGCAATTTTTGTCCAATTTCCCAATTATATTAAATCAAATTGCGGATGAAAACACATAAAAGGCTTTATTTTACTCAAGTATTTTGCCGTGTGATTGTATAAAGGATCAGTGATATCTGAGTCAATTTTGGAGGCAAAAATGGAATCCAAGCCTTTGACGATTGGAGACGGAATCCTTGCACAGATCAGACGAACGCCTTTTAGACGACATTGCCTTTTGTGAAGCTCAAAGGTGAAACCCCGATTTGTTGTTTGTCAGTAGTAAATCAATGTAAAATCGTCTTTTGAAAGATATAAAAATACGAGATCAAGTTACATCACAAGAATTTACCAGTCATTAAAATAAATACTTATTTTCTTATTTTGTGTGTGATTCTTTCGTGTGTTTTCTTTTATGACTTAATTTACTCCAGCACAGTTTTAGCACGGTTATAATGTCTAACCTGACAATAACAGATAAAATTGATGAACACTTTAACTGGAAGTTGCAATTAATGTCGGTAGTATGTTTATATGTTTTGAACCTAAAGAAATGAACAAAATGCGATCTATTTGAACAATTATTCATAATCTTTAGTATGGATACGCTTTTATTTTAATTTAATTTCATACTAAAGCTATATATTTGTCTTTGAACACGATTGGACTGATGGCTAGAACTTCTCTCCTGTGGGAGGATAGCTCATTAAGACTATAAATTTATTTGTCTTGTTTCTTGTAGGAGGGGGAGGGGGTTTTAACGGATTGACCTTTTTGAAAGTGAAAAAAAAAAATATAAAGTAACCTTGCTGTTTTGAACATTGAGAACACAAAATAAAAAAAATCAATTCACACAAAAAAACTTAGGAGAAAAACAAACCAAAACACCAACTTGTTAAAGGCATATAAATAAAATCTAACAAATTGACATATTCTGAGTGGAACATAAAGATTTCATCCCCTCGTATCGTCGAGTGTGCTTGAGAATTCATCCCTTCGTATGAAACCGCGATCAGTGACCACTTTGCATGTTGACATCGAGGTGGCGCTGTTGGTATTGGAACCTGCGGTTGTATCATGCTTCAGGTGACGTGGCGTTCAATATCATGTTAGTAGAAAACTCACTTTACATGACATTGTTCAGCGGTGAAGAATTGAAGCTAATATATATATATATATATATTGTGCTTTAAATTGGAGTTATTTCTGAATAGATAGTTAAGAAATTTTGATTTCTAGTTTGTTTATAGCTTTTATATGGAATAATTTAATAGTTTTTTGCATGTTATCCACACTTACAATTACGCTATTTGTATTTGTAAAATTTTACTGAGGGAATGGTCAAACCCTGGTCTACTACAACCTAATGTCGAACTTTGGTTATCATCAATTATTGATTGGCCAATGGCAAATGAAATCTGGGTCCAGAAACGATCTCGCTTGGATTTGAACCAATGACCTTTGGTTTCGAAGGCGATCACTATAACCACTCTGCTGGAGACGGTTATTCATCTAGTTCCCGATCTATACTTATTTATTCATTGCCATAACTCAGTTTATAACTTTTATACCAGCTGACAATAAAGTTTCTGACGCAAAGAAATCCTAGTTGATATTAAAGTAGGTCTAGTTAGTATTATTGTACATAGTCAACGGTATTATCTAAAAATATAGTGTTTCCATTTGGGAAGGAATTTGGGGTTTTTATACGGGGTTTCCTCTAATGGGCAATGCAACTTAAAATGATTAAATATGAAATAATCCCAATATATTTAAAATTTTATAGGTGATAAGTGCAAAAAGTATTTGAATGATAAAAGGGGTTTTAATTTATTACCTAAATCGAAATACTTAGAGCTGTTATATTGTGTGGTTTTTGTTCCTAGTCATAGTCAAAAAGTATTATAGTAACAATGTGTCAGATAAAAATTCGACCAAACTGTCAGTCTTAGCTTCGTTCACCTCACACTCTTAGAGAGACAAATATCTCTAAGAAAATATACTTTTTTATGCATGTATTAAAAGTTGAGGAACGACAAAAACAGGAACCTGGCAAAACAATCGCTAAACCTAATGACGACACCTCCATGCTACGTCACAGAAAACAAGTCTAATATCTGAAAACAATAGATCTAAAGCATAAAATTGCTTTCATTAAATAATTAGCAAAACAATAATTAATTATAGCATATAACAAGTGCGCTGGTACTCCAGTGGGAAATTGCGTTTATAAAAATAATAATACTTTGTTGCAATTATGCAGATGCCAACTGGTACAAATTGCGTCCATCAGGTGTTTAGTAAATCCATATTGTTGCAGTCATTAAAGTGTAAACTGTCATCGGAAAATTACGGTTATCAAATGTTTAATGAAGCAATAATTATAGATGGTTGCTAGTGTTCGGATACAAACTGTTACCTAATGTTAGCAACAGCTGTGTGATAGCGTTTAGTTTGACGATAGTTAACTTTCGATAACTATTTGATTGCTTAAACACGGGAGTTGTGTGGATAGTTAACCTTTGTGTACATAGAGATAAAGTTAGCATTTTAATTTTAAATTTAAAGATTAACATAAAATACACAATTTTCTTCACGGGCTATTAATTGATTAAAATGCAGTACTTTTAATTTAGTAGAACCCATAGAATTTTCGTAACTGCACATTGCTAGCGGTTTTTACAACATTGTTCCATTTGAACGAATTATTGTTGGCTACTGCTAGTGTATGATGAGATATCTGATCTAGTTTCTGAAAGTAATTGAAGTAATATAAGGAATCTTGAAATAGCCTTAAAAATATGGGAACTAAGTTAAGTTATTGCAATGAATTTCAAATACTCAGGACACCTTGGACCTATGGGCCGGCTGCAGCCGATTTATATTCAATACGATATTAGTCAATTGACCCTCTTTTAGAGTATGCAACTACTGTCTGAATCCAGTATTTCTCTTTGAAATGAATATTTACTCTTTGGTATGAAATTCACAGTTGAAGGTTTTTCATTCATAGTTGAAATTCATAGGTGTTTTCCTTATTGAATGTACGTAATTCTTATTTAGTTTAGGAAAACTAAAAAAATCTGTTTAAGTTATCTTGAACTTAATTGAAATTAATATTATGTCTATTTTACTAACCTTCAATTTTACATTATTTGATATAACCTAAAACAATATTGATATTTTATAATCATTACTTTCTATGCGATATGACATGTTTGCTTCCTAATATTTTTGATTATGTTAGTAATTCAAATGGTCTTTTTAACATATTGAACAGAAACAAAAATATCGAGTTTTAAAACATTGTCTCTAAAAAACCACAGTGATGCACAACTAACCACGGTTATAGTTGTTGACCAATCATAAACTAATTACCTGGTCACATTCTTCGAATAATATTATACTGATTTTGGCTGCAAAATCGCTGATACAATGTAGCTGAGTAATAAAATACCGATTTGCAGTACATCTAAATTTGTGTGTTTAAACCTCACACATAGTAAAATTGATTATGCTATGATTTGAAGACCGAAAGAGTTAATATAGACTTATTATTGATAGGGTAATATACTAGACGAAAATACAGAAAACATTGACTTATAGTACAATTGAATGTGTGTTGCAAATGGTCACATTTATTTCACCATGGCAAGCATGAACTAATAATAATTTAGAGGCTGAAATACCTTGTACAGAATGGTATTGGCTCAGGCAAAAAAATAAATGAAAAGGAAACTTCGAAAAATTGAATAAGACAGAGAAATAAGTCGTTAAGAATCGATTTGCAGTAAATCTTAACTCTTTACTTTAACTTGCGCTAATTGTTTAATTGATCATATGATGATTTAGAAACTAAAAACCACTGTTATTAACCTCGGAATAAACCACAAGAACAGGCTGCATAGTCATATAATCATATAATAAGGAATAATTCAACCGTATAGGTCAGATCGGACACAGAATGTAACTAAATGTGTAATGTAACTATTTATAATTCAAATACTAAAAGTATTAACGGGAAATTCAGTCTGATGTTAGGACAGTGATATAACTCGCCTGTAATGATATACTGATGGACACTGCTGAATTATTTACCTTGATTCGGTTTAGCTAAAACGTTCCCATTAAACAAAACGTGCGGCCGATCTGAATTTATTGACGAATGGCCGTAAATGGAACATTTCTGCAAACATTTTACGCTTAAAAAATATAACGAATAATCAATGTGTGGTTTGTTCCATTAGGAATAATTTGTGGCTTTGCTAAGTGATTATTATGATAAATGGGAACAATTTGCTGTTTTGTCGCGGGGAGAGAATTGTGTTTCGCAAGTTCAAATTTTCTTTAAGTAATTTAGACTTAACCCTTACTTATTAAGACCCTTACCGCTTAACCCTTACTAATATAGACTTCGAAAATAGAACAACCCAAATTGAAATTCTATTGGGATTTCCATAATCCATAGTTCAATCATTATAATGTGAATATTATTATGCAAACTATATAAATAAAGTAATTGCCATTCAAATTGATTTCTAAAAGTTATGTGTTTATATTGTTGTGCCATTACTTTGAAATTTGAATAATTTTTAAATAGACATTTTTACTGATTTTTTACAAACTTTACAATATTACACGTAGGTCTACGCCACACTAAACGCGGGCGCTTTGCTATGAAGGAATCTCATAAACCTCGTTAACACGACTGATACCAAAAACGGTTGATAATAAACCCTTTAAAATAACCCGAACTATTTTAATATCCCGCTCGAGAAACCTAAGTATAGAAATGGATACAAAATTTTATTATTGTTTAGAAAGTTGAAGTTGAGTTTTTTTTTTTGTTCTTCATGCTTTTTACATGAAACACTCTAATGCATATAGCTTTAAATATCTTTAAAAAATCCAGTTTATAAGATTTTAAACAATGATTTCTTACAGATCGGTATATTTGACTGTAAAATCGAGCATTTAACTTTATAATTTTACTAGGCTTAAATATACTCTTATTTCAAAGTGATAAGCACACAACAAAACATAATGGAAGTGTGTAATATAAGCCGATTTATTGTGTTTGAAGTTTTCCCGCTAAAAATCATCAGATTCCCGCGTAATCCAACACCGGGGTGAAGGAACTCTGTGGCAGGTAAGATAAGTGAAATACACAGGGTTTATAAGTCATTCAACCTTTGTTCGAGGTTAAACATCAGAGGTTGGTTATCTTTGAAGTAAAGGGGTTGTTTTAGAGATTAAAGAAATATAATATACAGTGATAAAGAACCGTATCATGTCATAGTAGTTCATGGAAAAATTATCTATGTGTGTAATTATGGCAATATTAATGCATTACCCTGTAATATAAATATCAAGTACAACATATATTTAGGGAGTGAAGTTTCATTTCACTTAGAATTTCAAAAATCGCATAGGAATAAAAGACTTATGTTTTAAAAACGAACTTTGAAAAAAAATGAGTTAAAAAGTTGATAATTTATTTAAACTAATTAATTAATTACCGAGTTGCCTAAACGTTGCTATATTATGACTATATTATGATTATGTCAGTTATGAAAGTCTTTCCTTGAAATAAGAAATGATATTATTTTAACCAAAAAAATAAAAATTAAAAATGGTTAAAATATTTATAGGAGCAATCTCGATAGGCGGGATTTTATATAATTCAAAAATACTATGAAAAGCTGCTGTGCTTTTAAAACGGCTCACCTTATTCAAAAATATTACATTATAACAGTACAACTTTTTGAAAAATGCAAATATCTGCCAATTGTGAAAGGCGCGAAAATATATTTTCCTAATATTGTTGTAGTCGAAGCTGACTCGTATCGGTATTGATTTCCAGATCGCAGTTTCAAATGGGAAAAGCATTTCCATTAATGCACTAGGCGGTCGCTGCGAACATTTATTACAACTGATACTCTGCTTGTATCTTTGTCGGGCGGTTACTTTGCTTTGATTGACATAGTAGGCTATATTTCATCCATATTACATTCGGAGTATCTATTTTCATTATCTGTTTTATCCTTTGAGTGTGTTTGGAATTGTTGTTTAGTTATGTAACGAATTATTTGACTTGTGTGTATTCCAAATTTTCGTGTTGGTGTTTTGCTGTTTACTGAAGCTTTTTAACCGTGCAGATATTTAACTGTGTGGCATTTAAACTATGCCGCCTTAATCTATGCGGCATTTAGTTATGTTTCCTTTTAACTCTGCAGCTTTTGCAAGTACAATCGAGACGCAATCGTTATATCTTGACCGGTTTATGTCGGTTTATGTATACTTTAAAAGTCTGCAATCTTAATGAGTACTAAACAGATGATTTAATTATGATCTTTGACTATACAGGGTGTCTGGTCATCAGTGTTACAAAAATTGTTTTTGGTGTAAGTACAAAGTAATTGAAATGAGATGATGCATATAAAAGGTTCCATGTCTAAAAATTAGCATCCCAAAGAATTATTTTAAGTTTTCAAACATTACCGTGTGTTTAAACAAAATACAGCAATATTTCAATTACCTGTAAATGGATTTGAGTAGACGATGTCATTTTCGTATTTTACATTAAATTTTGAATAATATTGATAAAAATGATGGAGGATCAATAGTAAAAACTCCATTGTTAATAGTTCCAAGATAACAATTAATGTCTACGACAAAAATAAAACATAAGCATTATGTTCTATTTCTTATACAAGAATATTATTCACACATCTTGCTTCAACAAACTCTATTTCCAAACTAAACCAATGTTTACAAAAACATGTTTACAAAAATCATCTGACAACAAAACATATTTAAACACAAATAAATCACATGATAAAAAGAACAGACTTAATGATAAAAAGAACATACTTAATACAACATGCATTTTTTACACCCTGTATACAAGAAGGTAGCAAAGTATGGTGCGCCATTTTAAAAGCTTTCCAACCATATGCTACACTATTGAGGTCAAGATCTGCATGTTCGCTTTACGATGTTAATTTCCTAGTTTCTAAGAATCTTGTCTAAGAAACTTGTCAAACTTGTTATTTCCGAATCCTTTGCACCAACCCTTTTGTTTACATACGAAAAACATTAGCATTTTTAAACACATTGATAGATTTAATTCTAGGTGGAAATAAACTATGTATTTGTTCCGTACTTAGAGAACACTTCGGTTCATCACATTACAATGGACCCGTCAACAGTCCAAACTCAACAAAACAGCAAAGACTCATTGTGACGTCATTGGACTGGGAAACGGTCGAAACCTTTCATCAAGCTTTCAGCTGACCGTGTTGACATGTGATTATTCTTCCTCCCATTTCCGTCTCGCGTGATCCACGAACAATCGGTCAACAACTTTATCAAGACTAATCCAGGCTGCAACACGATACAAAGAAATAAAGTCTTCAGCAGTAAATTTGCTGGCAAAGTGTAATTCCAATATTCTAGTTGTATTACAAGTTGGTAAATATGGGAAATCAAAGATAATAATGTTTTGGGTCATTATTGTTTGGAGTAAGACGCTTTTATTAGGTTGTCTGGGTAAAGTGGTTAAAGTGCTCGCCTTCAAATAGACGGTCGCTGGTTCGAATGTAAGAGATCGTTGGTTTAGGCTAACATGTTAATTGTCATTATGCTATCAATAAATGCTCTATAACAAGAGGTCGATGTTAGACGATAACAAGACTAGAGTTTGGACCGTTTCCTTATAAAAAACTCTTAACAAATGGAAATGGTGTAAACAATACACAACACTCCAGCGTGAGTTATACAGTAAATTCATTATATTATCCGAATAAACCAAAGTATGGGTTTTGCTTACCTAAGACACATAAGTACACAGCACATAACACATAAGTACACAACACACAACACATAAAATATAACACAACACCCTTAAAACATAACACATAACGCATAACACATAATGCATAACACATAACACACAACACATAACATATAACACAAAACACAAAACACATAACACATAAGTAACTCATTATAAAATGCATAGTGTTCTTACTGTAATTTATCTGCATTTTGGGTAGATGAGGAAATTATTAAAAATAAGTGTATCAATGTTTCTCTACGGTACTTTTATCACAATTCTTACACTATTGTATCAGTTGCTGTAATTTCATCTTAAAATACTAACTTTTCCTAAGTTTTAAGACTCAGGTACAGTTTAAATGTACAGGAAATCACAGTTTCTTCACAGGAAAAAAAAATTTCTTCCAAGTCATATATAATGAACGCGTGATACTATTTTATTATACACAAAGACGAATGATACATTTGTTTAAACACAGGTGTTGCTAAGTCTGAATCAATACTCGATGGCAGGCACGTCCTCGACAACGGTTATTAACTGATTAAACTTTGTTGTGTTGTGATATGTTGTTTAATTAACAATATTTACTTATTCGAGGTTGTTCTGCTTAGCCGGTATTATGAGAAAACGACACAACTGAATATTTAGACGAGAAATCTTGTAAAAATACTTTCCTAGTTGCATTATTTTCTACATTGGAAGAAAAAAAGGTTTGGTTATTAATAATTTCACATATGCAGTAAAATGTTGATGTATTCCTACATGAAATGTCATAAGCGACCTTTGGAAATTACTGTATTTTTTCTATCAATTAATATTGTCTTAAAACTTAGGTCCGTAAACTTAGATAAATGATAATTTTATTATTATTATTATTATTATTTGTTGTCATGAGAGCCGAAGCCCCCTGACTGCTTACCCGGTACCTATCCTACAGGACATACCCGGGCCCCATGATGTAGGCCGAAGCTTACGCATCAACCTTTAGCACATCATGGGCGGATGACTTAAGGTCATCAGGCTCGCCGGCTGCCGAAGCAGACCCTTCGGAAAGAGGGTTGCCCCTCAATCCTAACCAGGGATTCCGGCTGCTTGTTTAAGCGTCACTCCACCTGGGTTCCACTAGGTCGGAACCTAGAGGTCCATAGTAGAGCGCCCCGACGCATTTAGTGCAAGCAACACTCGGGACCTATCTCATCCCTGACAGGCAGAACCCGCCATCAATAGCCAGGAGGAAGGGGACCATCAGCACGCTGACGGGGGGAACCCCAACCTCCCATTTACACCGCTGCCCGATCGAGGCCTGACCCATTGCTGGGAACCAGAGATATCCAGAGCGATAGATCCCCAGATACCCCTGGCGGGCTCGGACCCAGCACCCGATCTACTTCGTTTGCCCGTCAGACCCAACATCACTGCCAGGCCATCAGGGTTTCCCAAAAGGAGGCAGGTATAGAAGTGGGACCCACCCGGATGAACCTATCCACCAGAGGTGGCGACACCCTTGACTCAATTGAGGTTCCGGGAAGAACCCCCCACACTCAAGATAACCATACCGTCCGTGCTCAGAGACAGGGATAGGTTTGCATAAGTACCTACAAACCGTTGCCCTCACACTGCGGAAAGTTACGTTGCCCTTGAGTGTCCCCGTGAGCTGCGGGTACTTGCCCGTTTTCACCTCCAGGAAAGGTTACTTCCAAAGTCGAGGATTTGCCCACTGAATGCTGGTCGCACACCACAAGCAGGCCGAAGCCCAAAGTACCACAGACACAGGTAGGTTAGAGATTATGATGTACTTCCATCTCTCCTAGAGCTAAACACCCCTCCATCCTGGATAAAGGAATGTCACTGGGACCCGATGCCCAGTCGACCATGTCTGTGGCCAACTTGAAATGCCGATACCAACACGGAGCATTTACCTCCCCTCTGGGGGCTAGGTATTTCACCTCCCAGGACGAGGCTACTTCCAAAGTCGAGGATATGCCTCACAAAATGTCAGTCGAACACAACAGGTAGGACTCAGTCACAACCACAGTTACAGGTAGTTGAGGAGAGGCGGAATTAACGGCGTCACTGAGAGCTAAACACCCCCCCCCACCCTGAATGGAGGGAATGTCACTGGAGGCTCCCCCTAAGGGGCTGGCTGACATCGAACTGCACTCACGGTCAAAGGAATTTACAAGGGTTGGAAGGGTCGCCCGCCTAAGCCATATGGAACTGCACTCACGGTCAAAAATCGGTCTTTCACGGCTGAACGCTTCGCTAGCCAGTAATAAAAAGTCATCTGTTTATTCCGTCCTCTGTCTTACTTTATCCAATCTATCTATATATTAATATCTATATCTATATATTAATAGGCAAGCATGTTTCTTTAAAACCTTTTTTCTCAGCTCGTGTGCATCGCAGAGAAAATCCACGCATACCGTTAGAAAGATATTTTCCTGTAGAAGTGCAGAATACATTTAAAAATTAAAATAGGCTCAAATATAAGCACAAAAAGTGGATTAGAAATTCAAAAAAAATAACATGGGCTTTATGCGTTGCCATGTTGGCGACGAAATAACAACAAAATATAAACAGAAAATCAAAACGAATGGAAGAAATTACAATCATATGTTTTATTTACAGCGTGGGGTGAAAATAGAGAAGCCTGTACCCTTACATTCCATTCCCATGTTAAAGTTGTCACCAGTTTTTTTTATTAAATTCGTCGTGGTTGATGTTAGCCACCAACAGATTGCGCTGATCTAAATGACTTATTTCTGTCGAATACACAATGTTTCTTACCAAGTCAAATTTATGGAATGACTTATTATGAGCAATAGCAACTGTTATGACCCATCAACTTTGTCAGCAACAAAAAATAAGGTAGAAAATAGGCCTAGAATTTAAGACATGCATTCGCTGACTGGCTCACAAAACTATGTGTAAAACAAATTGCGACAGCTGGTCCATATAGATGGGATGTCTACTTCAGTATCCAAAAGTCAATACAGTACAAGAACATTGCATGTTTTGGCCTTTGGGTCGAGTTTTCGACCACTGGACGACCACTAGTACTTTATTTAATACACGTTTTAGTGTCTGTCCCAATAAATATAAGACTAAATAACTATTTCTGCTAAATTACTTCTTGTAGTTTATTAGTTATTTACTAAATTACTTATATTGAACAATGCAATTTGAACAATATAATTGTTTATAATATATTTATGAGCAAATCTTGGTCACCAGGAACTATATATACATTGAACAAATAAATTACTGGATCTAAATATTGGGATGTGTTAACACGCTAAATTATTACGCTGAGAAATGAGTAGATTATTAAACTAAGAAGATAATACGGCAGTGTATATATACAACAGTAATAACATGTCAAACGTAATAATTTGCGAGAATCTATATAAATAAAATTAGAGTTTTGTCTGCAGCTTATTAGTGTTGTAAGACGTGTATTATTAATCCACTAATCCAATGTAAATTACTTAACAATACCACACTATTCCTATTTCCTATTCCCTTTTCACCCTATTGGGACCGGCCAGGAATGTGAAAGTAGAAAAGAAAACAAATAATTGATATGGTTAACATAATTTATTATACATTTGAACATGCAGCTTTACAAAAAACATTTTCTATTTTTTGTAATGGAAAGAGGCCCTTTTAACATATTCGAATCTTGAGATTATTCCACTGTCATACTTAGACTTAGATTGTTTGATATTTTCCACTGATAACATATATTTTTTGTCCTTTGATTTTCTCTGTGTATTCAGACTTCGTAAACCTATATAAACATCTATTTGTACATTTCTTAGGACTTCAACAAATTTGAAAATGTTAGGATGAAATGAATTAAAATTTCGTCCGAACTTGGAGTGAAAGGCCTCACATGCGTTTGTAGTTCTCTCCGAAGTGATGTCGCCTGAGGCCCACAGATGTGGAGGGAAGAGAGAATCTCCTGCTATGTAGGTGTCTACCATGTAATCAGCAAATGGCACAGCAGGGGGCGGCATTGAGGACATGAAGTCTTCTGTGAAGCAGTCTTCCACTCCCTCCGCTGGAAGCAGCGACAGGCCAAAGATCCACCGCAGCCAGCGTCCACAGTCTGAATCTTTGTCTTTGTATTCCTTAGCTAGGCCCAAATTCTGAATCTTCCTCCACCAAGATTGGGTGAGGTGAAAACGGCAACCTGAAAATACAAAATCAATTTAGTAGTATAAACCCCAAAAATAATGTATACATTTTAAATAAAATAGCTAAAACTGTACAAGAAGGATGACTCGTACTGCATTGAACAAGTTTGCTCATACCATGTTTTCAGGGTTTGGCTCAATAAGACAATAAGTCATTTATTTAACCAAAATAACAATTACATGCATTGGTCATGTCATTTAACAAAACATACAATACGAACTCAACTTGTATGTTTGTGAACAAGCCTTTTTCTGAAATGAACTACATGAAAAGAAAATTTCGAGCTTCTCTCACTGATGAACACTTAAAATCCTTGTTAATTAATGGTACTGCTAAATTGTAGCTTAAGTGGGGAGATATTATAAGTACAAATCAGTTTCCATCAATTTCTTTTTCTTGTGAATAAAAATAGCTCCTGTAAAAATTGACTTATGTCTTCCTACAAAATATAAAATACAACAACTATAAATACGCCCGCCGCAGCAAACCTGCAGACTAAGCGAATTTCCATTTGCCTGATTGGATTTGCACTAAAATGTCTCATTAAAAATATCACATATATCCCAATTTAAATAACATTAGTTTAACGAGTACTTAGGTTTGCTGAAACTGGGAGGGTAAAAGGTGTTTTTTTTGTAAAATGTTAATAGTTTAGTATGAAATAAATGCATTTTCCAAATTTAATCAAAATATGTTCATAAACAAGCAAACTACAACAGTTTAACCTTTGACTATTAATACAACAACTAGACATTCCATCCCCATGTTAAAGTTGTAGCCAGGATTTTAATCAAATTTGTCTTACTGTCGGGGAAATAAATATGTGCACTCGAGTTTGAGCCTAAATATCTCTGAGATGAATTATCCGATTTTGTTGGAACAAAAATTAAATGTAAGCTTGTTTAAATATATTTTACGTGATAACAATTTAAAAATTTTCCGTTAACCAGAAAAATTTATTTAGTTGAAAGATCCTAAAAAGTACCGGTTTTAAAGGAACTCTGCACTAACACTGAAGTTTAAAAATTAATTGTAAACAAACCACTGAGCCAATCTTTTTTGAAATTGTTATGGCTTATTGGTAGGTTTATTGTCAACATTTCCATGCATTTTAAAATGTTTACTCACAATGGTTTTTATGCTGCTGTTAATTTTTAAAACCTATGCTAACATCGTTAATAAGACGCTAAAAATTTCGTTCAAAATACCATCGTGTTTGTCGTGACACAAGAAATAACACCAATATGATAGATTTATAATGCGAACAAAGGTGTTTTTTAAACAGATTTATATTTGTAAACAAAAATTTTTCCCGCGACTGGTAGCGGGCCGACTCGTGTTTGTACGATATTTCACAGCCGGGCGGGAGTGCGGCGAATCTGCGACGTTGCCGATGTGTACCTGGCCACCACACTGACATGGCATCGGTATTCACTCACGGCAAACAACTGTGTATATCAATATTTAGTCTGAAATTAACATAAATTTACTAACACAATATTCTAATTAACTAGCCATGAAACAAATACGTTATAATAAGTTACTATGGTGGTAAGAAAAATTAATTTTGTATTACAAGCCTGTTTTGTGTTGATTGAGCTAGTTAAAAAATGATAACAGCTAAATGCCAAGTAAGTATTTTCCACCAGTATTTATTTTATGGTTTCTTTAATTTGCCACTTTTAAATATACAACTGAGAGTAGAAATCGGAGCGGTCATCACCCTTTCCGGGAAGTGTTGCGTTAAGCTGGAATATCCGATGAGTAATGGAATGTAAACATTATCTGCCCACTTTCTTGAGCTATGGTCGCTATGAGAGATGACTAACCAAGCTAACCAGTTCGTCTTAGATTTTTACACTGGTAACATATATTCGAAAATGCCTCCTCGCCGGAATTTTTCCGATGGTGAAATACAGATGATAGTTAGTGCGATTTGTCTCTTTCGTCAGTGTGGTGGCCAGGTACACTTTGGCAACGTCGCAGATTCGCACGCGGTCCCACCCGGCTGGGAAATATCGTACAAACACCAGGCGGCCCGCTACCAGTCGCGGGAAAAATGTTTGTTTACAAATATAAATCTGTTTAAAAAACACCTTTGTTCGCATTATAAATCTATAATATTAATGTTATTTCTTGTGTCACGACAAACACGCTGGTATTTTGAACGAAATTTTTAGCGTCTTATTAACGATGTTAGCATAGGTTTTAAAAATTAACAGCAGCATAAAAACCATTGTGAGTAAACATTTTAAAATGCATGGAAATGTTGACAATAAACCTACCAATAAGCCATAAAAATTTCAGAAAGATTGGCTCAGTGGTTTGTTTACAATTAGTTTTTAAACTTCAGTGTTAGTGCAGAGTTCCTTAAAAACCGGTACTTTTTAGGATCTTTCAATTATATAAATTTTTCTGGTAAACGGAAGTAGACGTTGCCCGGATCGGGCACAAAATTGATATTGCGCATGATCGAGGTGTAGATAGGGTACTCTCAGCCGGATGTAATCTAACCACAGCTGATTAGCTGACGTCAGTAGGTGTTTGTATTAAATAAATTATTATGGATAAAAAGTGTTGGCTTGAGCGGGTTTCGAACCCGAGTTTTTTGAATGGTAGTTGGAGTCGTTACCATTTGAGCTACAACAGCAGTGTTATGAGTATAGGTTTTATAGTGGTAAATGATGCCTTATATATACAGGGTGTGTAAATATTGTAGGTTTGATTTTAACCTGGTTCAATGCTAACCATTTATTTAGAGGTTCACGGGTTCGATTCTAACCTAACACAAAAAAAAGTCATTTCTGGTTCAATTCTAACGCTGGATGTAATCTATTCACAGTTGTTTATTTCAGCTGATTAGCTGATCACGTAACCAGGTTTAGAGGTTCACGGGTTCAATCCTAACATATGCTAAATATGTAGTAGTTTTAAAGGTTTATGGGTTCAATCCTAACCTATTATTGGAGGTTTGTGGGTTCGATCCTAACATATGCCAGAGGTTCATGGGTTCAATCCTAACCTATCATTTGGAGGTCTATGGGTTTAATTCTAGCTTATGCTAGAGGTTCATGGTTTGATTTTAATCTAACACAAAACATGTTATTTCCGGTTCAATTCTAATCAATTGTTATGTATTATAGTGGGAGGTTTGATTCTAACATATGCTATGGGTTCAAACCTAACCTAGCTGGAGAGGTTCATGGGTTTAATCCTATCACAGTAGGTTTTGTAAAAACTTTATATAGTGTATAATGCTTAAGCGAAACCTGATCATAAAAGACTATTATACTAAATGTGTAGTAGCATTGGAGGTTATTCTATATATGCTATAGTGTATAATAAATATAAAACAGCTGAAAGAGGGCTTAACTTTACCATTAAATGCCACCAAATATCATATGTTAAATGAGTTACTTAGGGTTGGGTTGTTTTTTTGTATAGTGGGAGGTTCACTGGTTCAATCCTAACCTATCATTTGGAGGTCTATGGGTTTAATCCTAACATATCACTTTAGGTAAGGTTTATGGGTTTGACTCTAACTTAACACAAAACATGTCATTTCCGGTTATTGGGTTCGATCCTAACATATGCTAAGGGTTTAATGCTAACTAACCACAAAACATGTTATTAGAGGTTTATGGGTTCAATCCTAACCTATTATTGAAGGTTCACAGGTCCGATTTTAACCTAACACAAAACATGTTATTAGAGGTTCATGGGTTTAATCCTATCTCAGTAGAATTTGTAAAAAAACACTTTATTTTATATAGTGTATAATGCTTAAGTGAAACCTGATCATAAAAGACTATTATACTAAATGTGTAGTAGCATTAGAGGTTGGCATGCTGTAGTGTATAATAAATATAAAACAGCTGAAAGAGGGCTTAACTTAACCATTAAATGCCACCAAATATCATATGTTAAACTATTGATTTTAATCTATGCTAAATGAGTTACTTTGGGCTGTTTTTGTAGTGAGAGGTTCACGGGTTCGATTCCTAGCTGGTTATATTATTTTATATATATGTAACCACAAGTCAAACAAGTTTATAATATTGGAGTGTTAGTGTTGACGGTATAATTATAATAATGATTAACTTGATATAAGATTCATCATAAAGGATTACTCTGAGTTGAGGTATTAGTTTATAAATTATCCACCAGGTAGTAGCACTAGTACTGCCAACTACTGATAGCTGATTATATGATTTTGTAACATAACCTCACTTCTGTGTTATATGCTTTTCTGCCAAGTAAAATAACTTCATTTTATGTTTTACTAGCAGAGAACCCGTCCTTCGTACGGGGTTGGCATCACGAATAAAATGCTTATTGCAGTTATACTCAAGTTTTGCGTTTGCAATGGGGGGAGGACACAGTTTAATAAAATTTACTTCTTTAAATTTATGGTATACTGCATTATTACACATCTACCATAGCCATAATGTTCTACTACTTCTCCTAAACAATAGGGAAAAATTAATTATTATGTATCACAGTTTTTTGTCGATGCTTAATTCAAATTAGCTGTTTTCATAAATATAAAAAAAAATAATAGTGCTGCACCCTGTTGGTAAATCTTATAACTTTTTAATGCTTTTGCATATCATAGAACCAACTTTTTAGTTAAAACACAGCTGACTAAATTCTTTAATTCCCATTAAACATAAATACTCATAAGGTTAACATGGGGAACTGCAGAGCCACTGGGACGGAGCCCGAAAGGATTTTTGAAATAAGAATATGTCTGTACGTTAATCGGGAATGTAAGCTATCATCATGCCAAATTTCAGCCCAATCCGTCCAGTAGTTAAAGCGTGATTGAACTTCAAACAAACAATTGTAACATAACCTCTGTTTTCCTATCAAGTTTATAATTATAAATGTATAATATATGCTTGATTTACTATAATAAATTTGAATAATGTACTGTGGTATTAGGTAGCTGTGTTTTACCAACTACTGATTACATTGTATATGATATAATCTCTGTTTTGTGTTATCTTTTTTTTATCAATTGTTTCTACTAATCGTTTTTTTATTAATGGAATTCTTTTATGGTGTAATCTAAGTTGGGGGAATTAATAAAAACAGTTGTGAAAGCTAAATATAGATTTATTTATACTATTATATACAAACTTATTACTAAATACTTAAAGATTTTCTGATTTCTGATTTCTGATACTTAACGCTAGTAGAGGAGGAGGAGAGGGGCAGCCATCTGAAACAAATAATAAACATAATTAGTATATAATAATTATATAGTATATAATATTAAATATAATGTCTACATCCTGCGCGGTATTGCATCATCCAAATCAGCAACTATCACTTCCTGTGTACCATATTACAACCGGATAACCACCTTTGATAACCACTTTTGTGGTATTGCATCATCTAAAACAACAGCTATCACTTCCTCTTGTGTACCACGTCACCTTTGATAAACACATTTGTGGTTATCCTTGTCCCTATATAAACCCTTATCGCAACCCTGCCATTATTGCATCACTTTGCTCCCAGTGCTTCAAGATGACGGATGTAAGTAACTCTGCTCCAGTAGATTCCAATGAATCTGTTGATAGTAATGAACCTGTAAATGTTGTAGATGATTCTGTTGAAGTAATTGTCCCTGTAAATATTCTAGATAAACATGAAAATTATGTAAAGAGATTTCGCATTCATGGAATTAATACTGTTTTTAAGTTTTCTAACCCCCCACCAGAAACTAATGAGATTGACTGGCTAAGACAAGGGTTTGGTCAAATTGTTAATGAAATGAAAGAAGTTTGTCAGGAGGGCGATCAATTGGGATTCACTCTGCGTTCACTTAACCTGAAAAGTAAAGAGCCGGGGTTTGTTGCTTTTCGCCCTGCAAATGAAGTTAACGAGGACGTCCTGTGGCAAATTTTTGGGGGAATTGTGCAATCAAATTCTGAATCAATCAAGTCCACAGATACATTTCAAGTTGAATGTACCCGAGTTAATCTCCCTGTAAAGCTAGGACTGGGATTGTTGTAATTAACAATAAAGATAATTTGTGTCTTCCCCGTGCTATTGTAGTGGCTATAGCTAATGTAAATAAAGATCCTGAATATAAATTAGTTAGAATGGATAGGGCAAATAGGCAAACTGTTAGGGCTCAGGAACTTGTACGTAGAGCTAGAGTTGTGATGCCTGAGGGTGGTGCAGGCATTCCTGAACTTGAAAAATTCCAACATCTGCTTAAAGACTATAAAATCACAGTGTACAACTACAATGCTAAAGGTCGTGATGTGTATTTTGAGGGTAGTGTGGAGAACCCCAAGTTCAAAATTAACCTGTTGTTTTATAACCGGCACTATAATGTAATTACTAGCCTGACAGCAGCCTTTGCTTGTAAATATTTCTGTGAGGCCTGTTATATCCCGTATGATCACAAAGGAGCCCACAGATGCTCAAACATTTGTCCCTGTTGCCAAACCATCTCGCCCCCGTGTATAGAGGAGTATGGGGGGATCTTGTGTCCTAAATGCAATCTAACTTATAAAAACCAACGCTGTTTTATAGCGCATCAGGTTGATAGGTGTAAACATGTGAAGAAATGTCTTGACTGTGGGAAACTAGTTTTGCTTAAAGAGAGGTCCAAGCCTCACAAGTGTGGGGAAGTATTTTGTAAACCTTGTGGGGAGTATAAAGATCCCAACCATAAATGTTATATGAAACCCAATGAGGGAAAACCTAAATCTAAAGACTATGTTTTTATTTTCTTTGACTTGGAAACCCGCCAGGATGAGCCTCTGCCCTCTGACCCTGAAAGTAAATTGCATAAAGTAAACTTGTGTGTGTCTCAGCAATTTTGTTACCAGTGTATTGAGGGGAAATTCTGTATTGCATGTAAAAATCGTACGCGAGTGTTTGACTCTGACCCTATCAATCAGTTTATGAACTATGTAATGTATGTAAGGAAACAGTTTAAAAACGTCTGCGTAATTGCACACAATGGGCAGGGGTTTGACTTTCAATTTTTGCTAAAGTACTTGTTGGAAGAAACAAAATTTACACCAGAACTTGTAATGCGGGGAACTAAGATTATCTTAATGGAAATTGACAATGTAAGGTTTGTTGATTCACTTAGCTACTTCCCTATGGCTTTGTCTGCTCTGCCTAAAGCCTTTGACCTACCTCCAGAGAAAAAGAAAGGCTATTTTCCCCATTTGTTCAACACTCTGGCAAACCAAGACTACGTAGGCCCTATGCCAGACAAAAAGTACTACTGTCCTGAATCTATGTTTGAGAAATCCTATAATGACTTTTAAAAATGGTACAGTGAGCAGGTGGCAAACAACTATGTGTTCAACTTCAAAAATGAGATCCTGGCCTACTGTATTTCAGATGTTGATATCTTGGCTCAAGCCTGTCTAAAGTTTCGCTCAATTTTTCTAAAAGAGTGTAATGTTGACCCGTTTCTCGAGGCTGTTACCATTGCAAGTGCCTGCAATCTAGCTTTCCGCCGTAATTTCTTGAAACCCAATACTATCGGACTTATCCCTAAAAACGGCTATCGATTAGTAGACAATCAATCAAATATAGCACTCCAATGGCTTTCTTGGGTCGAGGAAACCAACGGGATTAGGATTGACCACGCAGGTCGAGGTAAAGAAGTTAAAGTCAATGGAATGAAAGTAGACGGGTTTGATGGCAGAAACATCTATGAATTTCATGGCTGTTATTTCCATGGGTGTCCTAAATGCTTTCCTTACAACCGTCACGCTCCTTTGAAAGAGGACCCTTCTGATAGCCTACATCTTCGCTATGAGCGAACCAAGGCTAAAAACGCAAAGTTTACAGAACACGCACTAGTAGAGATGTGGGAATGCGAATTTCGTAAACAGAAAAAAGATCTGCAGCTTAAATATCTGGACAGTTTGCCTATCTTAAACAATCTCCCACTTGACCCGAGGCAGGCTTTCTTTGGAGGTAGGACGGGTAATGCGAAATCCTATCACAAATGTGTTGAGGGGGAAACTATACAGTATGTTGATGTTTGTTCTCTGTACCCTTATGTTTGTAAGTATGGGAAGTACCCCGTAGGCCATCCAACCATCTATGTAGGAGATAAGGAGTGTCGTGAAAGAGGTATGGGTGTAGAGGGTTTGTTAAAATGTAAAGTATTGCCGCCTCTTGATCTGTGCCATCCTGTACTCCCTACAAAAATGAATGATAAATTGATGTTTGTGTTGTGTAGAATGTGTGGGGAAATGATGTATCAGGGAGAATGTAATCATGACAGTGATAATAGGGCACTTGTTGGGACATGGACTATGGACGAGATCAGAAAGGCAGTAGAGAAAGGGTATATTGTATTGGATATGTATGAGTTGTGGGAGTATCAGGTAGCGACTTATGAAAATGGGGGTTTGTTCACCGATTTTATCAATAAATTTCTCAAGATGAAACAGGAAGCTTGGGGTATCCAGAATGGTGTAAGTCTGAGGAGGACAAAAACAAATATATTGCAGAGTATTTGAGACACGAGGGAATTAATTTGGAGAAAGAAAAGATTGTTAAGAATGGAGGTTTGAGATCTTTAGCAAAATTAATGTTAAATAGTTTTTGGGGAAAATTTGGTCAGAGGGAAAATCAAACTAAAGCTACTATTGTTAGGGATCCTAAAACCCTATTTAAAATGCTTTCTAGCCCCGAAATTAAAGTAAACAGAATTCAGATTGTTAATGATGAGGTTGTAGTCGTGTCATGGGGGTATTTAGAGGAAGTGGGGGAACCTCTTAGTAACATAAACGTTTGTATCGCGGCCTACACTACCTCGCAGGCGAGACTCAAGCTCTATGAACACCTTGAGGCCCTAGGAGCTCAAGTATTATATTATGATACTGACAGTGTTGTTTACATATATGGAAACGGTCTTTATAGGGTGTCTACAGGAGATTACCTCGGTGAAATGACTGACGAATTAGTAGAGTATGGACCCGGCTCTTATATCACTGAGTTTGTCTCTGGGGGGCCTAAAACTTACGCATACCTTGTCTGGTCAACCAATCAACAAAAATTGATCCCTATATGTAAAATCAAGGGCCTCACCCTTAACTTTAAAACATCAAAAATTGTAAATTTTGAAAAATTAAAAGAGATGGTTTTGAGTGAAGCAAAACAGACTGTTGAAATTGAAGAAAGTAGAATCAGAAGGACTAGAGACAGAGACATCGTCACCATCACAGAGAGCAAAGTGTTTAAAATAACTGGTCCTAAAAGGAGGTACGAAGGTCAATATGATACTTTACCTTTTGGATATAGAAAAGTCCAAAGGGCCACATAAATTGTATTGTAAATGTAATCTTTGTAAATAATTTTGTAAATTTAAAACTGTACATAGCTCTCCTAGTAAAAAAAAAACAAGTCTATAGATATATACTTATATAACCTAACCAAAGTATGAGTGTGTGTATATTGAGTAGTTCAGATTTAGAAGAATCTGTGCTACGCCTTATACTTGTGTGAATGTGTGTACACTGAGGTGCTCAAATTTCAAAGGATTTGAGCCACTCCTTGTACCTGTGTAAATGTTATTGGTCACTGGCGAGGCCAACTAAACAGCCCGTAAACCATGAGTGAAGGTCACTGGCATGGCTGACTAAAAAGCCTGTAAACCTTGATTGTTAACTTTCTTGGCAGGGTTATATAACTAAATCTATAGACTTGACAAAAAAAAAGCTTTATAAATAAAGGAGAGGACGTTATACGACATCAACCAATATAATATTATATAATATTATAAACTGGTATATAATATTATAAACTGGATAGGTTGTATAACGTTTAACTTGGCCTCACTTAATGAGGGGATAGTCTCAAACCCTATCCAATATAAAGCTAAAAGAGGTGTAAGAATACATCATTTCCACCATTAAAGAACTATACCAGATGTAACAGATCTATATTACTCGTTAAGCTCCTTATATTATACCACATAAAATATTAACTTGATCGGAAATTAGAAGATTTGAACCCTAGTCTCCTATACAAACATAACACTACTATACAACACTAAAAATCACTCCAACTTGATATAATACAAATGGTAGCTAGTAAGGATCGAACCCACAAACCTCTAAGAACAAGGACCTACACTATGATACAATACCATACTAAAAACACCCCAACCAGAAATTATCGGTGATTGGTAAGGATTGAACCCGTAAACCTCTGAGATCGAATATGCATACACAAACAAGAGACTACAACACAACATCATACAAAAAAACACCCCAACCGGAAATGAAACGTTTGGTAAGGATCGAACCCGTAAACCTCTGAGATCAAGGACTCCCACTACAATACAAAACTATACCAAAATCAACATATCACCCCAACCAGAAATGAAACGTTTGGTATGAATTGAACCCGTAAACCTCTGAGATCAAGGACTCACACTATGATACAATACCATACTAAAAATACCTCAACCAGAAATGATCGGTGATTGGTAAGGATCGAACCCGTAAACCTCTGAGATCATGGACTACCACTACAATACAACACCTTACCAAAAACCAATATATCACCCCAACCGGAAATGAAACGTTTGGCACTAATCGAACCCGCATACCTCTGAGATTAAGGACTCACACTACTCCCACTACAATACAACACTATACCAAAAATCAATATATCACCCCAACCAGAAATAAAATATGTTTGTTAATTGGTAAGAATCGATCCTGTGAACCTCTAGGACCATAGGTTCATATAAAAACTGTTAACTATAATCCAATACCATACCAAAAATCAACATATCACCCCAACCGGAAATAAAATCTTTGGTGATTGGTAAGGATAGATAAGGTAGTCTAGAGAAACAAGCGGGCAAGTAAAATTTAAAGAGTTATGTCTCAAACCGCAAATGTAACATGAATGATGACACTATTTAAGACACAACCAACAAGTAGGTCTTATAAAGGAATGTGATTTTATGTTAAAAATAAATACATGTTACTAGGATATTAAATTCTAAAGATGCTCTTGGAATAGTTTAAAATCGTTAAAACATCAAATTTTATCCTATGTGATTATGTATTAAAAATTAGAGTTTTGTCTATACATTGTTCAAAATTACATAATTTTTGGTTATTTTTACGATATATTGACCAACCAATTTGTGTTATCTTAATTTCTATCCATTGTAATATGATACCACTACTTTACAAATTGTGCGCTATTTTGTAAAGTTTCTCTTAACATTTACAATTTATGAAATACTCATATGTTTGGATATCTATGAAGTAATGAACATCTGTTTGGATAGATTTATTTTTTTGTCACTTATATTTTTACATTAAATGTTGTTTACACATAACCGTTACCAAACATGTTTTGTAAGTACACCCAAATGAGATGAAAAACGTTTTTTCTTACGTTTAATTAATCGCAAGAGTAATAACGTGTAACTATAAATGAAACTTCTATGCATTATTTGGGTTGCCAATTGGAGATTCTGTGTTTATCAAATTGTACTTGAGCTTAACCGGAATACAGAGTTTAGCCTACATATCCGGAAAAATACACACTAAAATGCAAAAGAAATACTGTTCCGATTGTGAGAAGATCAACATGATTCCATCCGTACAAAGCTATTTGTACATAAAAAATGAAGATAATTGAATATTCTAGGAAGAGAGAGAGAGAGCTCAATTAGTTTGCATCCAAAATGAATGCATGCTGCTTAATGAGTATGGTCACAGAGATTACACTAAAAAGACAATTTAAACAATTCAATGTAATTCAAGTACTAAGATCCTTCATTTAAATAAAAAGCTCGACCCAGAGTTATGTAAATCCCCATAATACAAAAATTTACTAATCTGAACGCCCCACAGTAGTTCTTTCTAGGCTGTATGTATATATGCACCATAATGGTTAATAATGCTAACCAAATAGAGTGTTATTTATACCAACTATAAAATACTACATAGAACATAGAATGTTTTGTCAGTGTAGAAGGTTTGAGTGTGTTTCGCGGTCATTAGATACTGTTATCTCATTTCCTGTAGATACTGTTGCACAGTCCTTAAATTACATCACTTTTGCTCTGTATTTGAACATATTTTCTAAGTCATGTATCGGTAGTTAATTTATAAACCTACATTTAAATTACCGATCACCAATAACATATTACTGTAGTACAACGATGCTAAATCTTATAGATTTCCCAGTAAAACAGTATGTGCATAATATGTGAGCTCGTACAGCCATACGGTCACGAAAATGTTAGTTCCAGCGCTTGCGAGTAGGTTCATTGAAAAGTATTAATAAAGTAGTCTCGCGAAAACGTCATCATTGCCTTCGGTGTCTGATTTTTGGAGACATGTTTTTTATTGATTAAATTCCAGCTATCAGGCATTTTCAATAACCCTATATCCATCCTGAGTCTGGTAAAAGTATGTTTGTATCAGCCAAGAACCCAAAAATTAAATACCGAATTCTATTTGTTTATGTACTTTTTCTAAGCTATTAATAGTTTATTCCAGGTTTTAATAGGTGGGCTTTTAACCCGTCTACCATAATGGTTGTAAAGACTATTATAAACAAGTTTTTTTGTAGCAATCAAATGTTCCATATTGCTCCTAGCTATGAATGTAATGCAATACCTATTGACTACGACTCTTTTAAGTTGACACTGTGTTGCAAAAAAAAACTTAATGTTAAGTAATAGTTTTAATGGAGAAGTCTTTTAGATTGCCATAAAATAGATACACTTGAAGTCATATGTAAGCTCCTTTTACTGTTATCAAGGTTCATAATACTTTGAATAGATAAAAAAGCCTCTTTTATGACACAAAAACTACCGATATTCAACTTATACTATAAATATGTAAAAACTGCTAATCAACTAAATTACCTAACACTCCAACATAGTGACCAAACTACATCCACGATACGTGTGGCTACGTAATAATTGTATGATAAGACCTCAATTACTCTAAGTCAAATATACCTTCCAGTTTACAGACATATGATCTTTACCATAAATTTAACACTAAAAACAATAGTGTAAATGTTTATCATTATTAGGGTGTAGTTATGCTTATTATAGTTCTTGATTCAACCTAACCCTACACTCATCTCTAAAAACCTACATTTGTATGGTTGCTATTTCAACATAATATCACTAGAAAAGTACAATGTTACTGTGAAATACCATACAGTACTTATAACATTAAAGTGACAAGAACGCTGTGTTGCTTTGAGTCTGTTTTGCGTAGGTTTTATTCAGGCTTATTAACATAGCCATTGCTTTCTAAGAAATCCTAGCATTTCCGCTCTCATGCTCGGTGATGAGAAAAATACGCTAAACTCTACAGAACGTTACAGTAAATAAATATCCTATCTCATAACGGAATTGTTGCTTATATACTTGATTTCAGCATTAAGCTCTGTACTGTATTACGATGGAACTGCAGTTTATTAGACAACAAATGGGACACCAAGTCTATGAGAATACAACTTTCAAAAACATAGAAAGTTTGATGGCGGAAAAAAGCAAAATCAATTTTAACAGTGTGATTAGTTTTTCATAATTTGCAAATAATCTAATTCTACGCTATTTTGTCAAGTTTTCTCTTAATAATTTCACTAAACATTTTAATCTAGTTATAGTACACGCAATAAAAGGACTGGTAATTATTTTTATCCAAACAAAAGATCTACTGCTTATATTTACATTGTGTCTTATAACCAATGGTTTGCATTTTCCTGATTAAAGGTTGTTTGTTATACAAGAGCTAACACTTAAGGATGATATTTAAAATTATCAGTACTAGATAGATTTTTACTGTATGCAGTTTATATTCAAACAAGTTTCTACAAAAAATGTTAGGAAAATTATTTGTATTGCATAATACATATCATTTTGCCGTACTGCAGTCAGTTAAATGATTGTATGAATAATGCTTTACTTTTTTAATTTTCTTAGCTATTAAAATGTTCATACATGTTGTCTAAACATACATTTTAACGTTAGTTTGTACGGAATCGGCCTAATGACAGCATTTAGAAATGAACCATATAACAAGCACCTACCTATGTTTGGTAAAAGCTTCCTGTTCACTTTACATCTCATTTCAGTCATAACTTAATTGGTTACATAAGTATAAAGTTCAATTTGGTAATCAATACCATTTATGTAATTCTCTTTTTTATAAGTTGATAAATTTATTTGTTTTTAATGTGTTAAGAGTAAGGTACTATTTTTATCAAATGAGTAAAATAACGATTGGTTTTATGTTAAGTAATATTTTGAATTCATGGACAGACTCTTTAGACATCTCCTTTTTTTCTACAGGATAAGTGGTTTTTAAACTCCTTGGTACTATTATATATCAACACTAAATAAAAGTGTTTGGACACCTAAAGCGAACCTGTAGATATATCAATGGTTTAAATGGTATTTTTAAGCTTTTTAGTTAAAGGCTTTTTAGTGGTTGGTGTTCAATGTTTTATCTATGTGGGTGATAATAATTAAGATGCATCTAAAGTCTACTATGGAATACAACACTTACCAGTCCTTCACCTCATGAGCTGCTTAACTTCAGGTGTGCGACCATAGACCTCTGCCGTAGACCACTGCCATAGACCTCTGCCGTAGACCTTAACCGTAGACCTCTGCCTTTGACTCAGCTGTAGACCTCTGCCACTGATGCTCGCTGACTCTGTCATAGAGTTTGCATCTGTCAATCACATTAAAGAGCATTAAACTCTAAGCTTGTTAATTGTAACAAAGACCATTTCCTAAAAATCAATACAATATATTTATCAATGACTGTGTTAACAAAAGAGCATAGCAACATTTTTGCATAAACTTTTACCCATTATTCCAAGTAATTAATGAAAAACCCTGTTGATTGTTTGTAGACGTTATAGGCTGATTTCTAGATAAATCCTAAAGTACCTATGAACTTTTGTAAGAACCACACTCTTATAATTAAATTTTGAAACCTTGTGCAAAACTACCCATTAAGGCCGTGTAAAGTCGTGATTCCTATATACAAAATGTTAAAAATACCTCAGTTGCACTTATTAGTACCTTAATAAACTCAGGTGTCATTACTTGATTGTTTTACTGTATACTTAAAGCCCAATGTTAACAACAGTTAGTATCTGTAATAGGCCTACCATATGCTACAATCTTAGAATATTTACAGCAATCAGCTGTATGCCTAATAGATCAAACCCAAGAAGTTAAACTTATTAATTTATTATTCACATTATTGTTTTTTTTTACTTTTTACTATAGCCCTAATTTGTAAATGTGTAATCTAATTTGTAGGTTTAATTAATGACTTACCTATTTGATCCCAGATGTATTTCCCTCGCCGGTGTTTCAAATAACCGGACCAAAAAAAAAGCTGAACTTAAACGTTGACCAAAAATAGCTATTTATTAATGTATCCTCACTAGTAATGTTAAATGACAAAAATATCAGATAACCACAACAAAGTTAAAATATTTGTCCAAGACAAGATATAATTTAAGCAACAAGACCTATATCCAAGAAAGAAGACAGAACCTACACTGAATGCAGCCTGAGCATACCAAAACGTCTAAACTGAACTAACTACAACCGCAACAGGCTTCTCACGCCTGATAAGAAGGGTGGGGCGCGTTGTTATCTCCATAGTTTTCACAGCACTGTAAAACAATATTCCTGAGCAATTAAAACATGAATTTTCTTACTTTTATACGGCTTTTTTAATTAAGAAACTAAAAACATATTTGGGATCTACATAATTTACGATATCATAGTACTAGGTATATAAATGCTAAATTCCAATCAACAAACATGTAAAACCATAGTACCTAGAAGTAGAGAATTTGCATACATATTCCTCTCATAGCATCAAGAATCAATTTTACACAATTAACAATGGGTCCTACTCTACAGGAGGTTAAGGTGTTAATATAAAAAGAATAATTTTGTTTTTTACATTATCGTAGATGAGAACTATTTGAAAATTGCTGTAATTTATTTAATCAGAGTTGTTAGGAAAAATAGATTTACTAAGATAATTTTGACCTTACATCATAGTTGTATGTCATTGAAGTCATAAAATAAACCTAGTCAACTTCTAGAATGTAAGTAGAATTGAGTCTAGTTTTTTTCCTTATAAGGACCTATGGTATAGTTATGTTAATATTTTTTAGTTGTTTAAACCTTTCACACTATTGAAAGGTGTTATTGAAGGTGAAGGTGTGTGTTGGTATACACACTAAAGTTTTAACTGTGGGTTCGTGTCATATAATATCGTTCACATCGGAGGAGCTTATATGTTTATTCACTATCATCTACAACAAACTATAAAACTGTGTTCAAAGCAATTGTTGTAGGGAGTTAGGGCTACTTTTTAAACCTACAGATGTAACGAAGACCTTAATTCCTGGAATACTTGTATGACAAACAGTTTACCTTTGGTGAGTCGTGTGAGCTTTTACAACTATTCATATTTGTGTTTATTGGTATGGTGGGTTATATGATGGGTTTGGTGATGAACATAATCCCACATTCAATCAGGTCCTGTCTAGCAGGCATTGTCACAAAAAGAGTAATGTGATTTATTTTAGAAATATCTGACGCTTGTTTAAACCACTTTTAAAGTTTCCACTAGTTTAAATATATCATAATCATAGTAATCTCTAGACATTGTACTAATAAATGTGAAAGTTTGTATGTTTGAAGTTCAATCATGCTCTGGTTGAATTGGGTTAAATTTTTGTATGATAATAGCTCACATTCCTGATTAACATATTCTTACCACAGAAATCTTTTCCCAAACGGCTCTATAGCCCCCATGTTGGACTTAGGCTATCAATATTCATGTTTTAAAAAAACTAGCAGTTACCCTGTTGCTGCTCTGAACAATTATTATTTTATCCGGTAATTAGTTAATTACGTTAAATGATAGAAATGTATAACAAAAACAGAAATAGAATATTTATTTTACTTGATTATCTGTGGATTAAACAGATTTTTCAAGTTTATTTCAGACTAGCACCTTTTACGTATCAGTCACTTGGAACTAAGATTAAAAAAATAAAATATATTATTTACTGAAGATTTTTTCTCCTTTAAACTTACCACTGATAGTTTTAGCTTCAATCAATTTTGGTGAGATTTTTTAAATTGTCAGTCTAGTAACGTTGCACAGCTTCAGCGGGGTTAAGTTTCGCAATTATTGAAGTTCCTTCTTTTAATGGTAGTAATGTGGTGGGTTAAAGACAAATTGAGAGGCATTTGAATACCTGAGGTAGCACAAACACATTTATTATTCACTTAATAATTTACGTTAAGTTATGTGGGTATAGAAAACATATTAAAGCAATTCCATCACTTTGATAAAGGTTTTTACATCTTTTTTTACTTTAATAGTGGGGGATTTAAGCTTTGTTGAGTGCACAAGTGTGCTGCGGTTGTACTTAACCAGAAATAAAATAGTTTTATACTGTGAGAACATTGTGACACGATTTCAAATCATAACAGAATGATGCAGTTATTCAAACCTACAAAACATCTAGTGAAAGTAAACATCTGCTTTAAATTATTTATAAACCTGTAGTTACTAAAATCCGACATTGGAGCCCTCTTGACAAATCTACACAAACCATCCTTAAATAATGCCTGAATGATTCATACATTCTGTTTTGGAGTCAATAACATACTTCCTATTTTATAGATTAAAGAGTTTTTCCAGCTAGTTCAACCACACAAGTTGGTTCTATAGGTTCAGTTGTTTAAAAAGGTTTACCTACACAAATAAATATTTTTTACATTTATTACAACAATAATTTAAACTAAGCAATAACAAAAAGCAATAAGAACATTGCTTGTTTAGGTGCTATAGTTTGGATATACAGTATTATTGTATCTCTAACATGTCTTTCAACATGCTGCTTAAGAATACTAAGTGGGGGTATCTGCATCATAGCAGTTATCAAGCTTCCGGCACAGACTTCGTGTTATCATGCGTGTTTGGTCCCCGCTCGCTACAAAGCTGAATAATCATAAATAACTAGGTATTACCGGTATTACATACATACCTCGGCAGAGGATATGAGTAGTTGGGGTCAACACTTCAGGTCTAACATAGTCTCTTATAGAGAATAGAAACCTAACGTAAATTAACAGCTATTTTATCCCTGCATAAATTTTAATCAGTAAATTTGAGTACATGTATAGTTGTTGCTATTTATTACCACAAGGATGACAATATACTTCTCCACATACAAATGCTACATTTAGTTACATTTAAGTGGACATTAATTTTTCCACAGCCCCCATCAGAACTGAATTGTTTTACAGATTTGTTTCTGGTGGATAATTATTTTTGGAAAAGTGACTAAAATTTCTTCTACACAAGGAGTCGAGATGTGACAACATAGACGGATGCAATGCTCACCCTCATTATAGAAATATATATTATTATGTTAAACACTTCACAAAAGTATACTAAGCTTGTTATAATGGTGCAATAAACAAGATTTTCAGCTACATCAGAACATTCCAACCCACAATATACACGACACACGTGTTCTATTAAATTATACCTACCGCACAGTTATTTGTTTTGTTAATATAATGTCTACCAGCTCATAAGTACTGAAGATATAATTCATCAAATTCCTATAAAAGATTACTCAACCATTAGACATAGGTAATTTAACTATTGTCTTGTTACATAGTTATTTCTCTAAGTGTACCCAGAAATTAAAAGTTGAGGTAGTACATAAATCAATAAAAATTTCCTAAAGCATATTTCATTGATACTCCAGTGTCATTTTATAACACATAATTAGAGAGCAACTTTTTGTTAACAAGTAACTTATCGCTGCACAGGATATGGTTAGATAAGGATATTTGAATCACAACATTTTCCTCGGTTTTGTTATCTTTCCTTTAGGATAACAAGATACATAGGCTGCACATTATTTCTTGTGGATACCACTAGTTAGCTATTTCCATTCATTTAAACACCACTAGTTAGAGGCCATCTTTCCCCAGACATAGGATATGAAGCCACTTTTTACCCATAATCGTTACCTCATCCATAATAACATAAGCTATTAGTTGTGATCATAGCTCTATGACTAAGACAATTTGACCATTACCTAAAATATTAATATTCGATACCCGATCAAGGTACACACTTTTATTCATAATTTAATACTTAATTTACTTACATAGGTATGATTATGTTACTAAAGCAGATAACAGCTCCTAGGTAATGTCAATTTGGTGGAAAGGTCACATTATCAGATGACAACTCCTATGTACATAAGTAAAGTTATGACAGGAACCTTTAGCGGGAAAACAGACAACATACATACACAGTACATAGAGTGAGAATATATTAATTGGTGGAATGCATATACAATACAAGGTCATAAAGGTCATATAACCAACTAGGAATCAAACCCATGAACCTCTCACTACAAGGAAAAAACAACCCAAAATAACTCATTTAGCATAAAGTCAAACATACTACTGTATATTTGGTAGCTTTTAATGGTAAAGTTAAGCCCTCTTTCAGCTGTTTTTGACATGTTTGTTTAACATTTATTATACACTATAGCATATATAAAATAAAATGTTTTTTTTACAAAGAATTGAACCCGTAAACCTTTAAAACTCCCACTATACCAAAAACACATTTTTACACGCCTCAAAACACATAACATCCAACATTTGACAGTATTTATGCTCAACGGTAAGGTTCCGCTTAAGCATTATACACTACAGCATATATAGAATAAAGTGTTTTTTTTACAAAACCTGCTGGGTTAGAATTGAACCCGTAAACCTCTCCAGCTAGGTTAGGTTCAAAACCATAAACCTCTAAACAAAGATAGGATCCAACCCGTGAACCTTTAATAACATGATTTGTGGTTGGTTAAAATAGAACCCATGAACCTCCCGCTATAATACAGTACCATTAGTGGTTGGTTAGAATCGAACCCGTAAACCTTGCCAGAAGTGATAGGTTAGGATCAAACCCGTAAACCTCTAGCTAGAACCTCACACTACCGGAAATGATTGGTTAGGATTGAAACCGTGATCCTCCAACCGGAAATGGTTGGTTAGGATTGAACCCGCGAACCTCCAACCAGAAATCATTGGTTAGAATTAAACCCGTGAACCTCTAACCAGGTTATAATCAAACCTCCACAACCAATATTTACACACCCTTTATATGTAAGTTAAGGTACAGGTATGACTAGCATCATAGATCAGTAGCTAACGACCCCAACCCTTGTCTAAAAGACCCGAGTTCCAATTTGGTCAAGCCAACACTTTTTATCCATAATAATTTATTTAATACAAACACCTACTGACGTCAGCTAATCAGCTGTGGTTAGATTACATCCGGCTGAGAGTACCCTATCTACACCTCGATCATGCGCAATATCAATTTTGTGCCCGATCCGGGCAACGTCTACTAACGGAAATTTTTAAAATTGTTACCACGTAAAATGTATTTAAACAAGCTTACATTTAATTTTTGTTTCAACAAAATCGGATAATTCATCTCAGAGATATTTAGGCTCAAACTCGAGTGCACATATTTATTTCCCCGACAGAAGCCACCTACAGATTGCGCTGATCTAAATTACCGATTTCTTCCGATTACAAGATGTTTTTACCAAGTCAAATTAATGGAATGACTTATTATGAGCTATAGCAACTGTTGTGACCCAGCAACTATGCCGGTAAAAAAATAAGGTACAAAATAGAGTTTTAGCCACTAGTGCAATCTGTGACTGGCTCACACAAGTACATTCTTTTTTAGTAAAAAATTGCCGACAGCTGATCCATATAGATGGGATGTCTTCTTCTGTATCCAATAGTCAATGGTTTAACTTACTTATTCTCCATAAGAATAATATGGGAATTTTATTTTACAGATTTTTTGAAATTTCTCCGCAACTATTATGCGCATAATAACGCTTCTATATACTAAATTATTTGTTTTTTTAAGCTCTACAAAATGGTTTGGAAAGAAATCGCTAAATTTTAAGTTTTTAGGGTCAAGAATAGGAAAAACCAATTTTTAACTCATAAAACCCCCAATAAACCTCTGTTCCCATAGTTCGATCATGCTGGTTCGCGAACTCGTTCAAATAAACGTAGGTTTACACGTTTGTACTAAATTTCATCAAAATCGGATGATTTTTGCTCGTGTTATCGCGCTAACGGACACACACACACATATATATATATGAATTTGAACGAATGGTGTTTTTGGCCTCTAGGCGAAAAAGTAAATCGGTCCCGGGTCCAGGTCTTACCATGAGTACTACGGTAATAGCTTATTCCCTATGTGGGAAATTCGCTAAAAACTAATATATTATTGCTTTGACATTTAATCTAACAGGAAACCCACCTTAAACCAAATATAACGCACAATCTTAAGTAAAAATATTTCTTCTTAATATTACAAACAAAATAAACAAAGTACAGTAATTTCCTTTATAGGAAATAACCTGAGCCGTTCAGAAATCTCCACTGACGCGTCGTTCTGAGTGCTACACGAGCAAAACAGTGCACTTTAGAAAAAAATCTTGAAACGAAAAATTAAATTTGATTCATAACCTACAACCTTGCCGCAGGTCAAAAGACTCTGACCAAAATATAAAAAAGTTTCCAGCGACCTTTCGGTTTTATGTCATGATTTCGGTAGTGTTGTTTTTAAATAGTGAAATAAATTATAAATTATTTACAAAATGGAAAATAAACTATAGCATTATCGTGAGGATAAAGCAGTTGGCAAGTATGTAAAGTTTCAAAGTTTAATACAATGGCTAAATGTGCCAATCCTTGGTTTTATTGGAGCGCGTAAATTACATACGCAAAATATAACGGTAGAGAACACATTTCCTGAAGCTTTAAAATAACTTCATTACTTTTCATGATAAATACGTAATTTCCTTTTTATAATGAAAAATTAAATTATAAATCGCGGGGGTCAACTAGTATTACATACACTTAGTGAGATTAAACATTGTAATTTTGCTGTTATACGATATATAAAATCCATTTTACTAACACGTGTATTGAGACTTTATTGATTTAATATATGTATGCAGGTTCAGCTAAAAAAGAATAATAAATACGTCTAAAATAAAAAAAATCAAACATACCTGTGAGTTTTGCTGTTGGCCAAACTTGGCAAACAGCGTTATGTATAGCGGATTCGAAGTCCACGACGATGTTTTCCGGAGACAGCACCACTCCATGTTCACAGCACAATTCCAATAATTTACTAAAAAACGCAGAATAAGTTTTGGTTTCTTTGTCCGGTAACAAACTGAAGACTAAGGGTACATAATTACCATTTTCCACAATGTGCACCGTAAACATCTGAGTGAAAAAACGGACACTGTAAGAAAAAGTTCCATCCATGAAAATTGTTTTACTTTTAGCCAGATAATCCAAATTTTTTTTCGTTGAAAAAATTATAATATTAGAATTTTTGTCATTGCTCATGAGCATGTTCTCTTTCTCATTACTTTCGATCTTCAGGCACTCCAGCGCTTCGTGGACGTCACGCCTTTCTTTTGGTAGAGGTGGATATTCTTGCCGCTTTCTGTGGTATAAATTATGCTTTATACGGCACACATCGTACCGGGTTAGCTTAGTTTGTATATCTGGAGGAGCACTTACAATTTCTCGCCTAACGATTTTTGCCGGCATATCTAGTAAATCGCCCTCAGCTTTTCTTTTTACACTATTAGACACGAACTGTCGATGCAAAATTTCACTCGCAGGGTGGTTATGGTCCCCAACAGGCAACGTGTCGTTCGTAGAGTTGATGTATATTCTTGCCGTACAACCCCTCTTACAACATCTCCACTTTTGTCCCTGAGTCGTTAAACGGCTTTTATAAAACTTATAATGACTAAATATTAATAACTCCCGCCCCCTCTCACTAAACATCTTAACCGTATCACACGGCGCACTACTCATAACTTCGGAAACAGATCACACCAGCTCTAGTCTGAAACTGAAACTGACTAGAAAGGGAAGTGTATATTGGCACAACAGGTAAATGAGTCATGTACGAACAATGGGGATGGAATGTGGTGACGCTACCAATAGAACCATCTCGCTGGACATTCCCACCTCCCCCTTTGGAAATACGCTGGAAATCCCCAAAATATTCGCGCCCAACAAGAAACCTTTACAAAAGCAGCTTCGTTATAATAAGAATATAGCTTATCATGTTATCGTAAATACTATGCTAGAATTTTCTGTGCACATATATATGTGTATTTTTTACAATGTCAGTAGTAAGTTTATTTTTTGACGTTTGGATTAATTTAATCAAAACTTTTCAATATATTTCAACTAATTTAATAAGTTTTTATCAATTTAATCATGGTGTTGCACAATGTGATATAGGCTAATTAAAAACTGACCGTGAGTGCAGTTCCAGTACCCCCAGAAAGGCTCAAAGTGACCGTGAGTGCAGTTCCATAGTTGGATTAGGACCAGGGACTGACCGTGAGTGCAGTTCGAGCCCTCCCAAGGGGCTGGCGCTTACCAGTCGTCCATAACTGTGGTCTACCTGAAGTGCCGGGTCTGACACCGGGCAGTTACCTCCCCTCTGGGAGAGCTAGGGTCCGCGTGGTCGCCCAGGCCACGAACCCACGCAAGCGTGAGCCCCCTGCGGTTAGATAAATGATAAGAGATAATTGTGCACAAGACCAGAACTTGCGAAATTTTAAAATTATGAAATCATTGAAAATAATATACAACTGCTACAGCGATTTGCCGCAGTTCAGATGACTTACTAACAAGTGGTATATTTGTAAAGGTGGACGTAGAAAGACGGTGCGAGGTAAGTGATATCAAATCTGTGTTTGCGCTGGCATTAGACGAATAAATATTTGCAGAGGTCGTGTGTTATTTGGATTCAACATGTCACAGACAGCAAATAGTTGTCGAAGTCCCAAGACGAGAAAATTGTTTATTGCATCGTGTAAGCGACTATTTGTGTCTAGTTGTAAAAAATTGCATTGCAGTTGTTTATTTAGGTTTAGATAGTAAGTAACCTTTAGTTGATAAAAGTTTGGTGTCAGAGGTGTAGTTTTGCGTCCCGACATGTCCAGACATATTTACAGAGGTTTGGACCTATTTTCCTAATGTACACAGACACTATACAAAAATAGATAAAACTAAGAGTATACAGTAAAACGTCGGTTTATAAACGTACCAAGATTAAAACCACCTTAAATTCCCATACACTTATTCATGATGATGTATCTATTATGTTAAATATAAAGCTTTAATATCTGTAGGTTCCACATATTTACATACAAGACCCCCAGCGGGGTGGCCAGATTTAACCCTAATAACACTCGTATATTCTGCCTATCTCGTATCTTTGTGTACTAAACACGGACATGTCGTGTTGTGGTGAGCGATGGGAGTGTTTAACAAGCGGCTATCTCGACAACGTGTTTAGCCTTAAGTATACACGAGGATGTTAAAGTGCTAACGAGAAACACGCAAACTTTGAGGAAATTCTTTTGAGAATGAGGTGTCTTTGAATTACTTGTGTGATACCAATGTCAGTGTGTGGAAATGAATTGATACTGATTTAATGAATGTAAAATTAGCGAGCTGTAGTGATAGAATGCGGGTCTTTGGTTCTCGAGGTCCCGGGTTCAATGCCTGGCAATCATCTTTTTATGTAAGTTGTAATGCAGGCGTGTAGTAGGCCTACCCTTAATTGGAGTATTAAATAGTTCTGGTCTATAGACTATAGTCTGTGCCCAGACCCTCCATCTGTCTGGGGACTGGCCAATGGTTCTACCAGGATATCAAGAGGTAGACGGAGGGGGAGACTTGGTTCCATCATTCAGACTATAGCGCTCTAGGAGGTGAAGTTGGGCCATAAACACAACATGTAAATGAAACCCATATATTATGTCTTGGGAGCGAGCTGGTCAAGTGGTTAGTGTGCGGGACTTTGGTCCGTGAGGTCCCGGGTTCAAATCCCGCCTAAGCCAATGTCACAACCCCTAGGTCTAGTCTGAAGTAATGTGAAATCAATCCGGGTTTGTACCTAGCGTTCTAGGACAAAAAATACTAATATATAGTTAAATAAGCTTGCTACCCTATCAATATAAAACTTGATTAAATCTTTGCAAATAAAAATAGTATTGTATATATTTGCTATCGTATCGGTTGACATATGCAATATAAAATGTGTCACATGTTTCGATACTTATTTACATTAAAATAGTGATAACTTTTTATAATAGAAATATGCATTCAAATAACGTGCTACCGTGTCGATATCAGTATGCGTTCAAATGATGCTATCGTTCCCTTATCCCTTCGCTGCAACACGATTTGACGATTTTCTGCTTAAAACTATTTTCATTCTGTCCCTTCATGCGATCATATCTACCCATGTCTAGCATGTCGATTTACTTGCAGAGTTATTTACGAAAAAGTGCATCGACTTGACCTTATTCAATAAATTGGACTATAGTCCTTATTTTATATTAATGTTAAGTTCATAGAACTGTGAATTTGAAAATGCTGGATTTTTAACACTTGAATAGCAATTACAGAACTGCGAACTTGAGTCCTGTCATCTAAAAGCGATCCGTTCAATTTCACACTCCGATAAAACATAAACGGTTTTCATTGACCCGGAGAAAATCACGGTGAAATATTGTTCAACTCTGAGCTCGCAACTTAACGTTTAGTGTTTAGATGGAATAGTTAGAACTAAACATTTAGATTTATCGAGCTAACCTACTCATGCATAGGTTTCGCATAAATTGCGATTTTTTTTAACATTGTATATAATGTAAAGATATATAAGTTGATAATTTCTAACTATGAACGTCTTGTCTGTGGTAAATATAAGCATACTTTGTTGATGTGTATGGATAGATCTTGAACAACGTTTCTATTTTCGATTTACTTTAACATACTTTCTACGAATATCATCCTTGAGGCTTAGCTGGGCTAAATAAAATTGAATGGCAAGTTTCTGTTCAACGTATGTGAAGTGAGTTTTCTTTGTTATTTTTTTAGAACATTTACTCACAAACTTAAATTCCTCTATACAAAAATTATGGATTCGTTAAGCTATTGATTAACAAAAAAGTAAATCATGTGTAGTAAAATTTACTTCAAAAATATTTAAGAACAACTTAACCGCCATTGACGTTTTATATTGTACAGTAAACGCACATTGTACGATTGTAATCGTTATTTCTGTATCTAATACATTGGTTAGACGAGTAGTAAAGGCTAGTGGTGACTTGTGAAACATATATTTTATTTGTAACTGTCGGTTATCATCGGACTTGTTAAGTTGGAAGGATCAGCGCTAACCCTTGGTCTGACATTATCTTGAAGCCTTGTCCTTCCATTACGCTAAATCCTTAATGTGTCGCCCTGAATCGTGTTACAGATTACTTTACTTTAAAGCTTGTATTTACATTGTTTAGAGTTTTATAAGTAGTAATCTTGAAACATTCTCTTTATATTCCACATAAACCGCAATTCAATCAAATAAATAAATCCTATGAAGGAATAGCAATTGGGATATGAGCTAAAACGTAGGTGATAAATTAAGAACTCTGTTTGGAAAATAGGGAATAGGGGAATACCCAGTATGTAGTCTTTTAACAGCTAAGTTAATGGTACAGGTTATCATTTTTCAACTTTACTCATAAGGACAATTTGCAAATATTACTAAATTGGTTAAGTGTGTCCATTTAAAAAAAAATATTTTTGAAATATTGTAGTGAATATGCAATCAGATGTAAATTCATTTGGTCTGCAGGTTTGCTGTGGTGGAGGTGTATTTGTTTGATAGGAGAGTTTGTGAATGGTTTTTAATTTTACATTAATTTTATTTACCTATTCCAACTAATATAAGTGAAAAAGTAAATGAAAATAGTGTATTTGTTATGTATTCTGAATCCTTTCCATGTGCTAAATCCTTATAAAATGCAACGACCACAACATGTTGGATGAAAAGAACTCTTGACCTGTGCTTGGAGTTATCTTTCACCATCGTCTTCAACTCGCCCTAAGCTTTCTTGTTTATCAGTTGTTCCTTTACTCGCACAAAAGCATCGCTCTGGAAAAGACTTTATTTCGTTTCGTTCCGTCACGTTTTTTCATCTTAAGTATTTAAATTTTTAACATATTTCCAGTAGTTTTGTTGTTTTTAGTTTACAATAGTGGACTAGCTAAACGATTTATATGTTTTTTTATTTAAAATTTAATTTTATTTGACGAATTGTTATCCTTTTAGAAAACACTGTTAATAACTTTTCAATGTGCTTTTTGTCATTGGATTTTTGTAAAGGAACGGGCGTAATCCTAGTCTTAAATTCTGGTTTAAATTTATATACCCTTATAGGCCTATCGTTTTCTTTTCTGGTAGATTATTTATTCTATTCTTAGACTGTTATAGATAAGAGATATTACAGAACTGTAAAAACAAAATATTTTTTATTTATTATATGCTATTTTATGCTAACCGAAACTGTAATAAGATTAGGTTTATTGACAAATTGCTATTTATTTATCATATAGTTTGGTTACTAAATAGGTAAAAAGTTTTATAATTTTAAGTCTATGTAATAAACAAGGTACAATAACATATATTTGATTTATTTAAGTAGGAAATAATGCTTCTCAATTTGATGACTTATTTAGTATATTTTATGAAAACACTGGTTTTTGCTATGGATTGTATTTTTACCATATTAAATACGCCTGACACTCAACCCAAACTCAAATTCAAACTCAATCCAAACCTTTTGGGGAGAACGAAATATATGCGAATACGTGGAACAAAAGATTTCGTGTTTTTACCTTTTTCTATTTTGACATTTTACACGACAAAAACAATGGAGAATGACTTTCAATGCCATATTTATTACGTTCAGTTTCCAATCAAGGCTTGATTAAATTCAGCTGACGATTGGTTGTAAAAAACGTCACTGGAAATCACGCTACGAGATGAAGGAAAAATTTATCATCGCGCGTCAAAATAAATGATACAAATTGATAAGTTTGTTTAAACATCAGATCTAGTTTGCTGAAAGGTTTTGACAGTTGCAACCGTTTGTAGAAATGTCAAATTCCAAGAGTTCCGAGTATTATTTGATATTGTACTCAACAAAATATGTTGAACTGTACAAACTAGGCATTACTTCATTGAAACGTATTTTTTGCAGCGTTTGGGTCTGTACCATTTCGTTTAGAACCTAAAGGACCAAAACATAGTAATTTTTAATGCGAATTGCCGAGCCTTTAGTACGAAAATCCGTTTACTCAGTCATAGATTTTATGGAAAAATCAACATAACAATTTAGGAAAATGAAATAACGCCTAGAGATACAATGGAGCTACCCACATGAAAAATGTCATAAAAATCGTACCACTTTTATAGTATGTAGCTCTGTAAACAACCACACACAGCTACAGACATCACTTCACAAACTATTTTTTTTTATTGGGTCCAGGGAGAACCAAAACAGAAAGGATACTCCACCCAAAACTGAAACTCGACATAATATACATTACAAATCTTTCGTCAAATAGGGGGGAAAGTAAATAACGAAAATTCCGGTACTGTTATAACAGATAGGTAAAAATGTAAAAAAATAAAAAAGGTGCTTTTCACAGGGTTCACACCTAGGATTGAACCAGGGATGGAGCGCTTTTAAACCCTATAGATACTCTATTTTGACGTTAGAGACAAAAATTGGCATTAAATTTAAATGAATCAGTCTGTGGAAGCGAAGACATTTTTTACATAAACTGGTGTTCTATACGTTACATTATTACTTAAATCCCAATGATCGCAATCGGAGTGACAATCGGATGGATAAAATACTCAGTAATTTCCACAGATAGTGAATGTGGGTCAGTTTTAAGCGCCGTGATAAATATTCTCATAATTATAAACCAGAATCAGAACACTCTGCGGATTAGATACGGCCACTCGGCCGCTCTCCGCCGGTACATCTTTCCACGCCAATTTATGAGTTGAGAAGGGTGGCTGCAAATCTCCTGCACGGCCAGCGTTTCACTAAATACTGAATGTTACGACTCTGGTAAACGATTACCGCGATTAATGCGATGTTACGTATCGAAATATCGCAATATCGCAATAGACACTATGTTATTGTGATGTAAGTTACCTCAAGTGCTATTGGTACAAACGTATTGTTCACGTATGGTGAAATATAGGTTGTTGAGTTTAATAGTGTGGGGAGTTGATAATGATTACTTAAAAAGTTGTTTTGTGAGTAGATAAGATTTTGAATTATTTTTACGTCGTTGGCGTTCAAAAGTGAAGTTGTTTCCTCTAAAATCCCCAAAAAATCTAAAACAACTAAGATGAAGACAGATTTTGTACTCAAATTCTAATACATGTATATGGTATTAACTTTTTGATAGTTTAACTGACCAACAATGGCATGATAAAATTGTTAATTAAAGTAAACGTGCCAAGTATTACTAAATTATAAGGTTAAGCAACGTGGGAGTAATTCAATCTTCATCGAGTGTCAGGAAATTATGAGTATTTCAATAAATTAGTTACCCTATTAAAAGTAAATCTCCTAAATTAATATTTTCCCAGTCGGAGTAGAGGACTCAAATGGTTCCTATTCAAAGTTGAGCTCTCAAATAGTTTTCGTTTCATAGTTTTTTTTGTGTGTAAAGTACACACATAGTTCCCTTCAAATTAAAATACCCAAATAGTTTTCAATGTAGAGTATATAGTTTCCCAAACAAGCTAGAGTAATCAAATTGATCCTGATCAAAGTTTTGTTAGATTATCAAATAGTGGATGGATTATATACCCGAATCAAAACAGAGTTCTCTATTAATTTCCTACTCAGATGACAGCAGTTAAAATGTTTCTAATCAAAGCAGAGTACTTGAATAGCTGCTTAACCAATGTAGAGTACTCAAGTACTTCCATATTAAAATAAAAATAAAAATACTTAAATAATTTTCAACCTGAAGCAAAGTATTCAAGTAATAGAGTATTCCTACTTAAAATAGTGTACTTTAATAGCTTTTGACTTGAAGTACAGCACTCAAATAACTTTCTTCTCGGATTAGGGCACTTAACGAGTTCTCACTGAAGGTAAAGTATTTGAGTACATACATACATACATACATACATACATACTCTCAGCTTCCAGTCCGGGCCGACTTCCTCTCCCCTAAATTTTTTCAACAGCTGTACTGCATAGACGAGTATTTAGCACATTTTTATCAGTTTATATGACTTGATGTAGTATAAAACAATCACTTTACCACAATAATACTAGTTACTCTGAATGTTTTTTTTTCTTACGACCCATGTATCTCGTTAAGTGTTGATTTTAGGAACACGATGTAATGAACATTATTGTTGGAAATTTAATGCTCTTCATTTTTGCATAAGTACATTTTACCGCTAGAGGGCACCGTTCTCGAGATAATTACAGAAAACCGAAAATTTTTGCATTTACACCCCCCTCCCACCATAGCTCACACCCCATCAATCAGGACTTTTAGTATGTTGTTCAGGAGGGTATCCCCTACAACTGTGCAAAAATCCGGGACGACACCATATTTTCCAACTCATTCAGCTTCGTTGACTGGACTACACCTTGTAATTGTGTTGTCACTCGTAACCCAGTACTAGGCAATGGTCGGCATCAGCTGTGGTGTACCTCAAGGTTCAGTCATCCTTGACTTAGATTCCACAACTGACCAGTAGAACCCAGTGTCCAGTGCCTTACGTTGTCAGTTGTGTAACAGTTTGTATTGGCTGTGTAATCAGCTGTTATGGTTCTTCATTTCAAGTAAAATTTACTTTGGGTTGTTGTATATTATTGGTTTAATAATTTTATCTAACAATTAGTTCATATGTTTGCTTTTTCATGTTTAATTAGGAAAACTGCCTAACAGTTATAGGCCTGAAGTTATTTTTACTTAAGATATGATATTGATATTTGTAGATCGATTTTTTTCTTATGCTATTATTCGTACCTACCCTGATTCAATGATTTAATATGCTCCTGCGGACCTTGACTTTTGGATGTTTAGCTTTGTATTTTATTGCATTTTGTTTGAGAATCTGAATCTGAACTAGACACTCTTTGTGGTGTAGAAGTGGTGAGTTCTTTGCTAGAATTGATTTTTTATACTGATTTGACATTCCATCTATAAAAAACAGTTTAATCAATTTGTGTGTAAAGAAACCACTGATAGAGTGTGTTATATTCTAAATTTTTTATATTTACTTCCTTACTTTTGCTACTTTGATAGTTCGATAGTCGATGTGTCATAAATATGCTTTAGTTTACAATTTTTATGTCAGGTTGTTTTGCTAAACAGCTTGCAAATTTGACTGTCTCAAAGTTTTTTTTACTCTAAAACAGGACCCAAAGTGGATGTGGGAATGAATAGTTTAGTATCTCTGTAGTCAAAGATACAAGGGAACAAGTAGGTAGCCTACATTTAGTTTTATTTTTTTGTTTAGTTTTCCTTGCTACTTTTATTTATTTGTTTCTGATTAACGTTGAGTTAACAATAAATTGTACTTCCAGTTAGGCATGTATAACTTGCTAAACAACTTATGAAACAAAAGATTAAGTGTACAAACAAACGTTTACAGTTTTTGACTGGAAAAAATATTGCTGGAAGAACCACAATATTATTATTACTAATTTACCTAATTTGACAAAACTCGCCGTTGCCAATTGAGCATACAGTACTTAAAGCTACAGATTTTATTTTCCATTACACTCCGAGATGGTAAAAAATCGAGGTTTCATGCATTAATAAATAAAACCCTCTCATACAGAAATTACAGTTTTGTTTGTTCTGTAAATAAAATAAAGTGAGTTTAAATGTCAGGAAAGTTTACCCGCCCTTTTACGTGAGGGTTGGGTTTGTTTAGACGGAATATGGCTTGGTGAGTGTGCAGTGCTATTCGAAGAAACTCTCAAGTTCATGTGTTTGTTATATAAATATATGAGTAAAATCTTCTTTTAGTTTTTTTTTTTGTTACCTAGGGTTTGAAAATGGTTTTGAAAGCCTAATCAATTAGCGTTTGAAAAGTTAGATTGGTGCAAATGCGTACTAAATAATTACTGATAATTTTGAAGAATGGCTAGCATGAGCAATCCGTTGTATATTTTATACGATAGTAATAGTATATAAGTTAGAAATTCTTTCATTCGCAATTTCTTCTATCGTGAAACCACAAGGATAACTTGCTGCAGGAATCGGTGCTGTCTTCCCAGTCCAATATGTGTTATGTGTCGATCGAGATGTTCGTATTTGCAGTTTAAATCGCCATTTTGATGATAGGATAAGTGTTTATTGTCTAGTCTATCCTTGTATTTGCGCACCGGGCCTGGTCGTAGTATTCAGCAAAGCAAGGGGTGAGCTGGCACAGTACTGGTATACTACAGTTTGTTCAAATAACGAAGGCGGTTGATCTTATTTGAACAGACTATAGTGTTGGAACCTTGGTACCGGCAATGAATACACAAACTATAGTTTGTGTATTCATTGGTACCGGTACGCGAACCCACGACATCGCTGCCTTTTGGATTTGTGTAATGTAACATTGTATAGTTTACATAATTTTGTTCTTTGTTACATCATATTGCTTGATGAGGTTCGTAAAATCAATTATTCAATATATAAACGGTTTTTATTAGGTTTACGTATTTATTTGAACACTTTCGTTGATGATATAGTTACCACCTATTTATAAAATAAAAAATGTAGTAATCTTTGTCAAGGTGAAAAGTAAACACTTTTTGTTGTGATAAAATTGGCTATAAATACACAAAATGAATGAAGTTGGGAAAATAGATGCTTATTTGACATTTGCGTTTCGCGGTAAAAAATGAAAATGTGTTCCGAATGAGGGACGAGTTGCGTTATCTTGACGTGCGTTTTGCGAAAAATATACAAAGTTTCTCATTCCTCATCTCTGCCGAGAAATAGCATTAAAGTCATGCAACCTTACACACAAACACGTGTTGAGTTTAATTCTTCTGTACCTACTTTTGTAAATTTATTGGTGCAGTTTGTAGTATTCATTGTGTATTGTACTGTTTAATATAGTACAGAGTGTAATATTTGCTGTACAGCGTGTTAGTATCTTAGTTTTATTGTATGGTGTGCAATTTGTGTAATTTATTGTTAGGTTCGAAATGATTTAAGTTGAAGGTTTAAGCTGCAGTTAGTAAGGTCTATTCGGCATAGTTTGGTATTAAATGTGTAGTTTTCATTGATAATAGTGAGATAAATTTACTGTACAGTGTAAACAATTTAGTTGTGTTGTGTGACATTTAGTGTGTATTGTGTAAGATTTAGATTGTGGGGTGTAGGATTTAGTGCGTGGGGTGTAAGATTTAGTATGTGTTGTGTAAGATTTAGTGTGTGTTGTGTAAGATTTAGATTGTGGGGTGTAGGATTTAGTGCGTGGGGTGTAAGATTTAGTATGTGTTGTGTAAGATTTAGTGTGTGTTGTGTAAGATTTAGATTGTGGGGTGTAGGATTTAGTGCGTGGGGTGTAAGATTTAGTATGTGTTGTGTAAGATTTAGTGTGTGTTGTGTAAGATTTACTGTGTGTTGTGTGAGATTTAGTGTGTATTGTGTAAGATTTAGATTGTGGGGTGTAGGATTTAGTGCGTGGGGTGTAAGATTTAGTATGTGTTGTGTAAGATTTAGTGTGTGTTGTGTAAGATTTAGATTGTGGGGTGTAGGATTTAGTGCGTGGGGTGTAAGATTTAGTATGTGTTGTGTAAGATTTAGTGTGTATTGTGTAAGATTTAGATTGTGGGGTGTAGGATTTAGTGCGTGGGGTGTAAGATTTAGTATGTGTTGTGTAAGATTTAGTGTGTGTTGTGTAAGATTTACTGTGTGTTGTGTGAGATTTAGTGTGTGTGGGGTGTAAGATTTTGTTTAGGGATTTTAAAATTCATTGTAATAACCCTAGAACTATGACAATTCAAATTGGTGTCATATTACCTGTTTATTCATGGACTCTGTGCTTGGCAGCTCGCCGAAACAGGTAGCATCTACGAAATTTACAATTTGGAACTGCCTGCAGGTAATATGAAACCAATTAGGGTTTTAAGACTTAGTGCGTGGTGTAAAATATATTATCTAGGGGTTTAAAGAATTTGGTTCGTAGTGTTAATATTTAGTGCGTGTGGTGTGTATTACTTAGTGTATAATATTATTATTTGGTATCCAATATTGAATCCCCCGTGTACAGAGAGTAGTGTGTGCAGTCTGTAAGCAGAAAGGACGCCTCCTAGTGAAGAGTGTACTTCGTTACTCTAACCTCAGCTCGAGTGGCTTTTAGAATGTGGTCCGTGTACAGAGAGTAATGTGTGCAGTGTGTAAGCAGAAAGGACGCCTCCAAGTGAAGAGTGTACTTCGTTACTCTAACCTCAGCTCGAGTGGCTTTTAGAATGTGGTCCGTGTACAGAGAGTAATGTGTGCAGTGTGTAAGCAGAAGGGACGCCTCCTAGTGAAGAGTGTACTTCGTTACTCTAACCTCAGCTCGAGTGGCTTTTAGAATGTGGTCCGTGTACAGAGAGTAATGTGTGCAGTGTGTAAGCAGAAAGGACGCCTCCAAGTGAAGAGTGTACTTCGTTACTCTAACCTCAGCTCGAGTGGCTTTTAGAATGTGGTCCGTGTACAGAGAGTAATGTGTGCAGTGTGTAAGCAGAAAGGACGCCTCCAAGTGAAGAGTGTACTTCGTTACTCTAACCTCAGCTCGAGTGGCTTTTAGAATGTGGTTCGTGTACAGAGAGTAGTGTGTGCAGTGTGTAAGCAGAAAGGACGCCTCCAAGTGAAGGGTGTACTTCGTTACTCTAACCTCAGCTCGAGTGGCTTTTAGAATGTGGTTCGTGTACAGAGAGTAGTGTGTGCAGTGTGTAAGCAGAAAGGACGCCTCCAAGTGAAGAGTGTACTTCGTTACTCTAACCTCAGCTCGAGTGGCTTTTAGAATGTGGTTCGTGTACAGAGAGTAGTGTGTGCAGTGTGTAAGCAGAAAGGACGCCTCCAAGTGAAGGGTGTACTTCGTTACTCTAACCTCAGCTCGAGTGGCTTTTAGAATGTGGTTCGTGTACAGAGAGTAGTGTGTGCAGTGTGTAAGCAGAAAGGACGCCTCCAAGTGAAGAGTGTACTTCGTTACTCTAACCTCAGCTCGAGTGGCTTTTAGAATGTGGTTCGTGTACAGAGAGTAGTGTGTGCAGTGTGTAAGCAGAAAGGACGCCTCCAAGTGAAGAGTGTACTTCGTTACTCTAACCTCAGCTCGAGTGGCTTTTAGAATGTGGTTCGTGTACAGAGAGTAGTGTGTGCAGTGTGTAAGCAGAAAGGACGCCTCCAAGTGAAGGGTGTACTTCGTTACTCTAACCTCAGCTCGAGTGGCTTTTAGAATGTGGTTCGTGTACAGAGAGTAGTGTGTGCAGTGTGTAAGCAGAAAGGACGCCTCCAAGTGAAGAGTGTACTTCGTTACTCTAACCTCAGCTCGAGTGGCTTTTAGAATGTGGTTCGTGTACAGAGAGTAGTGTGTGCAGTGTGTAAGCAGAAAGGACGCCTCCAAGTGAAGAGTGTACTTCGTTACTCTAACCTCAGCTCGAGTGGCTTTTAGAATGTGGTTCGTGTACAGAGAGTAGTGTGTGCAGTGTGTAAGCAGAAAGGACGCCTCCAAGTGAAGAGTGTACTTCGTTACTCTAACCTCAGCTCGAGTGGCTTTTAGAATGTGGTCCGTGTACAGAGAGTAATGTGTGCAGTGTGTAAGCAGAAAGGACGCCTCCAAGTGAAGGGTGTACTTCGTTACTCTAACCTCAGCTCGAGTGGCTTTTAGAATGTGGTTCGTGTACAGAGAGTAGTGTGTGCAGTGTGTAAGCAGAAAGGACGCCTCCAAGTGAAGAGTGTACTTCGTTACTCTAACCTCAGCTCGAGTGGCTTTTAGAATGTGGTTCGTGTACAGAGAGTAGTGTGTGCAGTGTGTAAGCAGAAAGGACGCCTCCAAGTGAAGGGTGTACTTCGTTACTCTAACCTCAGCTCGAGTGGCTTTTAGAATGTGGTCCGTGTACAGAGAGTAATGTGTGCAGTGTGTAAGCAGAAAGGACGCCTCCAAGTGAAGGGTGTACTTCGTTACTCTAACCTCAGCTCGAGTGGCTTTTAGAATGTGGTTCGTGTACAGAGAGTAGTGTGTGCAGTGTGTAAGCAGAAAGGACGCCTCCAAGTGAAGGGTGTACTTCGTTACTCTAACCTCAGCTCGAGTGGCTTTTAGAATGTGGTCCGTGTACAGAGAGTAATGTGTGCAGTGTGTAAGCAGAAAGGACGCCTCCAAGTGAAGGGTGTACTTCGTTACTCTAACCTCAGCTCGAGTGGCTTTTAGAATGTGGTCCGTGTACAGAGAGTAATGTGTGCAGTGTGTAAGCAGAAAGGACGCCTCCAAGTGAAGAGTGTACTTCGTTACTCTAACCTCAGCTCGAGTGGCTTTTAGAATGTGGTTCGTGTACAGAGAGTAGTGTGTGCAGTGTGTAAGCAGAAAGGACGCCTCCAAGTGAAGGGTGTACTTCGTTACTCTAACCTCAGCTCGAGTGGCTTTTAGAATGTGGTTCGTGTACAGAGAGTAATGTGTGCAGTGTGTAAGCAGAAAGGACGCCTCCAAGTGAAGAGTGTACTTCGTTACTCTAACCTCAGCTCGAGTGGCTTTTAGAATGTGGTTCGTGTACAGAGAGTAGTGTGTGCAGTGTGTAAGCAGAAAGGACGCCTCCAAGTGAAGAGTGTACTTCGTTACTCTAACCTCAGCTCGAGTGGCTTTTAGAATGTGGTCCGTGTACAGAGAGTAATGTGTGCAGTGTGTAAGCAGAAAGGACGCCTCCAAGTGAAGGGTGTACTTCGTTACTCTAACCTCAGCTCGAGTGGCTTTTAGAATGTGGTTCGTGTACAGAGAGTAGTGTGTGCAGTGTGTAAGCAGAAAGGACGCCTCCAAGTGAAGAGTGTACTTCGTTACTCTAACCTCAGCTCGAGTGGCTTTTAGAATGTGGTTCGTGTACAGAGAGTAGTGTGTGCAGTGTGTAAGCAGAAAGGACGCCTCCAAGTGAAGGGTGTACTTCGTTACTCTAACCTCAGCTCGAGTGGCTTTTAGAATGTGGTCCGTGTACAGAGAGTAATGTGTGCAGTGTGTAAGCAGAAAGGACGCCTCCAAGTGAAGGGTGTACTTCGTTACTCTAACCTCAGCTCGAGTGGCTTTTAGAATGTGGTTCGTGTACAGAGAGTAGTGTGTGCAGTGTGTAAGCAGAAAGGACGCCTCCAAGTGAAGGGTGTACTTCGTTACTCTAACCTCAGCTCGAGTGGCTTTTAGAATGTGGTCCGTGTACAGAGAGTAATGTGTGCAGTGTGTAAGCAGAAAGGACGCCTCCAAGTGAAGGGTGTACTTCGTTACTCTAACCTCAGCTCGAGTGGCTTTTAGAATGTGGTCCGTGTACAGAGAGTAATGTGTGCAGTGTGTAAGCAGAAAGGACGCCTCCAAGTGAAGAGTGTACTTCGTTACTCTAACCTCAGCTCGAGTGGCTTTTAGAATGTGGTTCGTGTACAGAGAGTAGTGTGTGCAGTGTGTAAGCAGAAAGGACGCCTCCAAGTGAAGGGTGTACTTCGTTACTCTAACCTCAGCTCGAGTGGCTTTTAGAATGTGGTTCGTGTACAGAGAGTAATGTGTGCAGTGTGTAAGCAGAAAGGACGCCTCCAAGTGAAGAGTGTACTTCGTTACTCTAACCTCAGCTCGAGTGGCTTTTAGAATGTGGTTCGTGTACAGAGAGTAATGTGTGCAGTGTGTAAGCAGAAAGGACGCCTCCAAGTGAAGAGTGTACTTCGTTACTCTAACCTCAGCTCGAGTGGCTTTTAGAATGTGGTCCGTGTACAGAGAGTAATGTGTGCAGTGTGTAAGCAGAAAGGACGCCTCCAAGTGAAGAGTGTACTTCGTTACTCTAACCTCAGCTCGAGTGGCTTTTAGAATGTGGTCCGTGTACAGAGAGTAATGTGTGCAGTGTGTAAGCAGAAAGGACGCCTCCAAGTGAAGGGTGTACTTCGTTACTCTAACCTCAGCTCGAGTGGCTTTTAGAATGTGGTCGGTGTACAGAGAGTAGTGTGTGCAATGTATGCAGAAAGGACGCCTCCAAGTGAAGAGTGTACTTCGTTACTCTAACCTCAGCTCGAGTGGCTTTTAGAATGTGGTCGGTGTACAGAGAGTAGTGTGTGCAATGTATGCAGAAAGGACGCCTCCAAGTGAAGAGTGTGTTACTCTAACCTCAGCTCGAGTGGCTTTTAGAATGTGGTCGGTAATTGGAGTAGCTTTGACCCGCGATACATCCAATCACGTGAGAGTTGACGTGACTACTGCGAAGCAACTTGCATCTATGGATCATGTTCACTATGTATTCCAATTTACGAAATAAAATTATCATACTTCAAAAATATTTAACTTTTAACGTGGATTTTTATTTAGAAAGTGTGGAAAAACTAGAATATTTACTTTTTTTGCAGGGAAACGGTTCAACACCTTATAAATAGTTTATTTTGTTGAGATAGCATTAATTTATAGAATGAAATATGACAGCTGGGTGCAGAATTGAAACCTTTTGGGTGTGAACTAGCAAGTTTTATATTGAAGGCGAGCGCTACACATACTTTGGCACATCGGCTACTTATATAGTTAACTTTCCGAATATTAGTTAATAATATTAATAAATAAATATTTAAACCACTACTGTATTGACGTCGAAGGTGACGTTTTGCTTTAACGACCATTCTTGACTAAAAAATCTATCCTTTAAATTACGTTTAAACCTTATACGGTTTATTATTAGAAGAATTTTGAATGACCCAAGGCCATTGGTCAAAAATTTGTGCAGTGTAATTTTAACTTGAAAACATTGCAATGACAAGTGGTGTTTGTTGTGTTATTATACCTGTAATGTTTATTTGTTTCGGTAAAACACCATTAAAATGCAGATGCTTGTGTATTTATGGCTGAATATTATTAATTTAGATAGCGAAAATATTGTGGCGCGTATTTCGTGAATATTTCTAACAGACTAGTTCAATATTATCTTTTTGATATTTGAAACGTTCATGTTTATAACCTTTGTACTTTTTTCAGGTATGTGAAGAATGTTGTTTCCAAGTACGTACGTTTAACTGTAAGTAAAATATTTTGTCCACTAAGGTTGCAACCTATGTAATAAGTTCAATATAGTGTTACTTAATTGGTAATGTAATACTAATACATCACGTCAAAATTAACCGTATGTTTTAATCATCATTCAGCTGCACTAAAGTTCTGTAGTGTTCATGTATTGTTTTAAATTGTATATTCATGACTATCTGCCGTACACTGGTTAGTGTGTGATTACTACCACTCGAGTATTATTGATCGTAGAACGCAGATATTACGGCTGAAAAGTTTTAATTTATCTCTAATTGAATTTTTTAATGTGTAAATATTTGAGACATGCGTTCTAAAGCAAAGTTACAGCGTACATACAATCTTTCATAGTTTTAATTTTATGGCTGCGCGAACTTAAACCCGTATTATTCTGAAATGTTGGTATTCGTCATAAAATGTCGGTGTCAAAGTTTTCACGATGACAAAGCTAATCGATGAAATTGTACACGTCGTCGTGTAACCATCGGAAAGTTTTAAACTCTGCAAGACACGAGTTCACTATTGTCTCCGTGGCATTATACTCCAGCTCCTCCCTTGCAGTCCTTTATGTCTTGTCCTGAATCCTGTTTAAGATTACTTCCTTTCGTCGCTTTTGTCGCATCTTTGTGGGTTTCAGGTAATTTTATCTCTTATTTCTTTGTGTATGAAACAGTAAGTAGACGAGTGTAACACGTGTTGTTAAAAGTATTTAGGTTTGAGTGTAATGTTTTTTGGTGCAATTTATGTGGTTTTAACATTTATTTCATAATATTCTGAAGGTGTCGTGTAGGAATAAAAAAATGTATTTGTAATCAAAATAATTACCTAATGTTATTACTTTTTGTGTTCTTTTAAAGTTAACTAGTGTACATGTTGCTCGAATTCGAACAATTGCAAATATTACAGAAGATATTTCAAAACGAATAACAGTCATATTTACAACGAATTTAAAAGAGTCAACTCAAAGATTACCGGTGTGTAACTCAGACTATGTTTATCTTCGTTATTGATAAACCTAAAGCATTCGGGCCGGTTTTCTCCTTCTCAAAATGCCTCGCTGTACAGGCAACACAGGTCATTTATAGAGGGCCAATTGAGAACGAAAAGTCGTTTTGGGGTAGTGTTAGGGGGCATTTGTAACCTAATAGTTGAGATTGTCCAGGGTCAGGTGCTGACTGTGATGAGTTAAGCCTAATACTCGCCACTGTTCTGTGAGCTGCGGTCGTTATCACGATTACGCCTCCTGTCTATATGTGTTGTTGTCGTCACGTCGGAGGCATATAAAAGAAAAAAAAACAACAAATAAACAAATGATAGCTACACAAAACAACGATAAATGTTACAATCGTGCTAACACGATCCGTCATAGCTACACAAAACAACGATAAATAAATACACAAATTTAAGATACTGTACAACCATACTAACAAAATTCGTCTTGGAGGTTATGTTTACACAAACTCAAATAGTAAATAAATGTACTCGATGGGTTTCATTGAATTGAAAAATATATAACAGCAATTAAATTAAACAGCTGACCAAAATGTAAACAATTATGTTCTTCATAAGGATAACATGGGAACTTTCAAAGCCACTGGGGCAGAGCCCAAGGGACTATTTCAAAAATGTAAGGCCAGTTTGCAAATCTACGCGACACGCTCTTTCCAATGAGATGTCAATGGATAAAATCGGTTAAGAAATGGCGGAGGAGTTCAACCGACAAAGTTTCATGTAGCGTATTAATTATATAGATTTCCATACTAATTATGTGTCAATTTTTATGTTTGGTCAAAGTTTCTTACAAATTTAGATACCTAACTCCCTTAAAATTGATCCAACAATCTTTTTCCCCCAGTTTAGGTTTCCTGAAAAAAAAAAAAAAAAAAAAAAAAAACAATAAAACAATGTTCGTTAACCTAAAACAGGTTGTATAAGATGAGTAAATAGCCCAAAGAAATATTCGCTAAAAATGTGTAAAAATACAATATTTTGTGTTTTGTGGTTTATAGAATTTACTTTGCTCAGGAACGAACCAGAAACTTACAGATTGAAGGCGAGCTCTTTACCACTCCTGCTACCCAGCCAATTTAATTATTTTTTATGGAACGAGATTTCAATATTTAACGCCTTTAGTAAACAACAAGATATCCACGTAAAAAAATGCTAAATGTTAACAAAATGTTAAATAGAATGAATGCACTAATTTCTGCTCTCTGCGTTAAATTGAATAATTATGTAATCCAGATAATTATCCCCAGGGTATAAAAGAAGTAAAAGCGACATTTGTGTAGTCTTTGTTAAAATCAACAAGAATGTACAACAATTGCATTAGAAATGCTGGCAATCAACTTTTACATCCAACGTATTTATTCTTTCAAACAAGCTTTTAGATGTTTTACATTTCAATTAGTTTTTAATATAAAGTAAGCGTTCTCGTGCCGAAACGATTCGTTTTACTTTTAGCGTTTGAATATTTTTAAGTAATTTAAAATTAAAATTTACATGTTTAAATGTACTATGGTATTGCCATTACCATTGACTATCTATCTATATATTAATAGGCAAGCATGTTTCTTTAAAACCTTTTTTCTCAGGTCGTGTGCATCGCAGAGAAAATCTACGCATACTGTTGGAAAGATATTTTCCTGTAGATGTGCAGAATGCCTCTAAAAATTAAAATAGGCTAACAAATAAGCACAAAAAATTAATTTTAAAACTTCAAAAAATTAACATGGAGCATATGGGTTGCCATGATGGTGACGAAATAACAACAAAATGTAAACAGAAAATCAAAACAAATGGAAGAAATTCAAATCACATGTGTTATTTACAGTGTGGGGAGAAAATAGAGAAGTCTGTACATTAATTGTTTTTGGTCGAGTTTCGACCACAGGACGACCACTAGTTGGTATTAATAGTCAAAGGTATTACGTTAGAACTATATTGCGAATTCGTTAGTGTCATAAAACATTTCTTCTCTGAAATGTATTGCTGTTTAAAACTGTTTACGCATCCCTCCCAAAGTATATTTTTGGTATGATTTTATTTCAAGAGGTTTACCAAACATACAAAAAAATATTAAACCTGCAAACCAAAATACAATAAACTATGCTCAGAATCGTTAGAGCATGTACTATGCAATCAAAAACCTTGATATATGAAGCAGATATCTCCTGCTTTTGATAAATGAACCTTGGCGATCCGTGGCTCCTACATCATTAGTTACTGGCTGCGAGTCCTTGGAACGTATCTTTAACTGTTTGAGGATCTACAACATGTAGAGTTTAATAATAGTATACAAGATAATTTGATTAATAATGCTCACAGTCTTTAATATTCCTCCGTATTCTTCTCCTTTGATAATTTAGTATATTGAAGCGATGTTTTACTCCTAACTGTTACTGTGTAAATGCGGCAAGTTTAACATTTCCACATTATCCTTACGGAGAATAAATAAACATATCTGGTTAGTTTATTTATACATTACATTTTGATCAAATTTGGATAAATTTTTCATTCCATGTGTTCTATTGACATTAAATAAAGACATAGCTTATTTACTTTGCTGTGACCGAAAACTTCAGTATTTATTACTAAAAATCAATTTTAAATTGGATACATCTGATATTTCAAGGATGTATTTTAGTGAAAGCAATGAGGCAAATGGTAATCCGCTTAGTCTGCAGGTTTGCTGCGGTGGGGGTTTCTTGTAAGCTTGTGCTTTGTAGCAATGTCTATTGTAAAGCTTGGTAGTGTTGTCAGGAAGATGATGTCTGGATTTAGAAGTACCTCGTTAAGTTATTCCATTCTGTTGCTTTCCAACTATTCCTTTCTTTGGCTCGCGGTTGCTCCTGTTATCGGGGCATAAATTGATACTTGTAACTGTATTTAGTAATGTATTAGTAGCACATTTAGGTTTGGATCAATTGAAAAACTGTTGCATAAAAGTGGAATAATATAAACTTTTCATGAGTGCTGTATATCATGAAAACATGTTTTGCATTTAGCATTGTCGTACCTCAATCGGTGCATCGATATTTGTTGAAATATTGTCGACATTTTATATTATTAATTGTAAAAATAGTTTTCATAACGTTTCAGATCTGGAATCTAATACCGTTCTCAAGTTAGACCTTTTGCCAACTTATCGTTATTGAAAACGTTGGCAATATTCTCCTTGTTTAGTGAAAACACCACCAATAATGAACTTTTAACAAAGATGAGGTTGTAGTTTAAAAAATAATCGTATTAAGCAATATTACATAAAAATTTGATCGGGTTTATGTTTAAAACCTAGCGTACATTTTACGCACGAATATTAGAACAGAAACTGTATGGATCATGAACATAAACAAAGATGTCGCTGGCCCGAATTAATTAACATTACCTAAACAGAACTGTTCAAGCTATTAATGTTATTAGTACAGGATTCGGACCTACGTAATTTGTTTATGTTAATGATCCACACCGCTTCTGTTCTAACACAGTCATAGTTTGATATTCAGTATGCTAAAGCACCGCATAATCGGTCGGATTTACAACGGTAGCATTTTAATCTATCGGGTATTTATCCTGGTGTCCCTTCGGCTCAATAAAACGGCTCTTGCCATTAATCAAAAGCGCCGTTAGCCGTTATCTGTCCTGACCGACCATCTGTCTCGCAAATATAAAACAGAGGTGTGGGACGGTAAATTACCGGAGTCAACTGGTAAAATGGCCATTACAGTGTGGTGTAGGGGATGTGGAGTATTTATTGTACGATGTTTTTCAATATACTGGTCGTTTTGGTATTTAATTATTTGTGCTTACTATGCATTTCATCCTATCATAATTCAAATCTAAAAAAAATCAAATTATTGCTTGATCATGTCGAAAACTAAAAAAATTTCGAAATTATTGGTCGATCATGTTTATGCATAATTGAAAATTTCATTTTCCTGTTGAAGCGAATTTTAAATTTCCTCTATAGTGAAGAAGATATCAGCATATGGGGTATCCAAGCTGATAACAGCTTTCCCTTAACTGGGGATGAATTTATTTTTGCATTTTGATGATCCTAGAGGCAAAAAATATCATTCGTCACTTTGCATATGTATACTATTAAACAGAACATACAAATTTAACTAATTTTTTGGAGGGTAAGTAAACCACCGTAGTTTCAATGTTTCATGATATGTTTTATTTAGTAGGCGGATGCTATGTTTGGCCTTCGGGGACATCAAAATGAGAGGAAATCCCCCCTGGGTCTTACCCATGGGAACAGCTTATATGGGAAATTCGTGAAAAGAGAATATAATTAAAGATATTGTCTCTTTTTGCAGTTATAATCTAGACAAATCAGAATTTAGAAGTTAATTTGTCGATGCAGTGTTCAATTATTAAGAGTGAATTCGATCAACTTGACATTTTATAAGGAAAGGATGACGCAATGAACCTTTGTCAAAAAAGGTTATGCTTTTTGAAAACAATTATGATATTTTAGTCCCACATGTTTAAGCCCTATAGATAATGCTAAGTTTAATTTAGCAACATTTGTTTCACCATAGGATTGCTTTATTAAATCACAAGACCTAAATGAAGCACTAATTGTGATTATGAACACACATGTCCAATCCTTGAAGACTGATTTAGTCAGCCACTCGCCTTTGTGGGTCTAACATGCAAATGAACCTATCCTACATACATCCATAATATGCCTCAGCATTATAGTGATGTCTTCACAGTGATAAGGCTGTTTCGATGATTTTATAAGGATAAGAAAATGATCACAGGATTTTTGGAATTCCATAGATAACAAATGTGTTAGCGTAGATGGTTAGAAAAATTGATTATTCAAAATGTGAAGGTTGCTGTTTTGATCTGTTCTGGACCTATATTCCATTTGTCTATCTCAAATAGTTAAGTAATTATGCTTTCTAACATAAGGTTGACATTAGGCAATAAACTGACTGATAATAACAGTTTTTCTTCGTAACAAGATGACGATTTAAACTGAATAAAAAAACTCAAAATATTCTAGTAGCAAATAAACACAAAACATAAACACGTGTGCACTGGGAATATGTAAACAAACCCAAATACATTTAACGCATTGGAATGACTTGAAAGTACTTTAAATTTGAAATTTTGAGTACCGTTGTAAAGCAACTTTAGATGAGTTTGGATTTATCTGTTATAATGGCGTAGGCCTACGGTCGGAATATTTACTTCTAAATATTTACTGATTGAAGTAACCGCTGTTACTGATTTCCAGTAACAAATTAAAATGAAAAAAAAAAAAAACACTGATCGAATAACCCTCTTTTAGATCTTCTAAACCTCAAAAAATGAAATAGTGGAAGTTTATGAGTTTTTTTTGGGGGGGGGGGGGGTTACTTATAATGTAGGTTACCTTCTAAAATATCTGGTGATTTAAGCTTAAAAAACCCAAGTGCTAAAATATTTAAAGCTTATTTTAATATTTCCAACAAAGAATTAGAACAATTGTAAAAAGCGTTGGGGCTTTATTTATTCTATTTTATTGACTGAGTTTAAAATAAAATGCAGCTAAAAACCAGACATTTCAACGCTATTTTCGTAGGGAGTCTAATAATTTACGACTGTAAGTGGCTAAAAGAAATTGAAATTTCGAATCAGATGAATGCTTTAAGGCTCTGAAATATTAGTTCAATTTAAAAATTCACTATGGTATAGCGACGTTAAACAACCAACCGAAGCTATTCTAAACTTTCAATAACTCATGAAGACTAGAAGTGGCTTTTAGAGCTTTGGGATTTAACTGTCAACATGTGAACACCGCAGACCTCTTAACTCTTCACCGACTCAATTTAACAAATCGGAACGGTAAACTGACGCGGAACCGTTTCTAAGAAATTCTCGGATGGTTTCAATTCATTTGACAGAGATTTGAAATGTCGAGGGATTAGACTCGTTCCGTTTGTAGGTAAACCAATTTTAAACGAATTTGACAAATTAAATGGTAAAATAGTGTTGAAAATAAAATATTTTGAACGTATTACTGGAGTTTAATCATCTGACGAAGATTTTAAGTGGCTTAATGAGTTTTGGGGTTAACATTTAAATACTAACAATCCAAATCTATAAACTCTTGATTGTTTCAATTTTAACAAATTGGCTGGTAAAAAGGCTTGAAATAGTTTATAAACTGTTTCTGTAGATGTATTTATCTGACAACTACTTGAACTGCTGTTGGAGTATTTGAATTTAACTCTAAATACAGTGAGCACTAGGGACTTTGAACTCCACGGTAAATAATTTGACAAATGATAACCGTTGAAAGATTCCAAACCAATTATACATTTCACTTTTTACTTGAGGTTGCAGCATTTACTCTAGAGAGTATTAAATATTACTGAATGAGTTTAGATATTTACTTTCAACACTAATGATCATTGGTAGTCATTCACGTTTTACTGGCACAATTTATCAAATCAGAGTAGTAAAGAAGGCTTAAGGCAGATCCGTTTACTAACTCCACTTGAAGGAACTCCATCTAATTAGGGCTGAAAATGACGTAGGCGTTCAAGGGGACAACTAACTAGCAACGAGTCCACTAGACGTGGCTGTCCATTTAGCTAATCAAACCGACGTACATTCAAACATGGATGTTTCCAAACTTTTCTTCATTAAGCTACGCGCGCACTACGGCGGCACGGCACGGACGGGCGGTACGGCACGGACGGCATTTTTAAGACGGGGTGCGCGCACAAGGGCGGCACGGCACGGACGGACGGGATGGGATACCCGCAAAACCGCAATTTAGGACAGTTGACAGTCTGCGAGTTAAAAATTGTGAGTAAAGATGGATGTAGATAGAGTGGTGATAGTAGGTTTAATTTTGGAAGAGGAAGAGGAGACAAGAAGGTGCAAGCAAAAATTTTAGATACACCACATAAACAGGAAAAGACTAAGTTTTGGAGGGTTCCACACCTTGTTTCCTGATATTGTAGAAGGATTGTGTATAAAACTTACCTGATTGTTTCATAATAGATCATATTTCTGCCCATATATTGTCACGCCGGACTTTATTAAAATATTCCGGATGTCGCATGTTGTACAGTTTTGGGTATTTCTCAACGAGAAAAATCAAACTTACTAACATCTATGTTTACAACACACGAAAACACTGCTACTTTGACAGAGATCAGTTGAGAATGGCGGATGTCCCGTGCCGCCCGCCCGGTCGGTGTGCAGTGCTCCCGGTTGGTACGGGCGGTACGGGCGTCACGGCAGCTCGGAAATGTCCTGGAGTTCTGTCTCCCGGACTTTTTAACAAATGGCGGAAGCTGCCGAACGTCCGTTGCCGGCCGTACCGCCGTAGTGGGCGCACTCATATGACATTCAATGTTATTAACTTTTAAAAATTGCCGTGCCGCCCGCCCGTCCGTGCCGTGCCGCCGTAGTGCGCGCGCAGCTTTTAAATCAACATCAATAGTTCTCTTAATAATTGGTGTAGCTCTATTTCGTTTATAGTTATTGTTTAGTATATTTTCACCAATAGTGGTTTTCGTTTTTTTTTATGGAGAAGTTGTTCACCCGAATCTTCATCATAATTCCGTGCGTGAAGGTATCAAACCCATAGAGTGAGCCTCAGCCAGTAAAGTACATGAACTGTTACTTACTTACTACTGTGACCAGCAGTGAAAACCTAGGCGGTCTTTGGCCTTTCCTACCATGTGCCTCCAGTATCCTCTGTCTTCTGTCAGTTCCAGGTCACTCCCATACTATTTAGGTCCTTTGAAACCTGGTCAACCCATTGCATCCTTGGTTTTCCCAATGGGCTCCTGCCCTCCGGAGTACCTCTTATCACTTGCTTTACCATCTCTCTTTCACCTTTGCGTTGAATGTGCCCAGCCACCTTAACCTCATACGCTTTACCACTCCTACGGTATCTGGTTCCCTATCTAATTGCTCGACTCCTCATTATTTTTCATTCTCCATGAGTCTCCGTATTTTATTGGTAAAAAAAGAACTGTTGGTACATTTAAATTGAGAGGGGTGCAAATCTATGACATCTGCGTTACTTTTAAATCTGCCTCATTACGTACAGAGCCACCGACTCCTCCAATTTTCACATAATCGTAACACACAACAATAGTAGTAAAACCAGATACGGAGGAGGATGTTTTGGACGTATCAAGCAAATGAAAGCTGTAACCGTCACAGTGGAAGTTTAAACATCCCTGTGTAAAGAACGGAACGAGAACAGACGACATCGTTGCCTTAAAATTTCAGTTAGTCCTGCAACAGAATGATACATTAATTTGCCATCCTCAGGTTTTGCTGGCATATTTGATTTATTAATTATGATAAATTTTATTTTACACGCGTAAAAAGTAACTATCTGTTAAAACAAAAGGAGTTAATAGAAGCTCTATTTGTGAGCAAACCCTGTAATAAAGTGAAACAATGACTTAAATACCCAATAACATTTTACTTTGAAGCAGTTTGCAGGAAATATGAGCATGTTTCAACAGTTAAGTTTCCCCAAAGGAATATCGATCGTCACTTTGTCGTTCTATGAACGCCTCAGCTATTGTTCGAGACTCCTTACATTGTAAGGCGTCGTTTAATGAAAATAGCTCGGTATGAAAATGTTTGAAACACATTTTTCTTTGTCTGGTACATTTTATGTGAATGTTGTTCAAATGCTGTAAATATTATTGGAAATTTGCCAATTTTGTTGGTTTAAGTGGATTTTGTATGGTTTTTAGTGTAGGGAGTTTTATAATGTAGAGAAAGTTGCTCTGAGAATCAAAGAAAACATTTAACTAAACGCATCCAACGTAACTGGATACAAGTTGTGATTTAAAAGACCAACAATTAGCATTTATTGTCCAAGGTATATTTTGAATTGTTGTTCAGTTTTTTCTACTTTACAAATAGATAAAAATATTTACAATTAACAAATACAACTATATTTACAATTGTGAGGAAATATACAGCTTAAAATCTACTATATTTGGCAGAGTCATTACATTTTTATTGATAAACAAAAAAACCTTTGCTACTGCACCTGTCAATAATAAATTTACCGTGACCATTGACCATTCGTGTTTAATTTTAATCGTGGCTAATAAGCTATGATTATCTCATGAGCTATGATAAAAATTAAACACGAATACTTTTATTAGGTATCCGAAATCAATAATAAAATTCCAATATACAAATACAATTTCTGATTCACGGTATCTAAAATTGAAAGGTTTCAGACTTTGTTTTATTACTAAAACACAAAGTTGATCACTGTGTCACCGGAACTAGACGTCGCACTGGAGACAACTCTTAACACTATCCGATGTCTGAGTTGAGTGGAAAGCCTCTAGCGAGATCAACACAGTCGAGTAACTCTGAAAGGTTTTTCCTTTGCACAAGGAAATTCCATCACACTAAATCAAGTTTCGAGCCGGACTTTTCATTTACTTCTAATAAGGTGGTTGTCCAAGTTGTTTTTAGAGCTTTGAACTTTTTCATTTGTGGAAAATACACATTGTAAAGTATATTAATATTAGTAATGTTTGACATGTTTCTAATAGTCAAGATTTAGTGCCATATATATGTAGTTTGAGCGGTTCTTAGGAAGTGTAGCTACATGTTTCTAAAATAACGTTTCTCTGGAGTAAGTTTAGATATATTTTAGGTTTGGTGTATCAGTTTGAATATTTCTAGCTTCACCTTAACTAGTTATCGGCGAAACACTAAGTAACTAAACTCAAAATTTAAATAATGTGGTACGTTTTAATATTATCAGTCTAGCAATAAACACAACAGCAAATCATTTTACTCCATCAAATTATGCAAATTTTCACTTACCTGTTTGAAATTACGCCTTTGACCTGAACAGTTGTATACGTGTTTACTGTCGATTATATTAATCACACGTAGAAAACACGTTTGTATCCAATACATCACACAATTACGATTAACACTTCAACAATAAACTTTCACAACTTGCCAACAATAAACTAATAACAATAAACTTGCCATTAGGTTTGTCAATGTTTGTGTACACTAAAGTCAAAAACTGCATTTTAAACGTTTCTCAATTTTAGAAATTATTTCTTCAGCTATCCATCTTTGACCTAACATTCCAATCCCATTTCCATTTAATTTAATCTTAGACCTAAAACAAACATCAATGTGTTTTTATAAGACACTTCTTAAAACGAAATTTGGATAGACAAAAATGCAGACAAAAAATCTTAATGTTCAATAGGGGAGCTGTAAATGGAATGCACCCCTCGGCAAGGAAAGTAATCATGTTTTTAGTTGCGATGCGAGTTGAAAAAAGAAAATAGAATCCTCGGTTGAAAGTGTCTCTCCTATAAAGATCTGTCGAACGCAGTCCTTTAGACAATGGAAGCTCTTTGAAGAGCAGATCCTTTCGAAGGATTTTTACCCTCGATAACGTAGAGCTCGTAACATGAAGCATGGCCATAATCTGTGTGGTTTATGGTTAAAATAAATACTTAAATCGGTTTTTAACTATTAAATTTTGTTTGTGGTTTTTAATGGGGTTTACCTAATAATTATAGTTGTGTTAAGAGTGAAGAAGATTCGGACTATGAATTTTGATCTGAGGGAAACTTAAGGGTTAAAGATATACTTTGCAATTTAGCAGTAGACACTTAGTTTTACGATGAGAATATATTTTTTTAATTGAGTCAAATACAAAGTATGCTGATTTAAAATATCGCTTCCTTATTAAACGTAAACTTTGTAATAAAAAAATATAAAGGTCAACATGTTGCAAATCATACTATCTTGTCCTAACTTACTTTCGTATGAAAAATAAAAACAATATAACGATAGTATTATACAGGGTGAATAAAAAGTCAAGACCCCCCATATAATATTTTTCCAAGTAAATATACAGAGATATCCTTTTGGGGGTCGTGCAATCTTAGCAGGAAGTTTCATTTTATGATTTTGAAATTTTTGAGTGTCCCCCCAAAAGGGGGGATTTGGGGGGTAACTCAAATATTTTAAATGTAAACCCCCTTCAAGTGACACGTCATTTTAAAGTGTTTACAAAAACTTACGGAATGGTGAAAACTAGAGGTCGCTACCTCTTCTCTATCCAAAATGGTAGCCAGTCAAATGTTGTGGAAAATCAATGGTTAATATTGGTTCGTAATGGTAATATTGGCTACCATTTTGGATAGAGAAGAGATAGCGAGCTCTGGTTTTCGCCATTCCTTAAGTTTTTGTAAACACTTCAAGATGATGTGTCACTTGATGGGGGTTTACTTTGAAAAGTTTTTAGTTGCCCCCCCAATCCCCCTTTTTGGGGGGGCACTTAAATATTTTAAATGTAAACCCCCATTTAGTGACACTTCGTTTTGAAGTGTTTACAATAACTTAAAGAATGGTGAAAACCAGAGTTCGCTATCTCTTCTCTATCCAAAATGGTAGACAATATTACCATTACGAACCTATTTTACCATTGATTTTCCACAACATTTGACGGGCTACCATTTTGGGTCGAGAAGAGATAGCGACCTCTAGTTTTCACCATTCTTTAAGTTTTTGTAAACACTTTAAAATGAGGTGTCACTTGAAGGGGGTTTACATTTAAAATATTTGAGTTGCTCCCCAAATCCCCCTTTTGGGGGGACACTAAAAAATTTCAAAATCATAAAATGAAACTTCCTGCAAAGATTGCACGACCCCCAAAAGGATATCTCTGTATAGTTAATATTAGATGGGGGGGGGGGGGTCTTGACTTTTTATTCACCCTGTACACGCTGTCATTGAAATATGTTATCTTGGAAAATGTCTTTGGTCTTAAAACGCTGGGATGTTTTGCTCAGAATATTAACAATTTTATTTATTTTTTTTTAAATCACGCGGAATTATTGTTTTCTGATAAACCGTGATTATACAGTTCCACCATTGATATCGTTAAGTATACATTAAAAAGTAGGCCTAAATAGTATTTTTTTACACCATTAAAAACATCATAATTTGTTTGTAGTAGGCTTGTGTCCATATATAAATCCCAAAGTACCCATGAACTTTTGGGAAAAGTACAAGTCACACTCTCATAAACCATATACTTAAAATGTTCGTCATGGCGAGAAACCTTGCGCAAAACTATCCATTATTTATCCATAATTCCTTTCTAAAGGAAACTTTTCATATACCTAATGTTAAAAATACCACAGCTGTCTCGTATTTGTATGTTATTCTTTTAATTTATTACCTTATTAAAATCAGGTGTGATTATTTGTTTGTATTACTGTATTCTGTTTTGTTCATTTCAGCTTAGCTTAACCTATCAATAGTTATAATGGTTTTATTAATACTTATAATGTCAAGTGGGGTGAAGCCCGTGGGTAACACCTAGTTGTAATAAGAATAAGATGTTGTAGGCCTAATAGATTCCAATGAATCTTTTTGTTTTTCTTTGTATAAGACTCGGGTTTCCCGTTATCACACCGGTTGAAGACCTAAAATTAAGTATTACAAGTTTATCTGAACTTTTTCATAAGGGCCATCTGATTTATGATTAAGTTTAAATTTGAAAGCGTTTAAAACGTTGCATATCTCAAAACATCGCATCCGTTACGTTACATAACAGCTCCACTTAACAATTTTGGAACATCATTACACATCTTCAACAATTTTTAAGTTTTGGAACGAAATGCAACTAGAAACTGCAAACATTTCACGTTGGCTGAACGCTGAACCTTTAACGCTAATATCAGCAGACGAGCAGTGGATTGTTGACATTAAGCGGGTTAACGTCGTATGTTTCGGTCGATTATGCTATGTAATGTGAGGGTTGGTCCTAATGTGTTATGAACAATAATATACAACTGTTGTTGCGACTTAGCGTATAAATGTGATTGTCGGGTAGAAATACACGTATAAATATTTATGTGGGAGTTTTATTAAATCATCCATGTTTTCTTGTTAATTGAGAGCTAATTGTTGTCAAGTATAAATAAATATTTCCGCAGCAGTAAACTTTGAAGCAAGTGAATTTAAATTTGCCTGATTAGAATTGTGCTAAAATATTTCATGAAATTTGTCATATTTACTCCTAATTATATAATATTAGGTTTAACGAGTACCTAGGTTTCCTGCTGCAAGGACGGGAAACAAAAAGTATATTACTGGAAAACTTTAATAATAACCTATACAAAAAGTACATCTGTAAATCTTTCTCCATAAGAATAACTTGGGGATTTGTAATGCACTTTCATGACAAATTTAACCAAAATTGTGTTTAATATTAACATTTCAACTCGGAGCTAAAAATTAAGTTTATTCCTAATTTTTTGTCTAGACATCATAGACATATCCAGAGAAAAAGTGGGACATTTGTAGTAAAACAAAATGTTTCACAATGGTTATATTTCAAGACGGAAATATATACCAAGTGTATTTGTAAAGACGCCACAACACGTTTGTCAACAGTTGGTCGCAAGCAAGTGCAATTGAAGTATAATAGACTGACTGACAAGACTACTTGAATGCATTCATAGTCAGGGTCTTGAGTTGCGCAATTAGAAAAACAACCTTGAATAATTAACAGCTGTGGAAAACGCGAGGAAATCCATCCGTCATTCCGAGGAATCAGCTGATGACCTTGCAGCTGGTGTTGCATTCGTCAGGCGAGGAGGTGCCTTGAATGTTGTTGTGGCATTGTTAGTGATTTATGTGTGACTTTGGGGAGCCTTCAGGTGTGGTTTTGTATTGTAATTGTATTGTGCTTCGAATGGTTGCTTTAAATGAAAAATAATTTTTTCAACCGATGTTTACATTACTTGTGCCGATCTCAACCCTATTATCATTAGGATAATACACAAAACCTTTGAAACATGTATATATAAAGGAGGGATTTTTTTGTCTCCAGCGTTTAATTCATTTTACGGTTTGGTTATGTAGCATACAAACTACTTCAGTTTTGCACTTAATACTGTCTCTGACTCCGATTAACACAATTTAGACTCCTGGTGTATGTAGCGTACAAACTACTACAGTTTTGTACCTAATACTGTCTCAGATCCACACAAATAAGACTCCTGGTGTAGGTAGCGTACAAACTACTACAGTTTTGTACCTAATACGGTCCCCGATTCACACAAATTAGACTCCTGGTGTATGTAGCATACAAACTACTGCGGTTTTGTACCTAATACAGTCCCCGATTCACACAAATTAGACTCCTGGTGTATGTAGCATACAAACTACTGCGGTTTTGTACCTAATACAGTCCCCGATTCACACAAATTAGACTCCTGGTGTATGTAGCATACAAACTACTGCGGTTTTGTACCTAATACAGTCCCCGATTCACACAAATTAGACTCCTGGTGTATGTAGCATACAAACTACTGCGGTTTTGTACCTAATACAGTTCCCGATTCACACAAATTAGACTCCTGGTGTATGTAGCATACAAACTACTACAGTTGTGTACCTAATACTGTCCCCGATTCACACAATTTAGACTCCTGGTGTATGTAGCGTACAAACTACTACAGTTTTGTACCTAATACTGTCTCAGATCCACACAAATTAGACTCCTGGTGTATGTAGCGTAAAAACTACTACAGTTTTGTAATACGGTCTCCGATTCACACAAATTAGACTCCAGCAAACCCGCATATTTACCGCCACGCTCTCTGAGGCATGTTTTATTTCTGCGAGTTTTCCCCTTGATATACGCTGTGTATTGTGTTCTTACTTTGGTTCGTTTTATCAGAATGTTGATGATGTTTTGGGGATAGTGTGATAACACAATTTATAGTAGAAGTATTACAAATTTAGGAGGATTCAGTTTTGATTTGTTCGAATTAGATTATGTAATAAAAGGAGCCGACGAAAGTTTTCAAGATTAAAAACTCTATAGGCCTATTTGTAATAAGTAAGGATGCAATTGTTCTGTACCTATTCCGCTACTAAATGATTTTTAAATCTGTGTATTGACTTGTGGAACTAATTCAGTCTGTCATATAAAAGAAGAGATGTATTACAACATGCATTCCAAAAGAGTACTGAGTTTGAATAATGTACGAATTGCAGCAGTAGCCATTATCAAAATCAATTCCGATATTATTGAAATTATGCTCGAATAATTTATACACGATTATTTTCAGTTCCGATTTTTAATGTACACCATGATTAGTTTTAAAATTAGCCTTAGTAATTGTGATTTTAACAAATACAGTAAAAGTTTATTCGACCCAACAAGCGACTTGACGTAGCTGGTCTATTTGGTGTTTCCTCTTAAAAGCCTCTTGGTTCAAATCCGACTATTCACCAATATGTGATAATACCCTATGGTTCAAAACCCAACAGATATGTATCGCGAGGTAACTTCGAAAGATGTAATTTCAAGAAGAAAGATGTGCAATGTAATTTCTAAAGATATTTACAGTATTTATATTGACGATATTGGCAAGAGAATTTCGAAGTATTTTCCCACAAAAGTCGCCACAAAGTTAAAGAGATACGTGGGAAGGGTAGGAAGAGTGCGCAGCCGATGAGCGATCGGCTGTCATCTCATACCCATATGTGTTTACATTGGCTTAAACATACAAGTTTGATGCTTTTGCCTTCCTTCGCATTTCTGATGCTCCGTTTGCATTTAGTTAATCGATAACCTCCGGGGAAATGCAAGCTGTATCAAACCCATTTTGAAATTGTTTGTATTTTTAACTCTTTCGGTTTTTATTTCCCTAGTCCTTATGTTTAGTTTGTGAACAACTAAAATCACCCTCAGGCCATTTCCTTGATTGCCTTGTTTTCAATTATCAATATTAATGTATTTGAGGAATTATTTTCTGTTTATAATCAGCTGATATCATCAATGATAGCAAATTGAAGTTTCTAAAGTAAATCGTTGAGATATAAACGAAAGCCGTGTATATTGTCTTTGTGTTTTCTGATTCTGAATGTGTTCACTCAAAATCGATACACTTTTAAGTTAATGGAATATTTTTTATTTTTAAAAAATTTTAGATTTTTGATTAGAATAACTTTTACTTTTTTTTAATAATACTAAAACACGATGATTCCAAGGATATTTGATGATATTTTGCGTTTCAATGATTTTATTTTTTGTGTTTGAACAGTAGGCCTAACTATTTATAAGGGGATGGGTTCCAAACCCTAGTTCTGGTCACTCTCTAAAGTAGACTTTTCAATATTTCCTTTTGATAAACAAGTCAATCAACTGATAAAAATATTTTGGAAAATCCTAGAGTTCGGAGAAAAATGAAAAAAATCTCACTGTAGAATTAAATTATCAGTATAGAGAGAGTACGTGTCTTTATAACATATTTTTAGATTAATTCATAATTATTATTATTTATTATTATTTGAGGGTGTGTGGAAAATGTTTTTTTCTTCCTGAAAGCATTATCTATTTCACATTGATGTTGGATACACTTGCCAGGTTACAAGCCAACTAACGATGTAGCCGACATTGTACAATAAATGGCCTTGTGTTTGTGTTCATTAATTACCCCTTGGATGGATAACAGGTTTTTTTGTTTGTTAACGATTTGTCTCAAGAACAGATGGTTATCTATTGTAATTGGTCAGAGTCTATACAAGTCAATTTTCAATAAGTATTAACGATTTTAGCGTTTTAGTTAATTATCTTTTCTTACTAAATGTTCAATTCTTTTTGTGTCAAACGATTAGAGAAGTCAAATTTTTCGATTGTACATTTCCTTGTACTAAACTTTTAAAATGATTCTAAATTACATTGGTGAAACATTATATGTTGGCAGTTTAAAGGGTCCCGTTAATCATAAAGATATCAGGTCCACTCTATAAAAAGTTTGTATTGGAGTTGGAAGAAGCTATCCTTGATCATATATGTTATTAATAGCTTATTATAGGCGGAGAATCAGCTGATATTAACCAATACCAAAGCTAAAATGGCTTCTTACTCAATTCTACATGACTAGTGGCTTGTAGGGACATAAGTCCCTAAAAAGCTCAAATGTAAAACAACTTTTTGCAATACCGGTATTTAAACAAACTCAGAATAACATTATCTATGTGTCAGAATAGGCATCCCTACACCATATCTTTTGTGTAAAAACCAGTTTGTTGTTCTTCTTTGTTTGCTTTTGTTGATATCATTTTTAATAAATAATTTGAATCACTCCAGTGGTTTAACATGAAAAGGCAGCAAACATATCATTGTTTGTGAATAAATACTGGTTTACTAAGGTATCTTTGGTCTTGTGGTTAATGAGGATAAATAAAAGCTTCCCTGTTTGGAATTTTAAAAATTCATTGGAGTTTCGCCTTCAGATGAATGGAAGACGCCTGCAATTTCATCTGCAGTAGGCTTATTATACCTACGACGATCCATATTTATCCTGTCTACAAACCTATGTTCTAATTCACTGTCACCTTGTACAACCATTTCTTCCGAAGCTCTTTTGTAAATTTGTGCAAATGGATTTTCTAATAGAATTTCAGCTAGTTATGACAATATTTAAGGTTTTAAGTCACTATTTTCTTGACGCCTTTGACGAATTTATGTTGCTGTTGATGTGTCAATAATGTACAATTGGCCATACACGGGGTCTTCATCATGTTGAGGCAGCAAATCTGAGATTGAACGATAAATCTGTCCTTGAATTTTGAAACAGTATGGTCCTTTTCCTGGAATATTTTTCTTACTGGCTGAAAAATAAGCAAAAGCCATCGCACTGTTGCATTGTCGAATGAATTTATACAGTTGTGGGCTCTCTTCAAACAAACTTTTAAGTTCTACATTAGTTTTTGACTGAGGAAGGTTAATAAGTCCGTTATGGCAACATGTCATAAAATGATTATTCGTTAGTTCTTCTCTAAAATGAAGAGCACTACAGTGAATGCACTCTTGGTCCAGTAATCCTGCATCATGGATCTTTACATTTCTCTCGTCTACCATGGGTCTCCTAAAAAGGGGTTGTAACATATCTTGATTAAGTTCGTCATTATCTACTCTTGCTCTCCTACGCGCACTGTCATTCCTATGAACAGTTCCCCGCCTTTGTGGTATTCCCCTGGCGTTCATATTAATTACAGTACTTATAATGAAAAGAATATATATCCAGCAGCCTACATACCAAAACATCTTGAATCCCTGGTGATTTTATAAAAATATGATCGAATATGATTACTCTACGTTGAATATTCACTGCACTAAAAAATTTACTTACGAAGGAATGCAAATACACCATTTTAGAACCAATAACATTTATAGGTTATTTTAGTTGTATATATTTACACAACCTTAACCTTAAAATGTGTAGAAATATACAGAAAACAACATCATTTAAAATAAACTTGAACATATGATTTAAAAATAAAAACAAAACAGAAGTTAGATTTAATTTCGACTCTTTGATTATTTATACAGAATATTTTATTCTATGTCGTTTATTCCTTTAACACGACAATAACGTAAAAGCATGAAAAAATGAAACTTGAGTATATGATTTAAATATAAACAAAGAATTTTCCGACTAATCTTCAATATTTCAGTTTTATTATAGTATACATTTCATAGTTGACTGGCTAAAAGTAAACCAAATGCGTGTATTGATCACTGTTTTCAAATCTGTGGCACAGCTGTTTTAATTTCAAAAGATGTAAACAAATTAAACCCCATGTTGTTTTAATGGGAAAAGTTTTATTCTGTTGCGAATTTATGGTAAAAAAAATAAGAAAAATGAATAGTTTTCCCTCAAAATTCACGTCAAGACCTTTAAAATAAGACCCCTCCCATCCTTCTACGGCCATCCAGTCACTCACAATTTCTTTACAAAAATTTGACTTACGGAATTATATATATAGAATCTACACTTAGGTTGAAATAGGCATAATCAATCACGTCACTTAGTTATATTATATTATATTATCTTAGTTATATTATAATGTCAATTTAATTAAAAAATGATTGTTGAATAAAAATATAATAAAAATAACTATTTCTTCTGCGAAATATAATGCATATAAAGGATGGAGTTCGATAACAAAGGATTTTGGAAGACTGCGTTTTCGAAAGGACTCTTTCGCTAAATCCGGTTTTATATTCAAAAGGTCCTTGTTTGTTAACTCGAGGATTCCGATCATTGAAGTGTTTCGGCTCAGGAATGGATATCAATAATGTACTATGGATAAAAATCATGGTCAATGAAGTATAAGTAACGACTTTCAGGTTATACTCACTTAGAAAACGTATTAACTATACAGATTTTAAGGTTTTAATTTAATACTTTATGAACGAAAAAGTCACTTTGGTAAATACTATTTGGGACTAAGTTAAATTTATTTCCAACTTGTTAAGATGAGTTAAAAGCAAAATGTTGTGCATTTGAAATACATCCAATCACTACAAATCTGTTAAAAATAAAACACTATGTTAAAAAAAAAATATATGTTTTCATGTTTTAATTTTATAAACAAACCACTGCTAGACAAAAAATCGTTTATGCCACATTTACGTAGCCAACTCAATCCCATATGCACTTAAGCCACTCTAAAGTATTATCTTTGACAATTTAACAGTCAGTGGTATTATATTGTCGCGACTGATCCCTTATTATTATTATTATCTTCATCTAATAGTTTAGAACTTATACAGTTAACTTTAAACTTTTTTTTCTTGAACTCTACATATAATGCTCATGCGAGTTACCATATCATTGTTCATAATGAAAACATTTTTGTAAGCATTTTATTTTTAAAAACAATCTGCAATAAGTCTGTTACTAATGTATCCATTATTGTAATTGAAGCTATCAGTTAGAAATAAATAAATAAAACACTCGTTTTACTAGACCAAGTATAGCCTACTTTATACCACTTTATCTAATGTACGAGATACATTGAAACCGTTTTGTTAACTAGGACGGAGATCTATAATTTTGTTCTATTGAATTTACTATATGTTTTGAAAGTGCTGTTTCATACAAGCTATATATACTGGGGTTACTCTATGTAATGAATTGTATTACTAAAACAACTGGGTCAAATATGTTTAGTAATAGGTTTGTATTAGAACCGTTCTAATAATCTGGCTAAATTGATTGACATTCATGAATCAAGTGAGTTAGATGTATATGATCACTAATAAACCCAAATATACGTTGTATTGAGTTTTGCTGAATTTAATATACTGGAATGTCGTGCTGGAATATCTTAATTAAATGTTCCAGCTGTGTCCAAATCACATTTTAAATCTGTAAAACATGCACTACTAATTTTTCTTAGTATCAATAAAAACAGAAAGAACACTAATTTTTACATATTTTATTTTCAAATCATTTTCTACACATTATCTATTAGAATAATGTTAACGTTTAAAAACCAAAAAAAGCTACCTACATCTGAAAATCGCGCTTTATCTATTTTATTCTACTATTAAATGTAGGTTGAACTTTCTTAACATCCAAAGCTGCATCTAGTAATAGATGTTAATTTAAGAAATAGTTCTTCCAATTCCAAACTATTTGACTAAACAGTTTCATGTTTTTACAAGCACAATGATCGCACAGGCTGCATGGAAGTGTGAAGGGTGTTGGCAATGTTCGGTATCGGTTTTCCATATTGCACCCCGGAGAATAACTGCATTTCACGGCTTAAGTTAACATTCTAACACAGACCGCGACCTCAATATTACGGGTTTTTAGTAACAGCGTTTCAAGGTGTAGAATTTCTTAAGTAAACGTATGGTAGTAACGATTGGTAATTGAAAATGTATGTGGTGTGATTAGTGTAGATTGTTTAGAAACTGAAAATTGGGATTGTAGAAATTATATTCCTATTAAAAAACCAAACTTGGTTTTTAATCATATCTACTGCCGTTTTAATATTATCCTCATTGTTTGGAATAAAATAGAAGAGCAATCGCTCACTTTGTTTCTAATTGACTTTGCACCACAAATCAAATGATTTGGGACCAATGATCAAGAAATAACACTGGCAGCCAACGGGAGTTGAAGCCATTACTTCTGACAGGGCCTACAGTGTATTCAAGTTTTTAAATTTTAGAAAATTATTTCGGTACTTTAGTTTCATACCTACCACACCAATAAATCGACTTCTAAATTTGATTTAATTAGTTTAAATAATAAAATATTCCCAACCTAACATAACCTAAAAAATAACCCACTCTAGGCTAGGTTAGGTCATAATTACTAGGTGTGGTCGGTGTAATACCAAAGTACGATTTCACTTTGTTGTTGCCAAAAAGACTTAACAGGATTCACAGTAAGGTTTACTGCATCACCGATGTGGCGGGACACTTTTAATTGTATAGATTATCCCGCATGATGCGGAGATCCAATCAATACAGGCTGGATAACACACAGCCATATAAACCCAGAACTGGACCATGTTTACATTAGATTATAATACATCAAGTCCACACGATGATTAAACAATCGATGCGTGACAGATTCTCTGTTGTATGTGATTACAGTGTATTAAAATTATTATAAATATTACATCTACCTACGTGATTTTTAGTAATATAACATTTGAACAAAAGATTTTGTACAATACAGTTGGTTAATTTGAAGAATATAATGTTTAATTCGGTTTGAAGTGCGAGGGTTTATTTGAAAGCCTTTAACTACACAAAGAATAATTCCGACTCCTGAATTACGTATTAATTTCACATTGTTTTTTCTACACGATGTTTAATTTAAAAGTTGTTCATAAATTATTACAGTTAACTATTGTTGTTTTTCATTATTGCCCTTTTGGTTGCCATAAGAAAGTTTTATAAACTTAAACGGTGAAATTATTTTTTTGTCAATTTTATAAACTTGGCAAAGAACGACTCTTAACTACTAAATTTAATTTGAATCAAAGACAGTATAAACTCATGGAAATCGAAGGATCATTTAAGAAAATTTCTTTAATAATTTCTTCTCCTTCATATACAAAGAAAGTGAAAAGAATTATCATTATTACTACAAATAATTATTTAGAGGGTTTCGCACAATTTGGTTGGTAGTATAATGTGAACTTGAGTACAATTTTTGCGTCGAAGGAAGTTAAATAATCTGTGTAGCGTTGTTACGGACTAAGGTAACTCCCTAAAACTCTAAGGCATTTCTTTATGAGTAAGAACACTAAAACCACCACTACACAAATGCAGCACTCGTAAACTTAATGGCATTTTATTTTCTTAACTACAAAAAAAGAATATACCGTAACGCAATTCAATCCCCATGCAATTTTAATTCAATAAAAAACGCTAGATAATGTGGTTCATGTTAAGAATATGAAAATCCATAGTTGGAATACGATATAATTTACAAAGTTTCGCTTGAACTTGCAATTAATTGAGCGAATTAAACTATTGCCTGCTTGGTTAATTTTCTTTTCATATTACAGCTTGGCTAAACACATTTTTAGGTAATAGTTTTGATAAGTTTCTTGTCTATAAAACAAAACATTGTCACTTGATACACATATGATGAAACTTAAAGATATCAAAGTAGCGTCTTAAGCGGAAATGCAAAGTGGTTACTTCGTCAGCAGCGCCGCCGCCGCAGGGAATGTCGTTCGCGAGTTCAATATTGGTTTTCTTTATTGGAAAGAGTTTTTGCTTTTGCTCCAAAACAACTCACTCGAAACCATCGCCTCTTTTCAAAGTATTTGTTGGATCAGAATGTAATGTAACGTATTTTTAAATATATTCTCTTACTTAACACTGGGATATTTTGGACCCGGACTCAAAATTCTTAATTATTTAACGGTTTGGTATCTTTATTGAAGTTGGACGTAAAGTTAATGGTATTATTTCTAATTTTACGATAAAAATTTTGGATACAGGGTTAATAATTGTATTTAGTAACTGGTATCTATTTTGTGGCGTATCTACAGTTTTATTAGGGAATGTTTACGATCGAATTAAATGTTTATTGTAAATTCTGTAAGGTTAGTTTTTATGCTTTTCAATAATGTTGGTTTCCACAAAGTTCAAAGGTTTTGACGAATTTACATGATATGTGATATGCATCTTTTCTTCCAGGCTTGAATAGATAAATAAACAAAAATCCCTTATATAAATAAATAATTAACAAATAAAAAACCTGGCTCAATCGAACTCATCCTGTGGCCCTGTCTTTATCTGACTCAAATAGTACATTCACTTTTCTAAAAAAATTATCCAAACAGTGTTTCAGTAAAACAAACTTGATAAAAAGCTTAGATTGAGGAATGTTGTAGCGGTAATATTATAAGTTGTCAGTACTAGTATATTTTTATTTTATAGAATGCATTTTAGTTTTGTGTACGTTTAGAGTTTTGTCGCTGTTATGCAGAAATATATGTTGCGCAGGTTCTGTATAACTATACAATTTCACTTAATTGTAAAACTTACGACTTTTATTCCCATATGATGAGATTATTTAGACTGATTCAGATTACATGGTAGTGAGAAATCAATGCTAAGACAAATATTTTGTTCAATCTATGAAATCTTAACCACTTTAAATTCCTGATTATAATACAGGATCGTTGGTTTGAAATAAAACCGTGTTCTGTCTGAGTCGATACATGTCACATGGAGTAGCAGCCGAGGTGGAAGATTTGCTCCAATTCTACATCAGAGATCTGCTGGTCTGGTTGTCAGGTCATACATAAAACATGGTATAATATCAAACACATTTCATTCCAAAACCAGAAATGAACACTTTTTAAATCACATTGAATACATTTCCGCTGTTTCAACCCGACGAGCGATTTGAGAATTGGGTTGTTTGAGGTTTGCTTTACGTGAGTATTTTGTTACTAAAAAATGTGTGTGACAACAATAAACGAGTGTTATTAATTTTGAAATAGTTTTTAACTTTACTTACTTCGTTATATTTGTTAGTGTATTTCGTCACTGGGCCATAAAATGATTTGTTGACACCAGAAGTAACGGGACCTTAGCCTACTTGACTTTCCTCGTCATAACTCACAGAACCTATATCAATGAACACAGCCTCTTACGACAATGATATACGCAAATATATATATTTTTTTGGCAAAGTAAGAGGTAATAGGACAGTTTTTTTTTTTTTTTATTCTAGACTCCAGCTCATCATTTTATACACTTAGGATAGTGTATCTGATTAGAACGCACGCAGTCAGGCTAAACGTTTGATGAAGCGTAGGTTTAAAATGAGACTTTAACACACATTTAGCTCAGGTATGAATTTTTAGTCGATCTTCGTGGAATCCACTTTGGGATTGAAAATGTTCGTTTCACCTCAGTGTTTACTCGTCATAGAGTTCATTTTACATTTAAAGCACATTTAGTTCCCCTCTTCGTTTATGAATAAATAGTTTGACGGTATAAAGCTTATTTTTGAAACTGTTAACACTGACATTTTCCATAGCTAAAAGACAAATTCATCTCCTTCCACGACCCTACTTTGGGGCTAAAGGTGTAAAAAGACCTATACTAACAGGATTAGGGGTAAGAACAGAACTTCAGCTCAGTGCAATATTAAAGAAAAACTACTGTATGTTAAGAACATATCGACAATGAACTGGTGACTTAAAACATAGAGGGTTGACGATCTTGGACTATGTCTGGGCTGTGACCCAAAAACACTACCAATGAGTTGTTGGGTGATGCATTACTAGAAATTAAATTATAAAAATTGTACGATGAAACGGGTAAAGAGTATAGGCTTATAATGAATGTTATCAATAGAATATTACTACAAGACATGTTGTAGATGCTCAAACAGTTAAAGATACCAAGGCCTCGCAGCCAGTAACTAATGATGTAGGAGCCACGGATCGCTAAGGTTCATTTATCAAAAGCAGGAGATATCTGCTTCATCTCGCTCGCTTTCTGATTGCATTTAAGATGTTACAAAGATATTAAGTGAGATTGACTTTGCGTTACGTGTAGAATTAAATGTTTTATCAACCTGTACAAGTTATTTGATTAACTACTCAATTTTAGTAAAATTTGAGAACTTAGGCATTAACCTTCAAAAATTGGTTATCAACACGGGTTTATAATGCACATGTGAATTGTAAAGTATAGTAATGTTTTCTTGGTCACTAGCATCATTATAAGTCCTGGCTAAGAAATCAGCTGATAAGTCGGTAACGAATCTACAAATAATACTTATTCGTCCTACAAAGATCTCTTAGGTCCGTTCCCATATAATGGTTGTAATAAAATGATGTGTTACCCATTTAGACACTGATCTAAAGGGTATTAATTAAATATATTTATCAAGTTTCTGGTTTTCAATGTGGTTTGAATGCAATAAAAGCAACGACCATGAATTATTATTGTTTGAGTGTGAGATTTTAACCACGAATCTACGGCTATCCACACCATTGTGTGGTTCACACTGGTGGAATACAAGCATTTTTGTGGAAGTGACTTTAAATTCAAACACTATTTGTCCAGACATTTTTTTGTTAAACAAATTATGTAAGTTTGAGGAAAGTATCAAAATGTGATTTGCTAGCGCAAAAAAAATCCGAGTAAAAAAAAATACACTTAGAGTGGCCTACGATAAGATATTATATTTAATGAAATTCTGCCTCACATTGAACAATAACCATCACCGCAGCACCCTGAAGACTGAATTTCTTTTTTCCCAATCGGATTTTCATTAAATATTTCCTTAATATTGTAAATCTATTCTCTATTTACATAAGATAAGGATTAAGGAGTACCTCAGTTAGCTGTGTCAAGAGGGGTGTTAAAATTAAGTATATAGATTGCCAAATTCGATCTATAAATAAATATCAACAAGCAAATCATAACAATTTATTTACTCACGATGAAAATTAGGGGAGGATATTAAATTTAGAGTTCCCGAAAATTCTCAGTACAAACAATAAGTGCACTAAAAATAGTAAACAGTAATTTCACGACAACGATTGGATATACAAATATTTTTTGAGCTCTTCAAAAACGTTTTGCAACACATTGTAAAATTGTACGTGTTGGTGTGAAAATATGCATACATCCACATTTTTACTTGACACTTATGAAACCTCAAATTCGTGAAATTGTTTGAATAAACGTAGGTTTACACTTGTGTACTACATTTAATAAATATTGGATGATTTTTACTCAAATTTTAATCGTAAAAGACCATAGTGTATATATGAATTTGAACGGATGGTATTTTTAGTCTCTGGGGACACAAAAAACGAAAGATCAGCCTTGAGTCTTATCATGGGACCTACGGTAATTGTTCTTTCCCAAAAATATAATAATGCTCCTAGCAGCAATCAACACAAATCTGATAAAGTTTACTGATAAAGATCTTCAATAAATCTAATGAAAACTTCAGTTTCCTTGATGCGTCAGATTTCAGATATCTGTTTCAAAGCCTTGTCGAAACTATGAACGGTTGTCTAAGGCAACGATTTGTTGTCAAAGTCCAGTACGTATACGTAAAAGAATTTGTCATAAACAGATTCGTGATCGTTCTTTGATCCTTTGAGGCTATTTATTAAAAACCGTCGATGTATTCAGGGCTATGTTCAATACATGTCAAAAGGCGATGAAAGGTACGTGTTGTAGAAGGAATCTTTTTGTGTTGCGCGGATTTCTCGATACACGGGGAAAACTGACGCGGTGTTTTTCTAAGAATACCTCATCGTTAAGCGGCTTTGATTCAACAAAAGAAGATTCTGGAAGTAAACCGTGTTACCGGGTTTTCTTTTTATAAAATTATTTTAAGCCGGGATTGTTGGACTTGTAAATCCTTTTTCATATTTTGATATTTTATTTGTTTCACTTGCAGATTTTGCAGTGATAAAGAAAATATTTTTACACAAGGGCGGAAACGTTTATAAAACCTTCCTTTAAGCAAACTGGAAATGACATTTATTTGATCTTATAGCTAACGTTTGTTTTAATTGCCTATACCGATAAAATATGTACAGTTCTGTCTCCACATGTCGTACAATCATTAAAGTTTAGGTTAGTTTTATGTTGAGAAAGCCGAAAAAGTATAATTTCTCAATGTCTAAACAATTACCTGTGTTAGTTTCAGTGTAACAGATGCTAAACTATGTTTATACAAAATCCTTATGCTACTTTGAGAAACATAAAACACCGATCATGATGAAACTAGGGTATTTCTTTCTGTGTACTTTATCTCCCCGAAAATATGTTTGGCCATCGAAACTTTACCTATTTGTTAATTAAATAATTCATGCCTAACAATACAAATGTCCATTTAACACACATTTAATTATGATTTAAAAACACTGGAATTCGTTCTTTTTCCTCGCTGATAGTAGTGCCAGGTGTATTGCGTTAAGTAAAATATCTGGGGTTTACTACAGCGTCCGGGATTTTTTGGCTGGTAGTCATAACCACTTGTAAATAGGTATAAAAATATACTACATAAGAAGTTTTGTATTTTAGTTTATTTTGACATGGCTAACGCTGATTGTATTTGGTTAATTTGGCTAAATAAATTACTTATGACTTATCTTAAAACTTAGAAATCAACACATTAGCTCAGTTTGTTTTCAATTAGTTATTTATTATTTTATTGTTTTCAGGTACGTGAAGAATGGAGATTCGTGTTCGCAGTACTTGTAAGTTATATTGAAGGTATTATTAGCTTATAAAATCAAAGTTGTTGAGGGATTCAACTCACCAACCCCTACCAATGTAGTACTTAATTCGGATTTCTTAGAAACGTTTGTCGTCTGAATTAGTTAAAGTCTGGAATAATTATATATATAATGTGAAGTATGGCAGTTCCATTCGAGAACCGTTTCAGGCTTGCCTTCTGTATCGATAGTGTATTTAAAAAATCACCTTGTTGAATAATAGTATTGACACTAAAATCAGTGGAACTAATCTTCAATTTTTGAGTGGCGCTTTGCTATTTTTGCTTTATAAAATTATAATATTGATTAACTACAGATTATATGGACTAAATAAAGTCATTATATGAGGAATGTAATCGTAATCTATGCAGATTCCTATAAATGCTCTGATCCAATTAAACTCGTGGAAAACAAAAGAAAACTATTTAGTCCAATTAACACTACTGTATAAACCGACGTGATACTAAGTAGTATTAAAACACTCAGATATCCACTCCGTCGCTAGAGCTCACAATCCACAACATCAGATGGAGGTTTTTTATCTGAAAGACGAGGATTTGCTATTGTCTTCACTCCATTATCTCCAAACCTCATTCCTTCTGAGCTCGCAGCGTTGTTTGGGATTACTTCTCCTCTTTAGTGGTTTAAATACCGTTCCGTCATGTCCCATCTGCGTTTTTACAAAAGATTCTTTTAACGTGGATTTTTACCCAACAAAGAAGTAGCTTGTAGTGGAAGAGAATTCTGTTTTAAGCGTCTCTAAATACCGCCAACCACTAGAGGGTTTAGTTGTAAATGTTTTGCTTTTAAACGTAAAAGTTTATAAGTTAGAGATACTTTAGGCCTACTAAGAAATGTATTACATATGTGGTTTGTCAAGCTAGGTACTGAAAGCTTACTAATATTATGCAAGGGAAGTGGGTCTAGTGGTAGAGCGTGGAACTTCGATTCCCGAGGTCCTGGGTTCAAATCCCGCCAATCACCAATGGATTTTTTATAAATGTATGCCGCGACCCTCTCTAGACATAGCCTGTAGTATTGAAGTAATGATCCCGGAGTTCATTCTGCAGGGGAAAAACTACTTATGTCAGTAATTAACTGCTTGGATTAATTTTAGTTGTTGTGACAAATAGGACGAGTTTTAACAAGTGTAATGCGACAGTTGGAATTCAACATTGGTAAAATGTACAAACGACTTTAATCATACTTCACACCACCAGTACTGTGTTCGATGAGAAACTAAAGACTTTTGGTGCTATACATTGTTTATAAAGAATGTAATCGACATATACAGGGTGTTCAAAAGAGGTGGAGACATATTTACGTACTAGTTCCTCGGGCCAAAATAAATAGAAAATAAAGTATTACTACATTTTTCGAAAATTTCGTCGTCAACCAGATATTTGCCATTTTGTATTTTTTATGTAAACATTTTTATTTTTGACCTTTTACCAAGTTTCATAAAGATCGGTTTAAAAATTCAAAGATAAAAATGTTTATGTAAAAAATACTAAATGACATATCTTGTTAACGAAGCGATTTTCGAACAAATGTAATTCTCGATTCTCTATTTTATTAACACCCAGTATATGATAACCTCATTATAAACATTAGTTAAAACACATTTATAAATAAATTAAATGTTTGCGTGCTGCTATATTTAAACATTAGGATTAACCGTTTTTCTTGTTTTTCGTAAGTACTTTCGATTTTCATGCACAGAGTAAATTTATAACCAAAGTTACCATAAGTAAACAGTGTTAAACTCAATGTCAGAAACTGAAAGGGGTTTCTTACGCGAGTGACGCTCGAGACGTTCGCGAGTTCAATATTGGGTTTCATTATTGGAAAGAGTTTTTGCTCCAAAACAACTCAGTGGAAGCCTTCGCCGCGTGTCTCGGAGGTTGTTGGGGTTTTTAGACAAGTTTTGACAAACCCAGTTAGGGATATGGTTTAACATTTATGCCATTATTGTGTTCTATGGATAGTATAAAGAGAAAAATGTGTGTGTTCGATTTGCCTTGCATGTAAACACAGCTAAACAAGTAAAATAGTTAAAGAAGGGGAACAATTATACACAATAGTTTTGTCACACATAAATTCAAATTAACATAACCATACCATTGTTTATTTTGCATAATTTTTTAAAATGCATCCCACAGAGGTGTTTTGCATGGAGTTGATATGGTGTATTTGCAGTTGGTACACAGTTCATACAGCTATTATTCGTTCGGATATCTGACAATGATATGGACTTTATGCGTGTATCTGACAGAAAATAATTTGACCTACATTTTAGTTTTGCTTTGCCTTGAAGGGTGTAGGAGTTTCGTATTTGACTATGATATTAGTTCAATACAATTCATGTGTTCCGCAGGCGTTTTTAATGTTTTTGAAAGCTGACGATTGTATGTTTATTCTCAGCAAATGATTCAGTTTAAATCTATCTAGGCTGTATATTTATTTCAATAAGGGTGTTCTAGCAAATGATTCAGTTTGAATCTATCTAGGCTATACAGGGTGATTGATATAAGTGTGCCAGCCGTTTTATTCGAAAACTATAAGAGATATCAAAAAAAGTTAAATGGTAAGTGCCTTGGATTTTTTATTTAAAAAATTATAGCCAAGTCAAAAAAATTATTTTAGCCGCCATTTTTCCAATATGGCCGCCAACTTTGATTTTTCTTATGGAACACCCTGTATTTTATGATGTATTCTGGTAGAAAAAGTAATTTTAAGACGATTTTATTCTTATGATTTTTTTCATAAACCTAACCGTTTCAAAGATAATAATGGTTTAAGTTGTGAAATTTTGAATGGTTTTCGAACTAAACAGCTGGCATGCTTGCTTAGGCCTTTATCGAAACTCTTTCTCATGCAGAAATTTCAAAACTTTAACCATTATTATCTTTGAAACGGTTAGGTTTATGAAAAAAATCATAAGAATAAAATCGTCTTAAAATTACTTTTTCTACCAGAATACATCATAAAATACAGGGTGTTCCATAAGAAAAATCAAAGTTGGCGGCCATATTGGAAAAATGGCGGCTAAAATAATTTTTTTGACTTGACTATAATTTTTTAAATAAAAAATCCAAGGCACTTACCATTTAACTTTTTTTGATATCTCTTATAGTTTTCGAATAAAACGGCTGGCACACTTATATCAATCACCCTGTATACTTATTTCAATAAGGGTGTTCTAGCAAATGATTCAGTTTAAATCTATCTAGGCTATATACTTAATCCAATAAGGGTGTTCTAGCAAATGATTCAGTTTAAATCTATCTAGGCTATATACTTATTTCAATAAGGGTGTTCTAGCAAATGATTCAGTTTGAATCTATCTAGGCTATATACTTAATTCAATAAGGGTGTTCTAGCAAATGATTCAGTTTAAATCTATCTAGGCTATATACTTAATTCAATAAGGGTCTTCTCTATTACATCCCTTTTTCACCGATTGTACTCATGCTTTTACTTTTTAACCGATTTACACGATTAAGGTGTGATTCTTAAGCGTATGTTCCAGCGGAATGACGGATAATAACTTAAAAGTTACTTTTAGACCTTCCTTTGTTTAATTTATAGAGAGTGTTGCTGATTAACTTAATCCATAACAGTTATAAATGCAAATTAATTGTAGTTTAACAGCTGGCTATCTTAAGTTGAATTATTAACCAGTCGGATTGTTAACCAGAGGCAAAACAATTTAGCAACATGGATGTTAAACAGTCCACTTTTATTGATAATTGAAACATGATCAAAGTACGTATATTAGAATATTTATTTTGTGTATATTATAGTTATGGATCAAGTAAAATGCATATCCCATGGGAGTGTTTAAGCTCCCTGATATCAGAGGAAGATACTTGGCTGGGATGAGATTGTTTGTAAACACCGTAGAGAGGTTTCTTGTATCGCCTCGGGTGTGTCAACACTAACAACGACCCACACACACACACACACACACACACACACACACACACACACACACACACACACACACACACACACGCGCAGTGATCGTCAAATTAACATATCCTGTAATAGTATTGGAGGTCAAGTCAAATCAAAATCTGTTTAATTTCAAGATACCTCCGGTTTTATGTAATGTTAAACATACAAAATCTTAAATGCTATCACAGGTTTTCCACCGGTTTAGCACGCTAGTATAAATATTGATTATTTTTAGAATAGTATACATATGGGAGTCAATTATATCAGATATTTGAAACGGAGCCACCTAGGTGCGTATTTTAACCCAAATATGAGTAAAGGATGAGTGTAGAGTGGTGTGAGATGATATGTGTAACTTTGTTACTGACTAAGGATCAGCTGTTTCATCAGTCTCACGACCATTTATTGAAATCTCAGGAACAGCTGGGTCCAGCTGGGTCAAGTTTTGGACCATTAAAAAGTTTCTGATATTTCTCAGGATCGAACCGGCGACCTTTCTAATGTCAGGCGAGTACTAACCACTCTGATACCCCATTATACCCAGCCAGTTCTGGAGTATGACATGGAATATAAAAATAATGATTTAAATTATCCTATTTTTTGAATACTTTAAAAGATAAGTTGGGTTTACACACATACATACCTTGTTTTAAATGGTAATCGCATTAAAAAATATTTCAAATCACTTACCCCAACTATATAGATTAAAATCGTTCTCCAATCGGAATCTTTGCTCGAATATATGAACAAATCTCATTCTATGCTTATTGTATACATGATTTTAGTGAGTGTTTTACTGTAACAATTTACTAATACTAGAAGTGAGCACTGTCCCGTGATTGTTAATATTGTTAAAAGGTTTTGCAGGACACGTCTGCCAAAGTGATTCGCCGGGTTACAAGTGGCGCCGCGCTTTCTTCATTGTCTGGCGATGTTTGTAAAACTCTACTTGGACAATGGTCAATGTTTGAAATTAAACATATATAATCTCTATGGACAATATATAATCTCTATGGACATACTGAGTGAATGCGTGTGTTTTCTATTACAGTAAATACTCTATCGGTAGCTTAGTGGGGGCTTTTAAATAGATTCACCTTATATATGAGAATTGCATGTCTTCTTATCGCTAGAGTAAGTTGATGGACTACCGTGAATTAGATAGCGGCAATCGTAAAGTTGTACAGTTGTAAAGTTGTCCTTGCACAGATTATAGTACAGAAAGCCTTACTTTGACGCACAGTTTTTACTTTGGCGCACACCAGTAGGTATTCTAACCAAACAACATAAAACAGCATGCTTTTATTATGCACGTAATCCGCGTACGCTTGAAAATAAGTTGGCAACACTTAAAGATATTACGACTATGATCAGCTGGTGCAGGGTTTCCCATTTCGTTAAATGTTTGGATTTAACCTAACCTAAAAACGTTTTTGTATTGTTTATGGATACCAGTTTTTCATTGCTTTGGGTAAATTAACATTTTAAAGTACTTTTTATCGATTCACATAGATCATTTATGGTCTGTGTTTCAATTTAATTATTTGACAATGATTTTAAGTTTCAAGGAAATGGTGGTTTTAAGACCGTCGTAAGTTTTCTTTACCCAAGAAAACAATGATTTCAGGGGAAAATATCTCTCCTTGTGCAGTATTGGAGATAATGCTCCAACATGGTATGTCAAACGAACATTCAAAATTAATAAAATATTCTCATTCTGTAAAATAATTGTTTCGAAATTGTCTCTTGTTTATAGTTTGTTTAAAAATATCTAGATTTACGTTAAGTAAAAAAAGTCCCTATGAGCTTAGTTACATTATACAGTTTAACAGGTCTTACGATTACAAATTGTTAAAACACATACGAAACAAAAAAATGTAATTGACCCGACGTTGTGACTATTACAAACTTGTCAAACGTGTAATTTAAAATACTTCCTATACACGTCCAATATAGTTATCCGTTGTCTGTGTGTAGAGGTAGATAGCGTTGTTTTTAATAAGTTTGGTAATAACACGTTCCTAGAACTAATCTTTGTGTTTATTTCCAAAACATTATTCTGCAAGCCTGTGATAACATTGGTTTTTATTTTAATCGAACACTAACTGTGTGTTATTGTTCTTGCTAAACAATAACTAAATAATCATTTATAAATTATTTATTAGTTTATATGATGAATTCCCTACATGATAAATATTACAAATCAGTTGTAAAGGTAAAGGTAATATAATACCCCCGCCGTGGCAAAACTGCAGACATAGTGAATTTACACCTGTTTGAATTTTCACATAAGTATTCTTTAAAAATTTTTAGATTTTTGTCTGATAACATTTTATTAATGAGTATTTAGGTTTGCTGCTTCATGGAAACCCCGTAATTGTGTTCGTGACCGAAATGTTGTAGTTTAGTATGAAACAAACAAATTTGAAAATTTTGATAAAAATATACTCCTTACCCAGAGCAAACTATGACAGTTGTTATTTCCATAAGAATAATGTAATGATTTTAAATTTACAGTTTTTTTTTTGTAACAATTAGACATACAACATCGCTCCATGTACTAAATTATTTGCTGTCGAAGCTCTACAAAACAGTTTAGAAAAGTGATAAAAAATTGGGAAAACTCATTTTTACCCCATTCAACCTCACACTCATTCCCATAGTCCGATCCTGGTTCACGAACTCGTTTCAATAAATGTAACTACTTTTACACGTGTGTACACAATTTCAAAAAAATCTTATATATGATTGGATTTTGACGAATTGTATTTTTGGCGTCTAGGGAAATCAAATTAAGAAGTAAACCGGTCCCGGGTGTAAGTTTACCATGAGACTTACGTTAATAGTTTATTCCCTATGCGGGAGATTCGCTTAAAACGAACCCTTTACTGAAACGGTGTCCTTTCAAAGCATGGCAATGTCAGTCTTTCCTAGAACATTCTGTTTTGTTTCAAAATTAATAAATTACAGGCAAAATTGTTATGAGCATGATGTATTGATTTAAAACTTGATTTTCCTCTAACATCCGCGCACTTTAAACTCTTCAAACGTTATTCCAAGAGAATATTCACGAATATTTTTTATCGACATGAGTTCCTTGTGTAGTAAATATTGTCAATTTCATGAACGTTAAGGTAATATGATGGCCTTTCAATAAATATATCAGTAATAGCTTTTGCTAGAACTCCGCTTTGTGCGTGAATACTACAAAAATGAGTTGACAATACAATATTTTTAAAGAGAAAATATTTTTTTCTCTAACGTTCTTGCAACTTTGTACTCTTTGTTAGTGCTTACATATAGTTTTGCACGAGATTATGTACAATTATTTATATTATTTATGTTTGCAATATTATACCGGGTGAATAAAAAGTCAAGACCCCCCCATCTAATATTTTTCCAAGTAAATATACAGAGATATTCTTTTGGGGGTCATGCAAACTTAGCAGGAAGTTTCTTTTTATGATTTTGAAATTTTTGAGTGTCCCCCCAAAAGGGGGGATTTGGGGGGTAACTCAAATATTTTAAATGTAAACCCCCTTCAAGTGACACCTCATTTTAAAGTGTTTACACAAACTTAAAGAATGGCGAAAACCAGAGGTCGCTATCTCTTCTCTGTCCAAAATGGTAGCCCGTCAAATGTTGTAGAAAATCAATGGTTAATATTGGTTCGTAATGGTAACATTGGTTACCATTTTGGATAGAAAAGAGATAGCGAACTCTGGTTTTCACCATTCTTTAAGTTTTTGTAAACACTTCAAAATGAGGTGTCACTAAAGGGGGGTTTACGTTTAAAATTTTTGAGTGACCCCCAAAAGGGGGGATTGGGGGGGCAACTAAAAACTTTTCAATGTAAAACCCCATCAAATGATACCTCATTTTGAAGTGTTTACAAAAACTGAAAGAATGGTGAAAACCAGAGTTCGCTATCTCTTTTCTATCCAAAATGGTAGCCAATATTACCATTACGAACCAATTATTAACCATTAATTTTCCACAACATTTGACGGGCTGCCATTTTGGTCAGGGAAGAGATAGCAACCTCTAGTTTTCACCATTCTTTAAGTTTTTGTAAACACTTTAAAATGAGGTGTCACTTGAAGGGGGTTTACATTTAAAATATTTGAGTTACCCCCCAAATCCCCCCTTTTGGGGGGACACTCAAAAATTTCAAAATCATAAAATGAAACTTCCTGCTAAGATTGCACGACCCCCAAAAGGATATCTCTGTATATTTAATTGTAAAAATATTAGATGGGGGGGTCTTGACTTTTTATTCACCCTGTATAGTTGTTAGACAGTGTTATACAGTATGCAAGTTTATCGTAACAAATTGCCTGTGGATCTATTGCATATAGGGTAAAAATGTCATTAAAAACGTAGGGAGCCTTTGCAAAATGACGCCCTTCAAAAACATGGCAACAGCACTCTTTCCCAGAACCTTTCTTTGTGATTGAAAATTACGAAAAGTCTGTTGACAACACTGTAATTTGTTGATTGACTACCTAATTCCCTTACCATCCACTTGCGCTTTGTTAATGTTCGATAGCATTAAATTAAATTATCATCAATTCGCCATTTTTGTTTAAATACAAAAAATAATCCATAGTATAATTTAAGTTTTGAAAGCTTAGTTCCGTATACGGGTTTTTCAAAAATTTGTCTTCTACCTTCATTTTTTCGTACTGTTAACGCAACTAAATGTAATTATTAAATATATTAATGATATCTAAACTAATTCACCACAAAAAAAAACTGTATTTAACTTTTTTGTTGACCTACTTTTAAAAGAGGTTATACCCATTATATTAATGTTTTCTGTGTTCGTGTCCGTGTTTTAAATGTGTTTTTGACGAGTTGCAAGCTTTGAAAATGTTGTCTTCGCAACGAAACATGTAAGCTATTGAGCAATATTATTTTTGGACTATTTGACTGAGGTATGTAAAAAACCTATTATTGTCTTAACAATATAGTCCAGGGGCCGAAAACATGGATTTTGACTAAATTTATGCTTACAAAAAAGATTCTCATTGTGTAAATGTGAAGGTAAATAGTGAGCAATTTTGATCAGACTGTCTCATAATAACTCCAATAATTGCTCAAATGACCAGCGCGAAATAAAAATTGGATGCTCTTCATGTGTGATGCTAGTAAATACGTATGACGGTTAATAATAGCTATTTGCCCATATCAGGTCTATGATGATTGGTGGGTTGATCTGAATTGACCATCGCTCACGCTCCTTTAAACATACGAGATCTATATTAACCATCCGGACGAGTAAATAGGATTTTAAAGATTAGAGCATTATTATTAATCATATCCAGGCTGAATTGACACAAGAAAATAATGTTCATGAATCTTATCGAATAATGGACAGAGTGACTATCGTTAAAGATTTTAAGAAATAAATAAATAATTTGTTTACTTTTATAGTCGACCTGTATTTTAACTTTTAAAAATATAGGATGTAATAGTAGTTTACGCAACGATTGCGTAAAGATGGTGTTAACGACACGAGTAAAAAAATTTAAGGTACAAGCCTTGGCGAGTGCCTTAAACACTTCTACGAGTGTCATTAACACTATTTACGCGAGTTGCGTACACTACTTTACCTACGACAGTGTTTTGATTACTAAAAATCACAACTCATAACTTGTAAGAGAGGTTATATGTTTTCGTTTATAACCTCTTATTATTACAACTGATAGTGATGCAACGAATTATTTTACCAAACACTAATTATACCACTCAACAATTAAATTGGCCTGAACAGCTGATTTGTTGAAGTTCGAATCATTAAAATTTTACTTCATCTCTTTCAATCCTTGAACCTCATTGATCCGTTACCCAATTTGTTATGAGCAAAACAATGGTGTTATGAAAGTAAACAATGCTCTTAAGTGAATTCTTTCAATTCTAAGAACTGAACTTAAACGACTAGTTAAAAAAACTGTCGTAGGTTAAGTATTTTTGCTAATACATTATGTTCAATCCATTTTTAACATTATAGTAACAAAGGGAGTAAGTAAAACACTCTTCTGAAATCCACTGACTTTTTTATCATTCCGACCTATATATTCCTTCAATGAAATCGGAGAGCAATAATATTGTAAATGCGTTGTGCACTGTAAAGTATAGAACCGACTGCTCTACCCACTGCGAATATTAGGTTATTGTGTTGTGTTTCCAGTAATTCGACCTCCGTTTGTCCATTGTCGTGATGTTGGGTATCGGTTTTCCACATAGAGAGTTTATTCAGAACAAACCTCTCACCAAAGTCTGTTTCGTCCCTCCATTCTGTCCCATCCGTCATGGTTTGTTTGGGATTAGATCGAACTCTCACCGAATTGAGGTTTCAGATATTCTGTTCGCAAAGTTTTCCATTTGACTTACAAAATTTTATGTCATTTAAGAAATTATCGTGTACATTTTCCAATATTTTTTTAGCGAAATTTGCTTCTTTTAATTAAAATGGCATTTAAAAAATTTAAATTTTGAAACAAGACTTTTAACAGTTATCAAAAAGTTATTATGTAAAAATACCCTTTGCCGGTCACCGCGCGAGTGTAGGGTCCCTGCCATTGGTCGTAAATTCAAGGGCCTTATTGTTTGGTCAAATTTTACAGCTGTTAAAACGGTTTCTTAGTCGACGTTTTTAGGTTGTGGCACGATTACTAGAAAAATACCCGATATGGATCATAAACATCAACAAATGACGTTTTTGGCCCGAAAATAAACATTATTTAACATTGGTTAAATGGAACTGCTAAAACCTATGTTCAATGCGGTTGTGGTATACAGCTCAGACTGTGGTATTCATACCGATCTTTGGAATACTGGTTATAAAACCAAATATTTTACAACTCTGCTAGCTAGTACATGTATATTCTGTTCATGATTCATATTATCATGCCATTAGTTTATCGTTTTTCCCTTCATAGTGAGCAGATACTGAGTGGATTTTTTGGAATAGAATTGCCAATGTTCCGTGTTAGATAGACCCTAACGACCTGTCCAGTTCATCGATCTAGATCTAGGTCAACAGCTTCCGCTACTGACAAAGATTTTCGGTAATGACAGGAAAAAACCTTGCTAATTGCAGTAGTAAATGATACTTGCAATTGGATACTTTTATAGTCATGCATTACAGCGTAAACCAACTTTATGTAAACACATTTTCGGGCGAGGTTGCCTTTTTCATTGAGTAATAATCTTGTGTTTTTTCCAAGTTTGAACACCTTCAACTTATTACAGCGCAACCTTAAAAAACCTTTAATAATTGTAAAATTACCTCAACACACGCAATACGCAAGTCCAAATTCTTGGTATTGGACCGATTTTGTAGTTAAAATCAACAAGGTGTAACAAAAGATATAAATAGCCTAATTTTAAAGCTACTCAGTGTCCCAAAATTTATTTTTAAACCTTATAACGAATCATTCCAGGGCCAAAGACAAACTAAATCATGTTGAAAAACTTCCAAATCCCAAATTTACCTGTACTGTACTGTACTCAAATCATCATTTTCGTCATTTTCCTAAACACATTTTATTTCGTAACTTTTTTGGTAGAAAATTGATATTTGGTACATAGACTGATAAAAAAAATACCTATTTAAAGAAAATAATATAAATTTTACTATAAAAATGACAGCCATCTGAAGTTTTCAAACTGAAATAACGTAAAAACTAAATAAGTAAACAAAACTAAAGTGGGATTTTTATATTAAGATAATTTTAGATAGACTACCATTAGATTCCTTAGGAACATCACAAAACTATCTTTAGTTTTGTCATATCTTTTTTACCCTCGAGAACTCAGCTTTGCCATTGCCATTGTCCTTTCTGACATTATCAAACCCTATCCTGTCTTTCGATACCGTCTTCCGGTTTCTTCTCTTTGTCTTGTCGTTCCTTATCCCGTGTCCTTCGGTCATTTATCAAGCTTTTTCTCGATGGAAAGTTATCCATTGTTTTACCAAGGCTGTGTAGAAATGCACCAGGTATTTAAAAAATTTGTAAGTGGAGGGGGTTTTTGTGACTTGAAATACTAGTTTTGTAATTGGTTTTTGTAGCTTGTGTTTATGGTATTTTATTTAATGGCAGTAAAGCGACCAATATTTTTCCAAAAATTAGTACAAAAACCCGAACTGTCGCGTATTGGGTCTGATGATTGGAGTGTCCAATCGAAATTATTAATTTTAAATTTCCTATCACTGATCCAAAGAAATTCTCGTTCCATTCTTGAGTTGTTTATGTGTATTCAAGTGATAAATAAACTTTTAATTTAATAAATCTACATGTTCTAATTAAGATTTAAAGTGATTCCCTTTTGGCAAACACACCCAAGTTGTCTGCGAAGTGGAATCAAAACCGCTGAAGTAGTTAACATTTTCCCGCTCAGCTGGAGTGCTGTTTGCCGTCGACGCCATATTTGTTTACCTGTCTTGCGAATCGTTGCTTCATGATGTTTACATTACAAATAATTACGCTTACCCCCAGCAGCATTCATCGTGATGCAAAGATCAGTTACGTTGAGTACTTGTATTTTTATCAGGCCTGCAAATGTATACTTTTTTCATACATTGGGGGCGTTGGTTAAGCGATTTTCTTATTTTGTTGTATGAGTTTAAGTAGAGGTAGGTCTCCAAGTGAGGTACAGTTTTTGTCGCCTGAGACTGAGAGCTTCTCGATTGGCGGGGCAATGGGGACTAACATGTATAGGTAGTTTTATAATAGTACTCGGGTTTCCTAATTTTTGCCCCTCGAAACAAAAGATTTTAAAATCTTTCTTTGAACCGTAGCGTATTGGGGGGGGGGGGATTAAAAAAAAATTAAATTTGCATCTATATTATTATTTTCTAAGGGATTTTTTGAAATAAAAATTGTGAGAGCTTAACAGCTCGAGGGTTGATGGAAGAGGGCTCAAATAAAAGGTCTTCGTTCTAGGGGGTTGGGGAAAATAGCGAATTATGTCCAAATTTACCATTAAATGGGAAATAGCGAAATATATCTTCCATTTAAAATGCATCTGGGATTGAAATCGTCTGCTTGTTTACATTAAAATCGCGATATTACAAATGTATACAAATCTCTATCCCACTTTTAATAGAGTGCGTGAAGTTTGTTTACTGATCTAAAAATAATTTGGATAAATTCTGCGTCCAATAAAGTAGTGTAAAAATAATAATCTTAAATTTTTAGAGCAGCTGCGTGAAAGATTATTTGATTCTTATTTGATTCTTAGTTTGATTAAGTTTATAACAATAATTCGTTTAACATTTGAGATTTTTAGGGTCTTATGTCTCTACTTGCCACTAGTATCTTCTTATTTTTTCATGTAATTTCTTTGGAGAATAAGTTGTAGGCATAGTTTGCTTATTTATGGATGAATTTTGACCTAACTTGGGAAACAATTTTTACACTAGCTATTAACATTTTACTTAAAATCAAAATTTATTACCTTCCCTGTGGCAGTACGCCTAAGTACTCTTAAAACTATTGTCATTTCAATACAAAAACATCTGACATGATTAAACAAATATTTGGGTATATTCAATGGGGATGAACATCACTTAGTCTTTATTTTCATGGTACATCATTATTGACCATCTATTGGTAGTCTCATTGCATAGTTTTCGGTTAACATTATGGTTTCGTAATTACTAGCTCTGACCTGTATTGGATTGGTTTTACACAAAGAAGTATTTGTTTAACAGTGACTGCAACCTGTTGTGGTTGATAAGCCAAAACAAAGAACACCAAAACCACTACGAGTGATTATTAGGAGCTTGTTTGATTAATTGGAATTTAGGTTTGCATAGATCGATTAAAGTCATGTTTGCACTTGTTGACCGCGTACTAATCAAAACTCTAGGTTAAATGGTATTTGACGATAAATAATTAACCACCCCCGCTGCAGAAAACCTGAGGGCTGAGCGAATTTCAATTTACCTGGTTGGATTTTCACGTACATATTTCAACTTCGCAACTGGGAGAGGATGCTAACTAAACTGGATATTAACTCCCAACACAAAACATATTTATCTCTTATGATGTAAAAGATGTTTTGAAAATATGAAAAATATATCTATGAGGTAACATGGGGAGCTCTAGAGCCGCTGGGGCGAATCCCAAAAGGGTTTTTGAGATAAGAGTAGGCCTATATGTTAATGGGGAATATGTACTATCACCATGGCAAATTTCAGCCCAACCCCGAGAGAGAAGAATAAAAGCACTTGGATTAACAAACAAATACCATTATTTTGGATCGGACGCATTTAAATTAACACAACATTCGATATACTATTCGGTTACAAATAATAGGAACAGATGAAAAGGCTTGTTCAGTAGTGAGCCTACGTTGATTTATTGATCTATAATTCCATTAGACATATTATGATTAGCAATTTAATATAAATCGTTTAACTATTGAGTTAAACCATAAACATATTTATTCCGATGTACGCAAATGTTAATAAAATAGTTTTGTGGATTTATAGATTTAAAATCATTGTACATTGGGACAGTAAATTTTAAGTTTTATTTAAAGTTAATAGTGGATGAACGTTTAAAAACAAAACGACATTATGTTTATTATTTTGACCTTTGGATTGTGGCTTCTCGTTAGAGAAAGATCTCCAATTCAGAGAGAGTACTCTTTCCCTTAGATACCTTTATTTCACTCTATAAGTGAACGTACATCCAAGAGTTGGCTCCGATCCTCCGAATAGCTCTGTAAATTTTTACTTTTAAGTGAAAAATCCTCTACTTAAACCATAAGATTAGCTGTAGTATCCTTAATGCATAAATATAATTATTTTATTTGTTTATGATCAAAATAATCTAAAATTGTAATGTCTTGTCAATAAAAACACACTCAAAATCGCAATTTTATATAATGTTTGGTTAACACTAACTGATACGCTCGATCTCGAAATAGAACCCTTTGTTGGTTTTTAATTAACGATCCTTAGTAAAGAATCCGCTGATTTTAGGAAGTTATGAGTACACAAGACAACCCCGACCCACTCGTCTGAAGGATGCTTTCATATTTGCCTGCAAACACACCCACTTGAGTCGGGTCTCGTCTAAATGATTAAATGATTCGTCTTCCGTTTTTGAAACGATGAAGTCGTGGTAAAAATAATCTTGGAAGGTTTTACGCTGGAAAATACTTCGATTTATCAAGTTACACTGCAGGGAAACGGTTGATTTCCTTGTAATACATACTTAGTGGGACTGAAATAGCTCTTTTTAAATTTCTATCTTAAGTGGTAAAATAATCAGCTAGATTCGAGTACACCATAGTGCATTTTGTCACTAGTGCCTAAAATTATTTTTCGGCTTAGCTCTAGTTGAACGCTGAGGCTAAACTGAGGTTGGGGATTGATGGTTGAAACTACTTTTATTTCCATGTACGATGAACTAAATCTTTCGAACTGCACCATTCTTTATCTGGTAAAAAAAATCTAAATTATGAACACCGTTTGCATTTATATTTATTAGCTCCCAAGATGGGTTCCTTCTGTTTTTGTTATTATATACGGACTGCTGTTACAGTTATGCAATATGGTATTACTCTGCCGACACGTAACACATTCATATTGTATTCCTGAATTAAATTTTAATTTAACTTTCGTGTCGAAAACAACCACTTTGATGCTCTAGCGTATATACTAATTTAATTAAATGAAATACTGAGTAATTTATGATCTGTGACGGAACTGAAACAGCAAACAAATCAACACGAAGAATGAATGTTCATTTAAATATCTAAAGGAAGTGAATTTGAATATTACACTACATCAAACCCACAAATATTCAAAAAACTTGACAAATCGCATCAAACTATTGTTATTCATTCCTGTTGGTAACATGCAAATCTGTATGAATTATAACTTACTCCCTACGGAAAAGGAAATGTCAAACAAATCATGACAATAAAACAACTGGGTCAATCGATCAATCAAAAGAATACATAATAATTCTCTGTGATAACATTTAAATACCACTAATGGGGGCAAAGATATAAGTTGACCAATTGCATGGAACTATTTTCTACGCTCTACAAAACAAAAACAGCAAACATATCCTCACGAAGAATATTTTTTCCTATTTACAAATCTTGAATCGAATCAGTACATCACAGAACACCAAACGGGGAATAAGATTAAAACAATTGACAAATAAATCGTTTGAAACAATTTACATAAATTCAAAAGATTGATGATCCTAAAGGAGGAATTAACATATAAATCTTCCTAAAGGATGCATAATTATTTTACTTAATACAGAAAACATATTACCATTTAGACATCCTATCCATATGAACCAGCTGTCTCTGATTTTTTACAAAAAATAATGTAGTTGTGTGAGCCAGTCACAGAATGCGCTAGTGTCAAAAACTATATTTTCTACCCTTTTTTCTGGCATAGTTGATGGGTAATAACAGTTGTTATAGCTCATAATAAGTCGTTCCATCAGTTTGAGTTGGTAAAAACATAATTTATTCGACAGAAATTTGTAGTTTAAATCAGCATAATCGGTGGCCCACATCAACGATGACGATTTTGATTAGAAATCTGGTGACTACTTTATCATGGGGATGGAATGTCTATTCTTAACATGAAACGGAACAGATCTAATTTGATTGGTTGTAGGTCAGAGGGTCCCAGGGCAACCCAGACAAGGGTTGGTCGTAAAATGTTTGAGCGAGTGCGGTCACAGGGTCCCAGGGTTACCCCTCATTAGCGCTGGGACTCTCTAGCAACGCCAGCCAAGAGAGGATTAACGCGCAGGTCACTGAAATACCCCACATGTGGGGTTATTGTTGGAAATAAATTATTTTGCGTGTCAGTTGCATTACAACCTTTACTATATGCACAATTTACTATGGAGGTAAAACTCGATGTACTACTAGTTTCAAGGAATATATCTTTGGTTTATGTATTTTAATCAGCCTTGTTGAAATATCAGAATTAATAACTTCATTGAGATTTAAATCTATCTTCCAATGAAAATCTATTAAACGACTGGAAAAATGCAAAAGAGAAAAATAAACAATCAACTATAAATAAAAGACCAATGTAACAACTGACACACTGTACTATATCTACACAATAATATCATACAAAGATCTAAAGGGGTCTGCTGTGAGTATGCTAATCAAGTACGTAAAAACTAACAAAAATGTAGTTACCATACCTCGGATCTGTTTAGGACTGTTCATGCTTCGATATCGACCGAAGGCTTTGCTTGCTGATTGTTAATGAAATATTTATTTAGTTGTTTTCTATCTATCTATCTAAAATACTAATGTCCGGGTAAACACTGTTATAACACTGTCGTGAAAAATAATAGCCCAATTTATTAAAAAATATATAATGATTACATAAGTTTAGATTGATTAATAGTACCACTTACACATAAAAAAGTCAAACAGTAAAACTAAAAATATACAACTATTTACAGGAATTGACATGAAAACAGATAAAAGAACTACTGATAGGCCTACTGTGTATAACAAACAATGAAAATTTGAAGGAAATTCTATTTATTTTTAACGGAATAAGGATATAAATAATAATTATCAGTGTCAACCCGTTTTGATGCCTCTTGCAAAAATTATTTTAAAACAATTTAAGTATATGTGAAGTATGGAGGACAATAAAGTGTTTTTTTTTAATATCATGAAAATTGTTTTTAACTCATGCCAGTTCATCCCACCTTACACCTTCAAGCCAAATGCCATCATAATCGGACCAAAATTACCCAAGTTCTCGTGTTCACGGACACCGTTAAAAGTATATCGGTCCTACCTACGAACCTACGATTATTCGAACGAGTTCACGAACCAGCATGATCGGACTATGGGAATAGGGGTTTATGAGGGGGTTTTATGGGACAAAAATTGGTTTTTCCCATTTTTGACCCTAAAAACTTAAAATTTATCATTTTATTTCCAAACCATTTTGTAGAGCTTAAAAAACAAATAATTTAGTATATTGAAGCGTTATTATGCGCCTAATGGTTACGGAGAAAATTCCCAAAAACTGTAAATATAAGATTCCCATGTTATTCTTAAGGAGGATAAGTAAAGTGTTGTAGTCTGCTTGTTTATGATCATATTTTGATCAAATTTGGATAATGCATTCATTTCATACTAAACTATTAACATTTTACAAAAAACACACCTTTTTACCCTCCCTGTTGCAGCAAACCTAAGTACTCGCTAAACTAATGTTATTTAAATAGGGAATAAATGTGATATTTTTAGGAGACATTTTAGTGTAAATCCAATCAGGCAAATGGAAATTTGCTTAGTCTGCCGGTTTGCTGTGGCGGGGGTATTTTGTAAATTTACTAACATTTATATTTGAGATTTATTGTAGTGTTTAATCAATATTTTGTATGAAGTGGAATAGCGTCAACGGTTACTCTTAGAAAACAATTTGGGAATAAAGATGAAGTAGGTTCGTACAGGTATTTGTTCATTAAGTACTTAAGTACCTACTTTGTTAATTGCTCCAAGAAAAATAGGTTCAAATAATATAGCCTAGTATGCACGGTAGAAAAGAAAGCACCTATATATAACAGTAGAACATAGAGGTAATTTCCGTTTCTTAAAACTAACAAAAAGTATTTATGTCGTGATTAGTTTCGATAACTGGGTAATGGAACCCTAAACAGTTGCAAAATAGTTAGTAATTAGGCCCGTTGATTAGACCCTTTTTTGGTAGAATATGTAAATCAATCGCACCTTTAGGAGGATTACCACCACATATACTTACACTAGGCTATAGTGGTTTTTTTTTAATGTTGATCAGAAACTAATTTAGGGTTAAGTTCTGTCAATGGGAAGCCTTTACTTAAGACTAATTTTGTTAAACCTTTACAAAATGAGCATAGACTTAGGAATAATAACTGGGTAGGGTTAGGAATGCTAATTTAGCGGTTTTGACCAAGAACTAAGTTTATTTCAACACACCATTTTTTGCCTCTTCCTATTTGACGAAGACAATTTCCAATACTGTATTTCAATCGGGGAAGCCTTTTTATCAACATTAACAAAAAAATTAAAGCTACCTTAATAAACTAATATTCATTCATAAACATGTTTGCTGCTTTTAGCAGTTAAACCTCTAGAATCATTCAAATTCTTTATTGAAAATAACATAAACAAAAGCAAACAAAGACAAACTGTTTTTTTACACAAAAGATATGTTGTACTGGGATATCTATCCTGACACATAGACAATTTGATTCTGAGTTCGTCTGAATATTACAATAATTTCTTTTCCATTTGAGCTTTTTAGGGACTTATGTCCCTACAAGCCACTAGTAAAATTTAATTTCGCACGTTATTTGTTTAAAAGTTACGGGTTCTATATTCTCTCGGCAGTACACGAATACTCGAACAGACTTACGGTTCGAGTATTCGTGGCAACCTATTGAAAGCAACGAATGGTCTAATGATAGACGACGTTTGTTATAAAGCTTAGAAGAAATCTTTCCAATATCACACAAAACATCTTTAGTTTCGTATGAAAATTTATTTATTGAAATACTTTTGATAACTCATTTATAAGATTTGGATAACAATTTTCATTTTATCTTATTGAAATTTGAATCTCCTGAATAAGAAAAATTAACTTGACCGTAGTGACAATTGTACCGTTGGTAGTTAGTTTAAATTGAAATTAACAAAAAACAAAATCATATTATTTAACCATTGGCTAGACTAAGATTAAGAAAGAGTGTCCAGCAGTTTAAAAGATTTAGTTTGTAGGGTTGGTAGTGGCGATTGATAACCCATTTCAAGTTTTGTCAGTTAAGTTCACTGGAAATATGGTCTACAAATATGTGGTTGCTGTAGAAATTACAGAAATCAACCACATTGATATTGAGATTGACTTCTGGTTCACCTTCTTATGATTGGTCCAGTAGCTTTTGCACCACTTCTAGTTGCTTTGCATGGTATCTGCTAGTGCCAGTTCTGACCATTAAACCAGTGTCTCTGATTAAAGTAAGATCTTTCCACTATTTTATTATTTAGTACAAGATTTGGGAGTAATAAGACCATAATGGATTTTATTTGGAAAGTGTATTTGGTGTAATTTGAGAACCGTAAAATATATATGTATTTGGCCTACCTTGTCTTTTAATTTATCTCACTTCTACTACCAGCTTGAATTAGATTCATCCTAAATTGAAGTATACTACCTAATTGGCTACATGGTAGGGGTATACAATAGGCCCTAATTCCTCGTGTGTTATTCCAATTCTGCAACGAACGCAATCTTTGAGTGCACCTTGAGCCCTTAAGGGTAAGAATTTTACAATTCTAAACCCTTATTGCAAAACTAAAAATTGAGACGAATCTTTTGACACATCAAACGTTGAAATTGGTCCACAGGTACAGATGAGGGAGGAGTAGTGTTCACAAAAAACTGCCTCACATATTATACATATAGAATAGACAGACAGATAGATTTATTGAATTCTTTAAACATAGTTAAATCATCGTTTTCTCGTTCTATTTTTTTCTGGCAAATGAGTAGAACACTTCTATATTTTGAGGTGAAACACGATCATATGCCTAAAAATTTAAAGGCCGAGTGACTTGTCACCCAGTTACTGGAATCTAAGAAATTCGAACGGATTAACGGAGCTTGTTTTTGCATTGTTCTCTCATATTTCATTTAACCTTCCAAGTACTGACCTATGTTTCAGAATTAGCTTGAATTCAACAATAAGTCGAATATTATGTTATAAACGGACCAAACAACATTCAGTTATTTTTCAATGTTCGTATAGTTAATTAAAAGAAGTGTTAAAAGTTATAATTGCTATAGCCTAAATTATAGGTAGGCCTACAACTTAACTTGCTTACATAGGGTAGATATATTATACACGCATTTATACTAAAAAGTAAATTAGGTAGTGGTTAATATTACAAAGACTACTTGAATAAAAATATTTTTTTAAGACCTTTAACTATAAAATTTGTCATACCTTGGTATTTGAGAATGTAGGGTGTTCAACCTCTTTTAAATCTTAAAGTTGGAGATTTTTCAAAATTAAAAATTAACACAAAATGCCCTTACTGCAAGTTGTTTTAAAGAGTAGCTAAAAATATGCATCATAATAAATTTGGCGCTGTTTCGTTCAGTAGTTATACGGTATTTGACTTCAAAGTCCTTTTATAAACGTTTTGGCCCAACCTGTAAATACTGTTAGAGACAATTTATTTTTATTAGCACCAAAATGATTGGGGTGATTAGATCTTTAAATGAATATATCACACTACCCGTATGCATTTGAAAACCTTTCAAAAAGCGCCTCTACGAATTGGGCTTTTGGTGCATTTTTCTGTATTGAAAATAATTGTATTGAATTCGGCATGGCAGAATTAGGGAGTAATGAGAACATAACGAGTGCAAACAACAGATATGGAACGTTTTACAATTTTAAGTGACAATTCTTTGTTAAATAGTGACTAAATTTACTAAGATGATCGTGAAAGATAGAAATACGCTGCCCCTTGTCAACATTTATCAAACCCGAACCTAATCCTTTCCAGGCGACTGCGGTCTGAGGGTCCCAGGATTAATGAGGGGTCGGCCTGGGACCCTGTGGCAACGCTCACCAAAGCAGGCAAAGGATTTTTAGGTAGATTTTGAGGCTGGGACCCTCTGACCGTCTCCCAATTTGATTACTTTACGATACCGAATGTGGATTATTAAGATTCGACGTTGTGGATGTAGCCTCCGGATTGCCAAATAATATTAAAAAGGTTTAAATACCTGCTATTAAGCAATCCATTTAATTGCAGTTGCAACTAGTTTGGCAGTCTGGACTTAAACTCCGTCGGGTTAGCGTCGTCTGTTGTCGTAACTGATCAGTAAATGTTTCGTGTCCGTAACGTGTTTTGTGTCGTGTGTAAATGTTTATTTATTTTTACTTGTTAAATATGACGCTCTTCATATGAAGAAAGAAGAAGTCCTTGTACCGCCTGATGATGACTCCACATAGGAGTCGAAACTAGTTGCAACTGCAATTAAATGGATTGCTTAATAGCAGGTATTTAAACCTTTTTAAGATTCGACGAATTGACAAATCGCAACAATTTCTATACATTTTTGTAACAATGCATAACTGTACTATTTAATTTATAACCCACTCCATACAGAGAGATAGCTAATAAATCACGCAGAATACACGGTCTGTAAATCTACATTTGAGCCGGAACACCACACAACACCGGGGACAAAGATTCAATAAGTTGACAAATCGCATAAAATCTTATTTCCGATGACAATCGATGGATCAACTGGATTGTGAATGAAACTCCATTAGTCGGAGAGCGGATGAAAGAGGATTCGGCGATAATTTCCAGTGAATGGTGTTTGCGGAATTGGTGTGAATCAATCAATGTCCGCCGCGCGGTGCTCGCGTCGCAAAATATCGACTGGACGATCACAATAGTGTCCAGTGTATAATGTTGAAATTTTACACTTAATTGACCTTGGAAATTAAGTTTTTTGTATACGGGTATAATATAAATGGATATTAATTGTTTAAGTTGTGATGGAGTTGTAATAGTCTTGTGGTGTTGTTTTTATAGATTTTTTTTTCTATTTTTGTAGGGTTTTATAGGTATACTGTATATTAAAATATGTCACTCAATTATTTTTGATAAAGCTCAACTCTATAGACCTTCAAGTATGCTACATAGATGTTTGATGAAATCGATATTTGTTGGTCACGCTGGTTAGTTGAAATTGTACTACAATAGCGCCATCACGTAAACTGACAATCACGAAGCTATGTGGTAATGTTTTGTAAAAGAAGGTTATATATTTCTATAAAGTATATTAATACTTGAAATGATTATGATGTAGAGAACAATGGTAGAATGTCGATCCGAACTTAAGCTAATAGCTTCAGATTGAGTAAAATGGAACGGATAGCAACTTTGAAGCAGCACATCAAGCATATTATACAACAATAAACATATTATTAACATTTTCACTTATATTTACTATTCTAATGTATGTAAAGAATTGAACTAATAAAATGAAACAGTTTAAAACAAGATCGAACATTATAAATATCCTAGAACTTGTATAATGTCTTGTTGGGAACAGCTAGGTAAATTTAAAGTTTTGAATGTATTAACTAAGTTAATATACATTCAATTAGATAATAATTGGAAAATAAGTGGAAAATTAATGTAATTGGAGTAACGATAAGTTATAGAATTTTTATTCTAAGGTAGTTAATGCCCTGGTAAGAATACCAAAGAGATTTCGTAAATGTAATTTAAAGTTCAATATGCTTGGGGAATTATTAATGTTCTTAAACGAGTTAAAACTTGTACATTCTGTAAGAGTTTCCCTTGAGCCCTATCTTGGAATTTAAATTAAATATGTAAATTATTTGCCTGTTTTTAACAAACTTTTTGTTTTACAAAGGTTTGCCAGCTGTTTTTAGACTCAGGGAACAGTTTTAAGTGCAATCTATATTATAGCTAATATTTAGGTGTTGAATAATTTGAATACATTACTAGGCATTTAATAAAATAAACATCGTCTAAAAAGGCTATATTCAATAGAAAAGATTAGTTTAATTAATAGTCAAGCTAAGTACAATTTATTCACAAACTAAATTTAAGAATTTAATTAAATTAATAAGTGGTAGTTTTAATGATAAATACATGTATCATACTGACATAATTTAGTTCATGGACAGGGTCCAGGGTCTTTTCACATAAAATAACTCCTGGTACATAGTATAATGTAACATAATTAGACACAACGCTGTATTTCGTACTATAGATACACTCGAAGTGGTCAAAAATACCATTCTATGTTAAATACAGTAGTTAGTGAACGAAAAAAATAACTTATTCCATGAGCAACATAAAAAGTATGTGTTTCTGTGAATCGTTGTATTTTTACCTATATAAGAACATTTTTTTATTGGAATGTTTAAATTTAAAAGTAACCGAATTTTGAACTGTACAATATTTTCTGTCTTTTTCTATTATTCAAGTAAACTAGAAATTAAATGTAAATAACATGTTAGTACACTCTTTGAAAGATTTATTCAATTCTTATTTAATAAGCCAATGCTAATCTTTTTTTCTTATTTACAGGTACTGTGCTGTTTTATTTTGCGGTGTCATATTTGTAAGTACGTAATTTATAAAACAATTTAAGGTTAGATCTTATTCTGAAAAGTTATTTAAATTTTAATTCCATCCCAACAAACGTAAATCCAAATAATTTCTATATTTTCTTAATTCAATATTTTGTGGCATCTTAAAAGGACTTTTAATAATTGTAGACTCATATTCCTTTTTGAAGCACGAATTATAATGTCGGTATCGAAGTATGATTATTTCGGTATTTAGTTGCTAATTTATTGTTTATCGATATATTGCAGTTTATATTATGAGGGTAATGACAATTAATAAAACCACCATTTTGTTAGGAACTCTATTTTTTATGTTCTTCTTTTTGGTATGGACTTTTAAAATTAGGTGTGGTGTAACTCAATAGGGCTTTACATTTAAAATGTTAGAACTACTGTACAGTACCTCCAAAATACTGCATGTTGGTTGGGGTCCCAAAAAAATTGTCCTACTTACAAAAAGCAAATTTTTTTCCTATACTTAAGGGTGCAGAGTTACGTTTCCCTGGTGTAACCCACTTAAAGGTTAAGCGAAGGTATTCATACTTCAACCTGTATACTGATATAAAGTGTGTTTAGAAGTAACAGTAATTATAAGGTCAAAGTAGTTTTGCTCGCTAATACGTAGTTGTTTATCGCACTCTCACATAAACCGGTGCGCAAAGTAAATTGAAAAGTTTCGATAAACAAGCAGAGAGGCTATTTCGTCGGCGGAGGAAGATGAGCTCATAAACTTGATATTTTGGAGCTTTGAGAGCGGACGTGGCGAGACTGAAATCCAAAACTGTTCTCAACCGCGCATACTGATTTTTGTGCGGGAGAGAGATGAAATCTAAATCTATTAACATAGTGGTCGCTCGCGGTTTAATTTGTTGAACACAGTTTTTTTACTAAGTATTTTTGCGATAGAGTTGTGGAGGTCAATGTGTTTTGTTAAACTTATTACTTTCTTATCATTCACGTTGGTCACTTTATCATCCACTTCTGGTGGTCCGTTTTTATTAGTTTGAGGGTTTTCGGTGATTATAATTTATTATTTTAACTATAAACAATTTTCAACAGCATTCAGCTATTTACTTGCACTGTGAGGCGTTTGAAACTGGGTCGTTCTAAGAAGCCGGGGTTTTATATAGCGATTGCAGTTTTGACAGAGCTATGAAATAATATATAGAATAATCTTTCTTAAATATCTTGATCATTTTGGTCAGCAAAAAAAATTAAAAACTAGAACCACGTCCAGGATTTTTATCAACCATGTGAGCTCCAATGTCTGATATATCGCAAGAGTAACATAACCAAAAAGCATATAATTATTTGCGAGTATATTTAAACCATTACGATTGAAAACTATACTGGACATCTGGTGCAATCTAAGAGTCAAGTAAAGAGTCAAGTAAAGAACCGTGCTTGGGCTTTTAGTTTACTATAGTCTGTACGATGGAACCTGTCTCCTGACCCTCCGTCTACTTGGAGACTAGTCCCAGGTAGGCTAAGGGCCTGGAGACATGTTCCATCATACAGACTGTAGTTTTGTGTTGTTATTGCCATAGCCTGGCATGTCTCATCAACGGCCCAACTGTTATGAGCTGTCTTTAATACTTAAATACTTTATTCTGAGGTTATAAAACAGCATTGCAGTTTGAGGGTTCGAAACTTGCCTGGATCAAGTTCAACGCATTAGTTCACATTTTTGTTGTGGAGCCTTGTTGAAGAGGCCCGCTATAAATGACATACATCAAAAACTAAATACAAGATATTTTTCATGATATAAAGTGTAACAATTAAGATAGAAATATTAAATAATCCACAAAACTGGTATAAATTTCCTTTCAAGTATGGTGAAACTGTGAAAGTAACGACGGAACTTGGAAGTCGCGGATTATAATTACTAAGGATTACTTTGGATAAACAGGTCGAATTGGTTTATAATTAGACGACTGGAAGGTGCGAAAGCTTTAAGAGGATCTTCAGCTTCTATTTATGGGGAGCTTGTTGCAGTTTATGAATTGGTTTATATTGTTATATTTGAAGCACTTTTCAGTGTGGTAGTTGATTATTGTAGGAGTTGTTAAGATTAAGTAAACAAACGACCAATGCGATAATCTGAATCGACATAGTTAATAACACACTTTAAAAGTAGTAAAACATTGTGCATTTTTTAGTTTGAATTGGGTTAAACGTGGTGTAAAACACGGTCACTAATTAATTTACATTAATTCAACTATGTACTGTCAAATGTTCAATTCATCAAAGATTTTTTTTTAAATTGACAAACTTTAATATGAAAGTGGATTGTCCAGCTATATGTATAGTCAAAGCATATAATAGTCAATGGTGGCACGAACTATCGTTATATATTTTTTTTTACCCATCCACTCCACGCAGTTAAAGTTAACACTGAATTAACTCTCGACTACGGATTACACCATTATTAACTGTTTCCCATCATTAATTGGTAAATTCCGTTCGAATAACTTAAAGAATAGCAAATATTGACAGTATTATTTATTCATCCAAATTAGAAATTTTGTAATTCATGATAGAAAATTAAATTTTATAGTAATAATTTTAGTCTGAAATTATGTGTATGAATCAACTGTTTGTAGTACACTAAGACTTTGTAGCACAAATATTACTTTTGGTTATCATTGTCTTAAGAAAAAAATATTTTTTTTGCCTTATACAGTTACTAAAACTATTAATTTAATTTGTAGACACTATTTTAAAATCAAAAATATTACATTTCCATTTTCTCTCAAGTTCTATTTTAAATATAAAATATATATCATCCTTTTTTCAAACAAAATAACAAAATTTACATTTAAATCACATCCAAACGTAGCGTGTCGTTTTAGTTGACAGTGTCGGAAGCAGGAAAGCATCAATGTCGCAAGTGTTTTATGACTTTGTTCGCGGATTTTATACTACTAGTGTCCCTGTTTCTCGAATTCGAGCAATTCGTTATTTTAAAACAAATTTCAACCAAGTCAGCAAATATCTTTAGCAAACTTGTTAAATTAGCAAACTTATTGACTGTTTACAAAATTAACATATGCTCTTCTTCTCACTTTTGATTTCTGACAACAGCTGAAGTTTCATAACATTTTTTGTTTCCCATGTTAATCTTATGGAGAAATACAAAACTTTAAAGGGCTCCAGGGCCTCACTCTCTCATTATTTCCCTAAAAAGAAAGTTTCCTGCACAACTTCACGTTACGCTCTTTCCAATGACACCAAAAAAATGACAATTGGTTCAGTAGTTTCGGAGGAGTAATTGTCACAAAAAATCTGCTTGCGTATTAAATAAGTATAATAGATTTTGTAAAAGAAAATATTGAGCAAAACGGTAAACATAGTGATATGCTTGCCATTCGTTTAGTTAAGTTTTAACCAGATTTTTAACAATTATTTGAAATAAATTAATAAATTAAAATAATTGAGTGTGTTTTTGTAAAAGGAAATTTCTTTTTATCAGGCCGAGGTGAAAAGGCAACTAATTGAAATTGTGGTATTTTTAGCGAATTTTACTATAGAGAAGTAGTAATTACCGTAGATAGCACGGTAAAACCTAGGCCCGGGACCGATTTACTTGTATATAGCCTATATACATCCGTGAACGCGATAGCTTGAGTAATTTTCCTCTGATTTTGATTAAATTTGGTTGAAGGTAGTTGAAGATTGAAAGAGTTCGCGAACCAGCATGATCAGACAATGAGAACGGGTTGTCGTGGGATAGAAATGGTTGTTTCCTATTTTTGGTTCTAAAAATATAACATTTTTTATTTTCTTTCCAAACCATTTCGTAGAGCTTAAAAAACAAATAATTTAGTGTTTTGAAGTGTTTTTGTACGGTCATTGGTTACAGATAAAATTAAAAAAATTGCAAACTTGAAATTTTCATGTTATTCTTATGGATAAAGTAAACAGTTTTTGTTTCAAATGAGGCAAATTGAAATTCGGTCTGCAGGTTTTCTGTAGTGGGGGTATTAATAGCTTATTAACGATTATTAACTCATAACCATGGAAATCCATTCACAACTACAATAACTGGAGCTAAATCTTATCAAGCGGGAGGTGAATGAGTTTAATACCGCGCTGGGTATTTAAATAGGTAAAGGGAATGAATGAGCGATAAGCGGGCATTTAAACCGATAAGCGCTGATAACGCGCCCCCCTCTAGATACGGCGGCTCTTTAAATAAAATGTTCATTGATGACGGCTGCGCTGGCTTGCATATGATTGCTAATGCTTGTGTGTGGTGTGTGTGTGTGTGTGTATGTGTGTGTCTACGAGGATTGACATTAATATTTAATCCTCCTAGGTATGTGTGTGCATTGCCATATATTGTGTAATTAATATGTACTTGGTTGACAGTGCATTGGTGATAGTAATAATGATTGATGATTTAAATGTTTCTCTCTCTTTTGATGGTTTAGCTTTTATGCTGTCTTGTTGGTTATAATGCCATGTAAGGCACGAATGTTTTCTAGTAGGTAGATATTTTTATTTGATCAGTAGTTTATAATTTCTAGGTTAGTAAAAGAACATTTAAATCAATAAGTAAAGTGATTAATAAAACTCACTCTTTTCTGGACAGAAACTTAAATTAAAATATTCTTAGAGTGATTCATAATATTGACAATCTAAAATGGATGTTATTTAATTCATGGTAAAATGCACAGTGTTTGTTAAAATCTTTCACCCAAATGACAGGAATTTTGCTGAACTGGGAGATTTTCAATGAGAAACTTATTAGGTATCTAGGAATAGTAAACTTCTAACACTGATATAGCGGAAATATAGTATCATAAATGTAGGGATTGTAAAATGATTTCAATTTAAAATTACACCTAATTTAATTACAATAATAGTCAATAATCATTATTCAATATTTTATAATGTATGTGCATTGGTCATCCGGTTTATAGACGAGTTAATACACAGGTTTAACCCTTCACGTTATTAATAAAGGACCAATTCGCATTGCAACATAATGTGTTCCATAATCCGTTTACTTTAAAACTCGTTGTTGGCAAGGACGTACTTTGTTTCATGTAATTAGATTTAATCGTGTATTTATCAAAGCTGTCTAGAGAATTAGGTTAGACCAGCGCATTCCGTCTGCATATTTGAATATCTGGTTCAGCTATGAATATTCTGCTTGAGATGCACTGTTATACATTCTAGTGTATTAGTTCTAATGTATAATTTTGTTTAAACGACCAATGAATATTTTAACAAATTAACCAAGCAATCTAACCACCAATCGGTCAACTATGACTCTAATTTAAATCTTTGACTTTGATTCCGTAGACATCACATGTGTAAGGGCCGATTTTTACTTTACGAAAACTTAGCCTTTCGTATATTGTGCTTTCATCAAAGTTTTATAATTTTCCTTTTCAGTTTTTTAACATAATAAATTGATTGAAGGACACATCAGAGAGTCTGTTGGTTAAAATATGTGTCACTTCAGATATGAGCGTTTTAAAAAGAATTCAACGGTATTTTAAAGCTGCACTTTTTATGAATGGTTCAATTATTGAATCAGCTGCATAGTACCCCTCGTGAAAGTATTAGGTATATTTCAGGGGAGTGTATGTATGGTAAAAGAATAGGTTTTAATACAATAAATGTTTTTAATAGATATGAAGTTTATTTATACTCTACCCTACAATTTTGTTACTATTTCTTATTATTTATTTCGTCCTATTTAAGAAAATTATCATCAAAATATAAATGATTCCCCTAATGAACAACTTAGTCATAGTAGATAAATATTTGTGACTGTAAATGTTGCGATCATCCTATTCTATCACACTTTAAATTCTACGTAGGTTGACTAAAATTATAATGGTATAAGAACAATGAATTTCTTTCCCACCATAACTTCTGTCACGTATTTTACGTAGACACGTACACCGTTTGACAGATGCAACACTCCACCGGTCAAGCTATAATCGAATACAAAAGTCGATTTGTCAAATGAACGTTGTCAACGTCGATGGAATATAATGAAATTTTTCACTCAATCCCGGATTTAAGTACAATTGATGCTTTATGTAATACAATCACGCCCGAACCGGAGGATTTCCGATGAGGAATCCAATGTAAAAGCCCGCTGGGGTTTATATGGTTTGGTGATTACCGAATTCAATTTGCCTTACAAATCACACGTTACTCCCGAAAAAAGGGTTTAACGACAGCCAGTGGCGGGGTTTATAATATAACTTGTTTGTAAAGTTGTTAACGTAATATATAGATTTTAAAAGTACATCAAAAACGTAAAAAAATTTAAATTTTTTAAAATTATGTCGAGGTTTTGTTGAAATATTTTATTTCTTATTAATTCGTTATGGAAAGTGCAAACCTCAAATAACTGGGATTTTAATTTACTATTGAACTGTAATAAGTAGTATCTTTTTAATTATATGTGTTTTCACTACGTAAGCTGCTTATGCGGGGGAAAATTTTTAAATAGAAGAGTTTTGCGACCTATATGTCGGTAAATACATATGGTCTACATTAAAAATTTTGTTCATCACAAATAAAGCAGTAGTGAAACTTAAGAAAAGGAGTACTCGCCTACGGCTCGTGAGTAAGTATTTCTCTCGAGTGAGTCAATTGCTCCCTTTGCTCACTAGTTGCACAAATAACTATTGCTCTTGGAACTGCACAATAGTCTCAATGTAGGTGATTGATGGGTTGGTTAAGTGAATGCATTGTGCTCGTCCTGGCTTGTATATATCAGTGTTTGCTGTGAATCACCTTGTATCTTATTACAATGCAGCTTGGGTCCGTCTCCACGTAACTATCTCAACAATGCATTCATATCTATTGTTTTACTTAACTACAAAGGCTTTTGTCGTTACAACAATGTTTTAAATAGTTAGGACAAATAGTTGAACGTCAAAGCCTAGTTGTGTTTGATTAATAATATTTTTCTAGTTTGTCGCTAAAGTAATTTGTTGTCTCTTTGTTCAGAAGAACAATGCAATACTCAGCTCGTTGCGCGCGATTAAAGATTAAAATTCGATTGTTTTCTGAGTGTATTATTGGTGAATTGGGTAATGAATCAATTGTAGTAACAATGGTTTTAAGTTATCCGATTATGCAAAACGCTTCATCTATACAAAAGTTTGTGTTGATCCTGTTTACTGTTGATAGCTGCAATAGATGCTACACACAGAGAAATAATAATTATATTACAGTTCAAAATTAAAATATAAGTTAATTGGATATTTCAACTTTTGTTTGCAAAATAAGTAAAAAATTTGAAACCTTATTTTTAGCACTATTTGTTTTACTATTGTCAAAAATGTATTTGTAAAATTTTTGAAGATTCAGTAAGTTTTTATATGGATTAAACTGAAATAATTTAATTATTTTTTTTAGATTCCGGCGTAATTTTAAGAACCTATGGATGTACCCAATAATAAAAAAAAACAAATGTTTTGGCCATACATTTTAAAATAAAACCCTACTCGCCAAACACTGACTTATACATCGTATTAACCGTTATAGTAAAAGAATTGCTACAACTGGAGGCAATACTCATTGCTTTCTTTATACTAATAACTTTCTTTATAAGAAACACACATGGTTAATTACATTTTTTACACATTTCTACACGTATCCTGGTGTTAACATTATTAATTAATTAATTATAATTTTTTTATATTTAAAAGCTACGATTTATGTAGTCATATGCTGTCGAATTTACCACCATCAAAAATGAATTTCAAACAAAGCACTCGTGAATAGACATTCGCTGAAAGTAATATTTTATTTATGAAAAAATGCAAATGGATTGGAATGTAATGAAATGAAATGAAAGCATCAGTCAAAGTTTTACAACAATCCCAACAAAATGCGAGACAGTGATTGATTTACAAATCCCATTCACTGGAAATTATTGACAAATCTTATTCCGTTCTTCTGATTTCTATCAACCGTGTCTATTTAATGGATAGCATTGACGTTATCTATTTACATAATTTGGATTGGATTACTTGAGCTAACATATTTACTTACGTTATTTTCACATTAAAATTATAAATAATATATGTAGAGGGTTCTTATTTTTTAAACATACTTAATCTCTAAAAATACATGAAACACAGAAGTGTGTTTTTTCCTCTAGGACGCTAGGCACGAGCCTGGAATTGTTTTTCAAATTACTTCAGGCTAAGGCTAGACCTAGAGGTTGCGGCATTATCACTTAGACTAGTGTACATGTTGCTCGAAATCGAGCAATTGCAAAGAAGTACAGGAGTTATTTGTAAACAAATAACTTGTTAAAAAACTAATAACAGTCATAATTCCGATGATTTTAAAAGAGTCAACTAAAAGATTATTAACTAATGGAAATACTCACAATTTACATAACAGTCCTATTCCAGTTTAAAGGGTTAATTATTAACAATCAAACTGCCCATGGACGGGAAAAGGTAACCTTACAATTTAAGTCAACGTAAAAAGGCTGTCAGCGTTTATAAAGTACCATACCTAGAGTTATTTAGCCAGTTTGTAGACAATAAGGTGTAGGCTACTTTAAACTCTACAGGACAGAGTTAGGCAAAAACAGGCAAAATTCTGAAATGGTGTTATTTATGATAGACTTACTCATATTCCAAATCCTTAAAATAAAAATTCAATAACTAATAACTTATATCATTAAACACAAACCAATATCCAAAACTATACACATTTTTTTAATACAACATAATTTACACATTGACGGTTTACAATTAACATGCTCTTCTCACTACAGTATTAATTTTTGCTTCGCAACGGGAAAAGTCTGTTTAATAATCATTGAAATAGATTTACAATAAATAATCTATCATAAAGTTTAAGATTAAATAAACCTACCACATAGTTGTTTTTTTATCAGCTGTCTGAAATTGTGAAATATTTATTTGACAGTTCTGCTTGTTTACATTTAAATGTCAAAGCAAATGTAAACATTGTGAATTTTCTCATGCTTCCATGGAGACAGATTTATAATATTTAATTTTTTGACAACAGCTGGAGTTTCAAAACAATGTTTGTTTCCCATGTTAATCTTATGGAGAAATACGAAACTTTAAAGGGCCCCAAGGCCTCACTCTCTAATTATTTCCCTAAAAAGAAAGTTTCCTGCACAACTTCACGTTATGCTCTTTCCAATAACACCAAAAACTTGTCAATTGGTTCAGTAGTTTCGGAGGAGTAATTGTCACAAAATCCTGCTTGCGTATTAAATAAGTATAGATAAAATCCATTGGTGACTTGGCGGGAATCGAACCCGGGACGTCAGGGACTGAAGTCCTGCGCTCTAACCACTACGCCAGCTCGCTCCCCACCAGAAAAGTGTGTTGGGATGTTTACAAATACATCCATATTATAAATAAACTAAAGAGTATTACAGTATTTGGTTCTACAGTTTTGAACAAAAAGTAGTTTAATTATAATTTAACCGTGTAGTTAACAGCAGTTACATCTCCCGCCAAATCGTTGAGCGAGAGTCCCTTGTAAATGTAATTGAATTACTTCCCGCGTAAACACTACGAGACTAAACGATTAAAAATCAAACAACGAGCGACATCGGCGCTGATTTATTTATACCGTTCCCAAAACGCCGTCTGTTGGAAATCTCCTCCATTCACACTCCTACTGATGGAGTCCCATTCTACAGAATTTCATTCGCTAGTCTTACTTTACTTGGGTCTTTTTATTTGTAATATGTATTGTATTTAAAACTATATAGCTTTTAACGTTTGCAAAATATTGCTTGTAATGGTGTTATTTTTTTCTGTTCAGGTTCAATAGAAGAAAATTTGTATAGTAAAGATAGATTCGATTAAGTGACGAACAATTGTCCTTAGATAGATTTACTTTGCTTTTAATTGACAAATATTGATGATTGAGTTATCGAATTATCCATATTCATAATACAAGGTCGACCCATCTGAAGTTTTCCAGTGAGGGCTGCTTGATAAATTTGTATTTTGAATGTTATCACGCTTATAATTTGAACCTTTAACAATAAAAAAATATCTAGCTCCTTTTGGAGGCTGCGGCCATTTTTGTTCGACCACGCTCGACATTTTTGGGGCTAGGCAGGCATCAACGATAAATAAATTTAAATTAAATAACAAAATTGTAAAACTAAATATTTGTACAGTATAGAGCTATATCAGTGAGACTCATACCATTATTTTTTGTGAAATCCCCTCTATAAATAAGGTAATTTTAAACTTTTTTTCTAAAACTAATGCCTTAAAATTGTCATCTTATCTTGATAAAACTTTTGAACAAAGAGTTATTTTTAAAGTCAAGCTTTACAGTAAAGGGTTTCTCTAATAACCCCTTTATCACCATCCCTGCTAACCGATTTTTACGATTGATATGCAAGTTGAAAGTTTATTATTTAGTGTAGAGACAAAAGGTAACGAAAAAATAATTTCATTTAGGGATTGGCCCACCTTGAGTTTCTTTTAACCTACTTCTAGAATTCACTTAACTCTTATTACACTATAAAATAAAAGCTCTGGGATAGTTTGTGGCCAAAATAGCTCGCGATTTGGATTCGAACACACTATAGTAAATTATTTAAAATTATCTCCTCAAGTTTGTGCATTTTTCAAAATTTAATTGCAATTTTTGAGGCTGAAAGTAATTAAAAGTTTCGATATAAACATGTAGTAACGCCACATCGTCGGAGGGCGTCGTAAAGTTGATATTTTGGGGCTTTGAGGCCAAACGTGACCCGACTGAAATAAAAAACCGCGCTCGGGGCGAAGCATATTGATTCTGTACAGGATAAAAACATTAATAACATTCCTTGTGTACGGGTTTGCTTATATTAGTAGGCACTACGATATTTAATAATGCATTCAAGAAATTATCACATTTTTACATTACACATCAACCTCTAACGATTTATAAGCTATAATTTGTAAACCACCCTAATACAAAATATAATATGTTACGCATTAATCGATAAAAATGTATAAACAACTTTTAAAAATTAATCAACCTTCAATATCAAAAAATATGTTCTGGCTTTTCTTTGAAGTATGCGTAGCATTGTAGTTTTTTTAACCCTTACTGCATACCTTCTTTATGGATCTCCCCATATTAGTTATTGAAACTCACCTTTTTTCACCTTCCGATTATTATATTGTTTATTCACCTTATCATTCTAATACAGACCTATCGGTTAAGTATTGTTCAAGAGAATGGTGTGGTTATTAATTAATAAGGCAGTTTTGGCATAGTTATAAATCAATAAGGCAGTTTTCATTGTTTGACAGGCATATCTTTCATTAATGAGTGACCTACAGATAAATTTTATCAACTATTTTTGTTTAACGGACACATATTTTTGTCTAGACTCTTGATTCTTTGGAAGAAGACCGCGTCAATGAAAATACTATTTAATAAAAATCGGAGGGTTGTCGCAACGTGTTCAAGATTCCAACTTATTTTCGTCAGTTGAACAACGCAACCATCTCCAAGACCAATTCGATTCGCCCAATCGTTTCAATAAACGAGTTTTACATTTTATTGTAGACATAGACGACGTTGTGCCACTGCAGTCTAGATCCAGACAAACGCTGAGTTGCACAACTTTACAAACTGTCGTACTCACGTGGCGTTGACAAAATCCCAGCATCAAACTACTTTTAGTTTTGAGAAATGATATCCGTGAGTTTTCTGCTAGCTCTGTCGAATCATAAACAGCTAAGTGTTTTTGTTATAACACAAAACAGGCCTTAGTTTAATTAATTAACACTGTTAGCTGGGAGGGAATTGTACACGTTTAGAAATGCCCTCAATAGCTAGTGCTACTACTTTTTGAATTTGCTACATGGTGAAATAAAATAGTTACATACATCTCGTGGTGGTTAAAAATTCAAATGGAATAATTCTGTTACTTTTATTAATACTGTTTATCTTATTGTAGCAATGCTGCATGGTACATTGTAAATGGATTGCATTTTTATCGAATAATTTGTACTAGTTGACCTACAGAAGGTTCCAGAATATTTATAGAACGAGGTTCCTAATTAAAGTCATAAAATTCCTTTTTGACATTAATCCGCTCCACTGCATTCAATGCTTATAGTATAAGCAATTTCAATAATGTTATTATTGAAATTGGTTACATACAATATTTTTGCAGATTAGAATGCCAATCAAATGTGACCTTTCTATTGCTTATTATTTTTTCTACGATCAACATAGTTAAGGTATAAAACCTTTATTTTGTTGATCGCATGTTATTTGTGTGTCTTTATCCTTGTTCATCAGTTTATTGTTTATAAGAAGAGGTTGGTTAGTCATCTAAAAAAATACTACTGGATCAACAACTCAATACATTTACGGTTCACTGTATTTACGCTGAAATTTGTATGTAAACAAAAATCTAAAATTATTATCAGTGGTACTAGACTATTTACATATTCAACATATCACATTTATAGACAGCAAAGTGAAATAAAGACTATTAGGAAATGTTATTCATTTATAAATAAAAGAGTGATATGCCACGAATGCTAAAAGTTAAATACGGGAAGTAAATAAAAATTCGTCCAACGTGTAAAACGTATGTTTACACTTACCTTGTTTAACTCACAATACGGTAGATATAAGTGACAGATGGTAGTTTATTTACAGTCTATAACGGTAGTGTAAATATATATTTTACATGTTATTCGACCTATTTTTTTATTTAAATATCTTTAATTTTAAGTTTAAAGTTTATTATCATATACAATGGTGATCAAGAAACACATTTCAAAATTATTTATTATTTTCCAGTGGACAAATTAGAGGAGAAACATAATTAATGCAAACAAATAATTTCCGCAAACACAGATAACAAGATAACGATTAGTGTCAGGAAACAGTTTTAATTGTGGCATAATTAGATGACTCGAAAGTGCGAAGGCTTAAGAGGATTGAGGGCTTATTATTAACAGTTCTCGCTGCTTTACCTGTAAATTAATTACTGGCCTTTTGTACCAGGGGATTGTAGCCATGATTATTGTCTTATTACTGTAAATTATTTACATAAGTTAATATAGAGTTAATATAAACAACACAAAATACATGGGAGACACTAAACCTTTTACGATTAACAAATCTTAAGATGCTAGCTGCTAGATTATTGCACGGAAATGTTTTTTACACATTACTTCAAGTTAGGCCTACCGGAGTGTTTGTACCGGGGTACAGTATTGGCGGGAAGATAGGCAGGCGCGATTTATTGGCGCGTACTGTCTGTAGTTTACACCTGTGGCACGATTGGGATCGCACCAAACACCTCTTACCTTGATTGTGTTTATCTCTAACTTCCACTAGACGTTAAGTAACATCTCCTCTGTACCTGGAGTGTTTGTACTGGGGTACAGTATTGGCGGGAAGGGAGGGAGGTGCGATTTATTGGCGCGTACTGTCTGTAGTTTACACCTGTAGCACGATTGGGATTGCATCAAACACCTCTTACCTTGATTGTGTTTATCTCTAACTTCCACTAGACTTTAAGTAACATCTCCTCTGTACCTGGAGTGTTTGTACCGAGGTACAGTATTGGCGGGAAGGGAGGGAGGTGCGATTTATTGGCGCGTACTGTCTGTAGTTTACACCTGTAGCACGATTGGGATCGCATCAAACACCTCTTACCTTGATTGTGTTTATCTCTAACTTCCACTAGACTTTAAGTAACATCTCCTCTGTACCTGGAGTGTTTGTACCGAGGTACAGTATTGGCGGGAAGGGAGGGAGGTGCGATTTATTGGCGCGTACTGTCTGTAGTTTACACCTGTAGCACGATTGGGATCGCATCAAACACCTCTTACCTTGATTGTGTTTATCTCTAACTTCCACTAGACTTTAAGTAACATCTCCTCTGTACCCGGAGTATTTGTACCGAGGTACAGTATTGGCGGGAAGGGAGGGAGGTGCGATTTATTGGCGCGTACTGTCTGTAGTTTACACCTGTAGCACGATTGGGATCGCATCAAACACCTCTTACCTTGATTGTGTTTATCTCTAACTTCCACTAGACGTTAAGTAACATCTCCTCTGTACCTGGAGTGTTTGTACCGAGGTACAGTATTGGCGGGAAGGGAGGGAGGTGCGATTTATTGGCGCGCACTGTCTGTAGTTTACACCTGTAGCACGATTGGGATCGCATCAAACACCTCTTACCTTGATTGTATTTGTCTCTACCTTCCAATAGATGTTAAGTAACATATCCTCTGTACCTGGAGTGTTTTTACCGGAGTCAGTATTGCCGGGAAGGGAGGGAGGCGCGATTTATAGGCGCGTTCTGTCTGTAGTTTACACCTGTAGCACGATTGGGATTGCATCAAACACCTCTTACCTTGATTGTGTTTATCTCTAACTTCCACTAGACTTTAAGTAACATCTCCTCTGTACCTGGAGTGTTTGTACCGAGGTACAGTATTGGCGGGAAGGGAGGGAGGCGCGATTTATAGGCGCGTTCTGTCTGTAGTTTACATCTGTGGCACGATTGGGATCGCATCAAACACCTCTTACCTTGATTGTATTTGTCTCTACCTTCCAATAGATGTTAAGTAACATCACCTCTGTACCTGGAGTGTTTGTACCGAGGTACAGTATTGGCGGGAAGGGAGGGAGGCGCGATTTATTGGCGCGTACTGTCTGTGGTTTACACCTGTGGCACGATTGGGATCGCATCAAACACCTCTTACCTTGATTGTATTTGCCTCTACCTTCCACTAGACGTTAAGTAACATCTACTCTGTACCTGGAGTGTTTGTACCGAGGTACAGTATTGGCGGGAAGGGAGGGAGGCGCGATTTATTGGCGCGTACTGCCTGTAGTTTACATCTGTGGCACGATTGGGATCGCATCAAACACCTCTTACCTTGATTGTATTTGCCTCTACCTTCCACTAGACGTTAAGTTACATCTACTCTGTACCTGGAGTGTTTGTACCGAGGTACAGTATTGGCGGGAAGGGAGGGAGGCGCGATTTATTGGCGCGTACTGCCTGTAGTTTACATCTGTGGCACGATTGGGATCGCATCAAACACCTCTTACCTTGATTGTATTTGCCTCTACCTTCCACTAGACGTTAAGTAACATCTACTCTGTACCTGGAGTGTTTGTACTGGGGTACAGTATTGGCGGGAAGGGAGGGAGGCGCGATTTATTGGCGCGTACTGTCTGTGGTTTACACCTGTGGCACGATTGGGATCGCATCAATCACCTCTTACCTTGATTGTGTTTATCTCTAACTTCCACTAGACGTTAAGTAACATCTCCTCTGTACCCGGAGTGTTTGTACCGAGGTTACAGTATTGGCGGGAAGGGAGGGAGGTGCGATTTATTGGCGCGTACTGTCTGTAGTTTACACCTGTGGCACGATTATGATCGCATCATACACCTCTTACATTGATTGTGTTTATCTCGAGAAATTAAAAAAGAATTAAAATTTCTCTTCTTTGATCGGTGACTTCCTTTTTTAACATTTTCCCTTCCAAATATCTCTAACTAAGAGCTACTGATCTAAGGAGGATGACTTTGATCGGAATCCCGATGCGTCAACCAGTCCGCAAAGTTCATCGGACTACAACAATAGCGGTGAATGTTCTATCGGTTCTATTGTTGTATAGATTTAATGATTGTAGATCATGTTTCAATCCCATATCTAGCTTCGCCTTTGACACTAATGCAGTATTGTGAAAGACGAGATGTCAGCCAATAAAGCTGTGATTTATTGTTTAACGTACTAGAGTAGTTTCAACAGGGACCTTTTTGAATTATAGTTATCATTGAAACACTTGGCATTTAAATTCTTGCTAAAATTACTAAATCTATTAAAGAAGCAGTTTAATGTTTAATCTTGGACTTAACACAAGCAAATTTAAAAAGACACACAGCTAGAATAAAACCATCCAACTGTTGCATATACGATATTGACGGAAAGTACGGAAAGGGTAGGGTTAAGCTTGGTTAAAATGTTTTTTGAAGGCTACTTTTTCGGTAAATGAGTTTACAGATTCGAGACAAAATGTTTTTAAGTACTTTTAAGCTAGACTAGGTTCATTTGCATACTATATGTGATATGTAATCGAATATTCTATTTGTTAAAAAATAATATGGACCTAAATAATTTTTGTCACTAGAGTTCTTGAGCTGTTCCATTTCCTAGAAAATAGTAATAATACAACTAGCAAATCTGTTTGTAGCACATAAAATAAGAAATTCCCTGCTTAGAGGATTAAGTGTAGGCGTTACAAAGTTAGAACCTCCTTAATTCGAAATTATATAGTTGCCTTCAGAGAACTTCCGTTCATTTATTTCAAGCAGTTTTATAAGCTAATATGTACTTTATTACGTAAATACCGACCTTCATCATATTAGCCTTAGCTTTAACTCGGTAAATATTCGCCATATTGTTAATATCCGCCTTTATTTTGTTTCCCTCAGAATAATGACGTTGATCTTTATATTCTCACAATTCCCTTTAATTTTGTATATTTGTATCTTCTATTCTTAACCCTGTGCAATCATGTACATATGACTTATATCAACTTAGATACTCATTTTACTCCCCCCCCACCTCTCCCTACCCCTTTACTATATGTTTCAACATATCAAGACCCATTAATTGTAACGCGAGACTAATATATGGGTTGAGACTAATAAGCATAATCGTGGTTTCAGTTCTAATTGGCAGCGGGACATGTTATCTATGTATATTGGTATTCCCAATGCAGATATGGCCTTATTAAAGCGCCACATATTGAGGCGAACCAACATTATTAAATGCTATCGTACTGCGGCTAGCCAGTTATGGGTTCGCAGACCGTATTAACTGTTAATTTGAAGATCGTGTGTGCTGTATTATTGCTCGGTTGGATTTCGAAATAATATAAACATCTTGGATGGTTTCAAAGGGAATGCAGTTTTTGTATTTAGATAATTTTTTTCCGTTTTGCAGAAATTTACGAAGGAATTTATGTTTTTAAAGTCAATGAAAATTGTTAAGAAGTTTTTACACAAATTGAGAAAATCTATTCTGCGTTTTTTTTTTACTGACAGCTTCACCGAAAGGTTCCGTTTTGCAAAATATTACAACGGATTTATGGTTAATATTCAGTGGCAATTCTCAAGACCTTTATTTACACAATTTAAGAAAATACAGTCTACGTTTCTTATGTACTGACAGTGTCATCGAAGAATTTGGCAAATATTAAGCGATGGTTCCGATTTGTATGTGATCGGTAAATTAAAAACCCTAATGATCTGTCAATTCAAGATCCAATGCGCCCGTCAATTTAATAACACGTACAATGCTGATCAATAAGTTATTTAGAAACAATAGATTTTAAAATATTAATTAATTGCCCTCTCCTCTGTTTTTACTTTCTCTCCCTACACACAGTAAATGAAGAATAATTTGATTTTTACAAAAAGCTCGAACTAGTTTGATTAAAACTTAGCTAATGTCAAGGCGTATAATCCCCTAATGTTGTCAACCTATGTTTTAAGGTGTTTGCAACTTATGTGATATAACCCATAAAATATCATGGTCACTACAAAGCTTACCCATTATAAGAGTTATTGAAAAGCTATTCAGAATAAGTGTGTGTCATTTTGCTGATACAGTTTAGTTTATGTTATATTAAGGTTTAATATTGTTTTGTTAACCTCATGGAACCAATATGAGATACACTAAAATCAACATAACGATGTTACTATTTAAATTTTACTTCAAACGTAAATATCGTAAACATCAATTCCACAAACAAACAACATTCAATGACAAAATTTGATTTACGAAATCAACAATTTTCTTTTTCTTAAGCAATCTTGAAATAAAATGTACTTAAGGTTTGTGATAAACTTAACCACAGTGGAACCTGTAATGGACTTTATTACAAAATTCACTTGATAATACTGTAATTATATCGTGTAGTGAGCCCCATATCATTAACACACCAATGCAATAAATGTATTACAAGTTTGGTTTAGTATGACCACAAGCAAAAAAGAGTTTGAATATTAAATGTAAACAAGTCTGGTCCCTCAATTTTCAAAAATAAATCTTACCTTTTCCAGTTTTCGGTTTTAACTTCAAATGCTTTTTGGTTTCCTGCAGATTCTGGCTGATGTCAACAACTATAAGACCACTATAGGACCACAAGGCCAAAAGCGTTCCCACACAAAGGGGTTGGATTTATCAAGCAATAACCAAGGGCCAATATTGAGCATTGCACGTGTCTGGCGTGCCAATTATAGGGTTGTGTTTGTGTATTAATGTTTGTGTCTCTTCTACTGGACATTGGCTGGATAATTGGGTCTTGGGTTTGTGTTTGACCAATGAAACTCATCGCCTATGTGGAACCGATACGATTTGGGTTGTTTTTGCCGATTCAGTGTGTGAAAGAGTTGCTAGTGCGTTTGAAGTATTTATGAGTCGCTTGATTAACTAGGGAATATGAATAATAATGTTCCAAAAGGTTCTGGGAATGAAGTGTTATCATAATCGTCAATTAAACCATCCGTAGGTTTTAGTAGCATGAGGAATATTATGTTGTAAGAATTTATTTACTGTTGTGTATTTGTAAATTATGTACCTAATCTTTTTTGTCTTTGCAGGTATGAAGTGATGCAGTTGTTTTTGTAAGTAGTTTTGAAACATAAGTATATTATTAAGAATATTAAGACTTTCCTGGGAGAATGGGGTTAGTTTTTTCTCTCCAATAATCTGAGATGACAATAATAGTAATTTCCTTCAACAACCTATGGCTTTTCCCGCTTCTCTTTAATTTGCTATGTTTCTAACTGTTTTCAATTACTTAATTGCGAATTTAACAAGAAATTAAACGATCTTAATAAACAATCCCCAATGTGATAGATATATGAGAAGAATTATGGATACAGTCCTTATCTCCGGAGCCTTTTGCGTATTTTCGTAGAATACATTTATAGTAAACCTTATTCCTGATGAAATGACAATTTTCATTCCATGGATAATATAGGAAGAGATTTCGATCACAAAATATTATAGAATAGATGGAATTAGATTTGGATTTGGAAGGTGAAGATGAGTGCTATGGTGAGTGAAGATCTTAAGATCTTTGGGCACATTAACAAATGACGGTGTTTTTGTGTAATGAATAAAATTTTCTGATCTCTTACCCAGCTTTGATCCATAACGCTTTGATTTGCATAAATAAAACAAGTTAATAGGTGGGTTTTAGACATTTAGTTCGGGTCATTAAAATATATTCGTTGTCTTTTCCTCAAAACGTATCCCGAAAAGTAATACAAAATCAACAGGAGAAACGCGTTGGATGTTCAGTACTTGCCACAAATAAAGAGAGTCGGGATCAAAAGGGAAGCAAAACACCTTTGATGTCAAGAGATTCGACCTGACTTTATGGATTAGTGTTCAACATCCGCCGTTCTTTCATAGTAAATTAAAATGCGTCCGATTTCCGCTTTGTTAACCGACCCACGCTGGTTTTCATTTGTGTTAGTGCTTTTCAGAATTATATATTTACAATCAAATACTCGAGTTAATGTTCTAAATCATTCTGTTTCAAGCGTTGTGCTTCATTTCAGCCCTGAGTAACACTGATAACAAGTATTGTTTTTATGTAAAAACTTACAAGTGCATTTGAAATGCAAGGAGTGGGACCTGCAAATCAAATATTGTACGCTGTATGTTTTTAATTTTTGTACTTTGGTCCTAATATTTGAATACAGATGGAATACAATAGTTTACTATGTTTATTTTTAGCACGATTGGCGTGATTTTGTTGAATTGGTTATTAATTTCTACCAGTCACTTCGGTAATCATAAGGCCGTATCAGAGTCTTTCATCCAAAAATAACCCGGATGGCAAGTATTTAACCGTTCTAAGAAATTGAATAAACAAATGTCTAACGTTGTGCAGTATGTGCTATTTTCAAAAATTGTTTCTACTACAAAAGGATGATTTTTAGTCAATCTCGAAAATGATTGATCCTTACACAATGTATATAACATATAACAACAATGTATTACTGTTTTGCATTACTTTCGTAGTACTGAGCTGGATATGGTTTCTTTAGATATAGCTTTTTATTAGCGATTACAATGAATGTAACCTACTGAATTGGTATTGGATTTTAATGGTGGCTTTTGTTGTAATGCATTTTGGTCGGGTGAAGTGTTTTCAATGTAACAAACCTGTGCTAGAGGTGGACAGCGATTGTGTGCGTGAGAGAGAGAGAGTTGAGATTTATTGAGACGCCCAGATCAGTTCAAGCCTCCCAGTGGCTATTGAGTTTCAATCTACCACCTTTTAGCTGGTTAATTGTTTCCCAACATTATTTCACCCTTTGTTTCAAAGCTATTTTGCTTTTAAAATCCCACATAATCTTGAAAAATCACATTGAACTTTTTTGCAAAAACATTTACAGGCAATAATGTTCTTGAAATCCTTATTGCTATATGCAATTTTGTTGTCAAAATACAATATTTTTGGAATTGCAAAACATTCTAAACAGGGTAATATAACATTCACATGAATAACCTGCTATTTGTTTTTGCTGTGTATGTAAATTGCTGTAGACCTTTAAACGAATCTGCAATGTTATTACTAATAAGTTATACAATCGGTGGCTATTTCGTTCCAGTGGTAATTTGTTCATCTATTCCATCATCTAAAATTTGACCGTGTTGAAGTTGAACTTTGATGTTTGTTTTGGAAACTTTTTTATCGAAACCTAACGACTAATTGTTTTAATACACTGATTGAAGAGAATAAATGTTAAAAATTGTTATTTTACAGGAAATCCTAATCTTACGAGACCTATTTTGTTTGGATGGATTAAAATTTAGGTTAAGAGAAACTCTAAATTGCAGGTTTAAGGTATCATCTCATGACTAGTTTTTTTGTGACTAGCGGGATTTGAAGCTTAGTTTTCCCATATTCTTCCCCTTCAAAAACACAATCGATTCGTTAAATGCTTGGAATATGCAAGACGTAAACTGAAATTACCCTTCACTCGTCCCTTAACCTTGTTTTTGAAAAAAACATTTTTATTTTTTTAGTTAAACTCGAAACCACCAGTTCACGATATTATCTGTTATCTACTAACATTAGCGAATGGTGGGATTTTAGTCCCAAGCGACAACCTTTGAAAACACATCAGTTGAGTATATCGGACTAAAAGATGACATCAGACTGAGGTTTTACTTTCCTCGTTAAATCCTCTTCGTTATTTGTGTTGATTGTCACACCAACTACTTGTGGATAGATCAAAAGCACCAGTTTACTATAGTTACACAAAATCTGTGATTGACAATATTTGAACCCAAGTCTCAAGAACAGAAGCCTTTTCTCCGAAAACACGTCAGTAGTAACGTCAAACGCTCCAAAGATGTTGCAAGGCGAAGACTGAGGTTTTCCTTTTCCCGTCACGTCCGCTCTTTTTACCGCAATTTCATCAGCTTTATCCGATTATCAGCAATCCCGCCTGATTGACTGTTGTTTCTGACGAGTCATCCGAACGTTTTTCTTTTCCTCTGTAAAATTCTCTGCGGTTTACACTCAAAGTGCTTTCATGCTTTTGAGAACCTTTAGATCTTCAACTCAAAGTACTGAAAGCCATTTGATTTTTTCATGTGTCATTGTTCTGTCTCCCATATTTCTGTTGCAAATAAGTTGTTGGAATATTTAGTGAGGGGTTTTCCTTTATATGGTTTTCTTTTTTCCCATTCTGTTTGGTGATTAAATTTTTAAAGTGGGCCTCGAACCAAACACATCGAAATTAGGGATCATTATTCCTTATGCATTTAATTCCTTGCTCTGGGAAAGTATATTGATTCGAGTTTAAAGGTAACCCCATCAAAAATGACCTAGCATCAGGTTTTTTTTTAATTCTTTAAATCAAATATATGAAAGGAGGAGGCCTCGAAAAACAACACGAAGTAGCCTATATAATGAAGATAGAATAATCAATAATCTAATTTACATTTTTAATTCGTCATTCTCATACATCTAAAAGTGGATGATTAAATCCACAAATATATGACTATGTATACTAGTTCAAATTTTTTTCTTTCCTTAAGTGAGTTTCGAATAAGAAAAACCCCAACATTTATATCATGGATAGTAAATTAATCAAGGATGCCAATTACTTCTTGTTAATCGTCGTCGATAGTGTCCGATCAGAATCACATACTCTTAAAATGTTATTTTATGTAGATTTTTTGTTTTAAATCGACATGTATCAAATGTTTGAAATAACTGTTGATACACGTATTTATGTCGAGTAATCCTTGAAAATGGTTTGACGAAAACAAGTACAGTAAAATGAATATATGCATAAAATAATAATTCAGATTTTAAAGTTCAGCTATCTGTATATATACCTACACGTATTCATTTGTTCTTTTGCCATCGAATGCTATATAAATATTCATATCAGTATATTTAAAATATGACAAATATTGGTGAGATTTTCATGCCTACTTATCAAATTTAGTTTGAAGTATGAGGTGATGCCTTTCGATTTAACCCTTTGAAAGCGTACTGAAGCTATGATTATTACGTCTTAAAATTAAACTTTATTCACGATACGTACTGTAGAAACTATTGAGATCAAGTTACTACAGGCTAAGAAGTTTAAAGACAAATGTGCTGTTTAAAGTAAACATGCAAAATTTTATTTACATATCTAATGGTTGTGGAAAGAAATTTCTGATGAGAACATGCACTAACAGACAATATTCATAATGATAAAAGTCGATCCCCGTATCTTGGTAACCGGGACGAAAATAAAGCCACTTGCAAAGATTGAATGTGGTGCAATCTCTTTTAAGGTCTTTAATGCAAATTTAAACTGTTCAGCAAATGTGAAGGGTCGAAAGTCCGACGTCTGTGTCCAATCCTACACACTTGTCCTTTCTTTGTGAATTTAATATATCCAATATTAAATGTTTATGTCACAGACTCACAAACCTCCTATTAATTTTTTAGGAGTTATTTATATGAGGATTGTTTTTTAAAACTTTTATTTCTTTTAGCGAATTTCCTGTTTACGGATTATGTTTAGAACTTAAGTAATAATCACTAAGTGTATCATTATCAAAGACTAACTTACTACCTATTGTCTGGTAGATAAAATATTATTTTAGAAACTAATTTGCTATGTTTCGAAGGGTTAGATTTAAGTGAAATGTTCATGGTTTTTAATAACGTAAAGTAGATGCTGTCTAATATTTACCCTAAGATGTCACACGTTAACCAACAGTGTTAAATCATCAATTGTTCAGGAAATTTTGAAGTTGAAGTGGGTCTTTACGTAGTCTGCTGCTGTGTAGAGGTTTACCTCTAATGAACAACTATTTTACAATATATTGAGTGAATATAGTATAATATTTTCGTTTAGGTCTTCACATATTTGTATCTTTACCCTTCGATCAAAGGTGGAGCGAGTATGTAGGTGTGCTGCTACGGGGGTGTATTGCTTGTACATTGTGATGCACAGGCTAGAGACACAATGGAAGCACCAGACAAGGTATTCCATCAGACACACAAAGGTGGAGCGAGTATGTAGGTGTGCTGCTACCGGGGTGTATTGCTTGTACATTGTGATGCACAGGCTAGAGACACAATGGATGCACCAGACAAGGTATTCCATCAGCCACACAAAGGTGGAGCGAGTATGTAGGTGTGCTGCTACGGGGGTGTATTGCTTGTACATTGTGATGCACAGGCTAGAGACACAATGTAAGCACCAGACAAGGTATTCCATCAGACACACAAAGGTGGAGCGAGTATGTAGGTGTGCTGCTACAGGGGGTGTATTGCTTGTACATTGTGATGCACAAGCTAGATACACAATGGATGCACCAGACAAGGTATTCCATCAGACACACAAATGTGGAGCGAGTATGTAGGTGTGCTGCTACGGGGGTGTATTGCTTGTACATTGTGATGCACAAGCTAGATACACAATGGATGCACCAGACAAGGTATTCCATCAGACACACAAAGGTGGAGCGAGTATGTAGGTGTGCTGCTACGGGGGTGTATTGCTTGTACATTGTGATGCACAAGCTAGATACACAATGGATGCACCAGACAAGGTATTCCATCAGACACACAAAGGTAGAGCGAGTATGTAGGTGTGCTGCTACCGGGGTGTATTGCTTGTAGGTTGTGATGCACAGGCCAGAGACACAATGGATGCACCAGACAAGGTATTCCATCAGACACACAAAGGTGGAGCGAGTATGTAGGTGTGCTGCTACGGGGGTGTATTGCTTGTACATTGTGATGCACAGGCTAGAGACACAATGGATGCACCAGACAAGGTATTCCATCAGACACACAAAGGTAGAGCGAGTATGTAGGTGTGCTGCTACCGGGGTGTATTGCTTGTACATTGTGATGCACAGGCTAGAGACACAATGGATGCACCAGACAAGGTATTCCATCAGACACACAAAGGTGGAGCGAGAATGTAGGTGTGCTGCTACGGGGGTGTATTGCTTGTACATTGTGATGCACAAGCTAGATACACAATGGATGCACCAGACAAGGTATTCCATCAGACACACAAAGGTGGAGCGAGTATGTAGGTGTGCTGCTACGGGGGTGTATTGCTTGTACATTGTGATGCACAAGCTAGATACACAATGGATGCACCAGACAAGGTATTCCATCAGACACACAAAGGTGGAGCGAGTATGTAGGTGTGCTGCTACGGGGGTGTATTGCTTGTACATTGTGACGCACAAGCTAGATACACAATGGATGCACCAGACAAGGTATTCCATCAGACACACAAAGGTAGAGCGAGTATGTAGGTGTGCTGCTACCGGGGTGTATTGCTTGTAGGTTGTGATGCACAGGCCAGAGACACAATGGATGCACCAGACAAGGTATTCCATCAGACACACAAAGGTGGAGCGAGTATGTAGGTGTGCTGCTACGGGGGTGTATTGCTTGTACATTGTGATGCACAGGCTAGAGACACAATGGATGCACCAGACAAGGTATTCCATCAGACACACAAAGGTAGAGCGAGTATGTAGGTGTGCTGCTACCGGGGTGTATTGCTTGTACATTGTGATGCACAGGCTAGAGACACAATGGATGCACCAGACAAGGTATTCCATCAGACACACAAAGGTGGAGCGAGTATGTAGGTGTGCTGCTACGGGGGTGTATTGCTTGTACATTGTGATGCACAAGCTAGATACACAATGGATGCACCAGACAAGGTATTCCATCAGACACACAAAGGTAGAGCGAGTATGTAGGTGTGCTGCTACCGGGGTGTATTGCTTGTACATTGTGATGCACAGGCTAGAGACACAATGGATGCACCAGACAAGGTATTCCATCAGACACACAAAGGTGGAGCGAGTATGTAGGTGTGCTGCTACGGGGGTGTATTGCTTGTACATTGTGATGCACAAGCTAGATACACAATGGATGCACCAGACAAGGTATTCCATCAGACACACAAAGGTGGAGCGAGTATGTAGGTGTGCTGCTACGGGGGTGTATTGCTTGTACATTGTGATGCACAAGCTAGATACACAATGGATGCACCAGACAAGGTATTCCATCAGCCACACAAAGGTGGAGCGAGTATGTAGGTGTGCTGCTACGGGGGTGTATTGCTTGTACATTGTGATGCACAAGCTAGATACACAATGGATGCACCAGACAAGGTATTCCATCAGACACACAAAGGTGGAGCGAGTATGTAGGTGTGCTGCTACGGGGGTGTATTGCTTGTACATTGTGATGCACAAGCTTGATACACAATGGATGCACCAGACAAGGTATTCCATCAGACACACAAAGGTGGAGCGAGTATGTAGGTGTGCTGCTACGGGGGTGTATTGCTTGTACATTGTGATGCACAAGCTTGATACACAATGGATGCACCAGACAAGGTATTCCATCAGACACACAAAGGTGGAGCGAGTATGTAGGTGTGCTGCTACGGGGGTGTATTGCTTGTACATTGTGATGCACAAGCTAGATACACAATGGATGCACCAGACAAGGTATTCCATCAGACACACAAAGGTGGAGCGAGTATGTAGGTGTGCTGCTACGGGGGTGTATTGCTTGTACATTGTGATGCACAGGCTAGAGACACAATGGAAGCACCAGACAAGGTATTCCATCAGCCACACAAAGGTGGAGCGAGTATGTAGGTGTGCTGCTACGGGGGTGTATTGCTTGTACATTGTGATGCACAGGCTAGAGACACAATGGAAGCACCAGACAAGGTATTCCATCAGACACACAAAGGTGGAGCGAGTATGTAGGTGTGCTGCTACGGGGGTGTATTGCTTGTACATTGTGATGCACAGGCTAGAGACACAATGGAAGCACCAGACAAGGTATTCCATCAGACACACAAAGGTGGAGCGAGTATGTAGGTGTGCTGCTACGGGGGTGTATTGCTTGTACATTGTGATGTACAGGCTAGAGACACAATGGATGCACCAGACAAGGTATTCCATCAGACACACAAAGGTGGAGCGAGTATGTAGGTGTGCTGCTACGGGGGTGTATTGCTTGTACATTGTGATGCACAGGCTAGAGACACAATGGAAGCACCAGACAAGGTATTCCATCAGACACACAAAGGTGGAGCGAGTATGTAGGTGTGCTGCTACGGGGGTGTATTGCTTGTACATTGTGATGCACAGGCTAGATACACAATGGAAGCACCAGACAAGGTATTCCTTTAGACACACAAAGGTGGAGCGAGTATGTAGGTGTGCTGCTACGGGGGTGTATTGCTTGTACATTGTGATGCACAGGCTAGAGACACAATGGATGCACCAGACAAGGTATTCCATCAGACACACAAAGGTGGAGCGAGTATGTAGGTGTGCTGCTACGGGGGTGTATTGCTTGTACATTGTGATGCACAAGCTAGAGACACAATGGAAGCACCAGACAAGGTATTCCATCAGCCACACAAAGGTGGAGCGAGTATGTAGGTGTGCTGCTACGGGGGTGTATTGCTTGTACATTGTGATGCACAGGCTAGAGACACAATGGAAGCACCAGACAAGGTATTCCATCAGCCACACAAAGGTGGAGCGAGTATGTAGGTGTGCTGCTACGGGGGTGTATTGCTTGTACATTGTGATGCACAGGCTAGAGACACAATGGATGCACCAGACAAGGTATTCCATCAGACACACAAAGGTGGAGCGAGTATGTAGGTGTGCTGCTACGGGGGTGTATTGCTTGTACATTGTGATGCACAGGCTAGAGACACAATGGAAGCACCAGACAAGGTATTCCATCAGCCACACAAAGGTGGAGCGAGTATGTAGGTGTGCTGCTACGGGGGTGTATTGCTTGTACATTGTGATGCACAGGCTAGAGACACAATGGAAGCACCAGACAAGGTATTCCATCAGCCACACAAAGGTGGAGCGAGTATGTAGGTGTGCTGCTACCGGGGTGTATTGCTTGTACATTGTGATGCACAGGCTAGAGACACAATGGAAGCACCAGACAAGGTATTCCATCAGCCACACAAAGGTGGAGCGAGTATGTAGGTGTGCTGCTACGGGGGTGTATTGCTTGTACATTGTGATGCACAGGCTAGAGACACAATGGAAGCACCAGACAAGGTATTCCATCAGCCACACAAAGGTGGAGAGAGTCTGTAGGTGTGCTGCTACCGGGGTGTATTGCTTGTACATTGTGATGCACAGGCTAGAGACACAATGAAAGCACCAGAAAAGGTATTCCATCAGACACACAAAGGTGGAGCGAGTATGTAGGTGTGCTGATACGGGGGTGTATTGCTTGTACATTGTGATGCACAAGCTAGATACACAATGGAAGCACCAGACAAGGTATTCCATCAGCCACACAAAGGTGGAGCGAGTATGTAGGTGTGCTGCTACCGGGGTGTATTGCTTGTACATTGTGATGCACAGGCTAGAGACACAATGGAAGCACCAGACAAGGTATTCCATCAGACACACAAAGGTGGAGCGAGTATGTAGGTGTGCTGCTACGGGGGTGTATTGCTTGTACATTGTGATGCACAAGCTAGATACACAATGGAAGCACCAGACAAGGTATTCCATCAGCCACACAAAGGTGGAGCGAGTATGTAGGTGTGCTGCTACCGGGATGGATTGCTTGTACATTGTGATGCACAGGCTAGAGACACAATGGAAGCACCAGACAAGGTATTCCATCAGACACACAAAGGTGGAGCGAGTATGTAGGTGTGCTGCAACCGGGGTGTATTGCTTGTACATTGTGATGCACAGGCTAGAGACACAATGGAAGCACCAGACAAGGTATTCCATCAGCCACACAAAGGTGGAGCGAGTATGTAGGTGTGCTGCTACCGGGGTGGATTGCTTGTACATTGTGATGCACAGGCTAGATACACAATGGATGCACCAGACAAGGTATTCCATCAGACACACAAAGGTGGAGCGAGTATGTAGGTGTGCTGCTACGGGGGTGTATTGCTTGTACATTGTGATGCACAAGCTAGATACACAATGGATGCACCAGACAAGGTATTCCATCAGCCACACAAAGGTGGAGCGAGTATGTAGGTGTGCTGCTACCGGGGTGGATTGCTTGTACATTGTGATGCACAGGCTAGATACACAATGGATGCACCAGACAAGGTATTCCATCAGACACACAAAGGTGGAGCGAGTATGTAGGTGTGCTGCTACGGGGGTGTATTGCTTGTACATTGTGATGCACAAGCTAGATACACAATGGATGCACCAGACAAGGTATTCCATCAGCCACACAAAGGTGGAGCGAGTATGTAGGTGTGCTGCTACCGGGGTGGATTGCTTGTACATTGTGATGCACAAGCTAGATACACAATGGATGCACCAGACAAGGTATTCCATCAGCCACACAAAGGTGGAGCGAGTATGTAGGTGTGCTGCTACCGGGGTGGATTGCTTGTACATTGTGATGCACAAGCTAGATACACAATGGATGCACCAGACAAGGTATTCCATCAGCCACACAAAGGTGGAGCGAGTATGTAGGTGTGCTGCTACGGGGGTGTATTGCTTGTACATTGTGATGCACAAGCTAGATACACAATGGATGCACCAGACAAGGTATTCCATCAGCCACACAAAGGTGGAGCGAGTATGTAGGTGTGCTGCTACCGGGGTGGATTGCTTGTACATTGTGATGCACAGGCTAGAGACACAATGTAAGCACCAGACAAGGTATTCCATCAGACACACAAAGGTGGAGCGAGTATGTAGGTGTGCTGCTACGGGGGTGTATTGCTTGTACATTGTGATGCACAAGCTAGATACACAATGGATGCACCAGACAAGGTATTCCATCAGCCACACAAAGGTGGAGCGAGTATGTAGGTGTGCTGCTACCGGGGTGTATTGCTTGTACATTGTGATGCACAGGCTAGAGACACAATGGAAGCACCAGACAAGGTATTCCATCAGCCACACAAAGGTGGAGCGAGTCTGCAAGATTCATTGACCTCAACAATAGCGGCGTTGAATTTCATCTATAGCTGTTGTTAAGTTGCTGAATAACGGATTCACCAAGTTTCAAACACCAATTTTCGGTTGAATCAGTTGTAGGAATATTGTTGAATATTCTGTTCATTTGCAATTTTAAAAAAGAAATCGTCATACTGTACTACTTTCTTACCCTATAATGGAGAAAGAATTGTTATCTTCGAAATCTTTCGATCATTGAAAACGTAGGATGATGAATTTTAATTTTTATTTTTTTAAATGACATCTTAAAATATGAAAAGAAATGTCTGGAGATGCACTGGGTTAGAACCATCATCGAAATATGTTACCCATATACCAAATATAATCCTATCGGACCACATGTCTATTCTGTAGCTCTGTGCACATCCACATAAAATTTAAATTTAAATTTCATATTGTTAGGACAAAGTATGTGTCAGTTAGGTTGATACAGTTTTTTTCGTTTTGAGTTTATAGTTGTGTTGTTACTTGTTATGCTGTAATTGGATGTTACAATTCTTCGAAAAATGCTGTATAAGTTACACGAGTTAAGATAAAAGTTGAAATACCTTCTTAATTTGCCAGCGGAATTGAAGTTTTAAAGTTTATAGGTTGTTTGTCGAACCAAATGGAAAAGTTAAACTTTAAATGCGACCGCGGGAGGTCTGATAACACAGTTAATGGATGTGTTCTAATGTTTGCAACTACAAATGTAACTGAATTACACGCTAAGAAGGCTTTCAACAGTCTTTCCCCGACTTCAAATTAAACCGAGGCTTTTGTAGGAGTCGGAATAATACGAACTAAAATGATTCCGTTATGAAGATAATTTTACTTATTTTATTTAAGTATTGCTTAATTTTTCTAGTTGAAACTTTACTTGAATTTAAGGTTGGAGTTCATTCTTGGCAATCAAGGATAATAAGAACTGTATTAATTGATTATATATATTCTTACCCGTTCTTAAAATGTAAAGTAAACGGGTAGTTGGCTTAAATATAATTTGACTAGTAGCTAGTAGTTATATAATAAACTTAATTACCCTAGAATAAATGAGCAGGCTAACAATTATTACTATTACAAAATACTGTATCCTACATGATATTATGCTCCTTAAATTGTGTGGCAGTTTAATTAAAAAAAAAATTCAAATATGCAAACAAAGCAAAATATGTAGACGTTTTAATTATTCTTGTTTCCATGGAAACCAATCGAGACTCTTCCACGCTCTTCTCTTTGCTGTTCCAATTAAATTACTCTTTCGTGATATTTTCCGAAGTAATAACTAACCCTTAATGATGTTATGTGATGTACCATGTTGAAACAGGTCAAGTTTTCTTGATTAGTTTGACATTTTTGTACTTACCTTTTATTATGTTTTACCTATTATGTTTCTATTATAGTGGTGATTTCCCACAAACCCATCAAATAACGGCCAATTAGATTCTCAGAAAAACAGCCCAAACGGTTTTAAATACAATTGAATGCTCATTTTTAACAGTAAAAAGTGGTTTTATCTCTCAACGCTGTAAGTTGTACTAATCGACAGTTATTGCTGTCAGTAATTTTCCCCTTAAAAACTCATACTTGCTCGCCCATTACATTTGTGCTAATTGGATAAAGTGTAGTGTTAGTTAGTTTGCTGATACAGTTTATTATAATTATTAAATAGGCTATTTAGAGAAATGTCATCTTTCTCAGTACTGTCAGTGAGTTAAAAGATTAGTGTAAATACTTCATTTACAGCTGCGCAAATATTGAATTGAAGTTCTTAATTTTTCATGTAGAATTCACACTCGTGCATATTATGTCAGCATATCGTTGTGAGTGTGTTGCTATGCAACCACTAAATTTTTCTGTAACACCCTGTATATTGCTGACTGTAATGCTATTTAGCATGTCTTGAAGCAGTGCAATTATAACCGTACCAGGCTGCATGGACAATGCATATCGTGCCGTTGATAATGTTTGTTGTGTAGTAATAATTACACACGCCCGTCGCTTCGGCTTGGAGCCTCGGGTTTAAATCCATCCAAACACCAAATACCTTTAGTGATGCGGTATTCCAGACCATGTTTATGTAGCTTACCTTAAGAAAGATTCCTTGTTTTCTAGAGAGAATTATTAATCTGTAAGGATGACCGCATAATGAAGTATTAGGTATGCTCCAGTACAGAATATCCGGGCGTATCTCATTCGGTGCTACGTGATTTAAAAATCCTATAACACCGGATGAAATTCGGAGCTATGGCACTAAAAATTTGATTTTGTACTTTAGGGTTGAACAATTTTAGAGGTGAAGATACAAGTGCAAGTTAGGTGGGAGATTATTATTGGTTTCTCTTCCTTAACACACCGAAGTATGTTGTGTATGTTTTAAAACTGAATACGAATTCAGGGTAGTTGTAATGTGTAATGTAACATTCAGTGTTTTGTGTAGGTTGATCACTGAGTAAGATCAGCTGGTTCTTCATTGGACCATTTAGTTTAAGCCCAATTATTGAAGACAATTCCTAAACTGTCAAAGTATTGACCTTTCTCTAGATAGAACCAGCGACGTTCGGTCCAACTATATAGCCTCCATCACCTAATTAGGTTTGTTTGGGTAAATGTTATGGTTGTTAAACAATTTAACCTTAAAAACATCCAATTTGACCACAATTTGAGCCAATGCTAGTAGGATAGGCTGATTAATACTGCACGGGGTTGATGGTGGTGTTTAATTATGAACCGAGGCCACGACCGAGCCTGTAATGGAGCGAGATTGTCCCGGCTTAAGTAGGCGGATTATATACGCTCCGATGTATTATATACTTTGTAAATGTATATTATGTACTTTATATATACATGTGAAACTTTGAAACACTTGAACATTCGTTTTTAGCGGCACCTCACACGCTTTATAAGTGTGTTGTTTATAATAAACAGTGTAAATAGTTTCTTCATAGTATTGCCAAACGGCTAAATCAATATAAAATATAAACTAATCACAGACTTTAAACAAAAATACCCCCGCCGCAGCAAATCTGCAGACTTAGCGAATTTCCATTTGCCTGATTGGATTTAAACTAAAATGTCTCCTTAAAAAATATCACATTTATTCCCTATTTAAACAGAATTAGTTTAATGAGTACTTAGGTTTGCTGCAACAGGGAGGGTAAAAAAGTTTTTTTTTATGTAGAATATTAAAAGGTACTGTGATTTAGTAAGAAATTAATGTATTTTCCAACTTTTATCAAAATATGTTCATAAACAAGCAAACTACAACGGTTGTCTTATTCTCCATAAGAATAACATGGAAATTTTAAAATTACAACTTTTTTGAATTTTCTCCGTAACAATTAGGCGCATAATAATGCTTCAATATACTAAATTATTTGTTTTTTTAAGCTCTACAAAATGGTTTAAAAAGAAATTTAGAAATTTTGTGTTTTTAGGGTCAAAAATGGGAAAAACCTATTTTTACCCCATAAAACCCCCCATAAACCCCCGTTCCCATAGTCCGATCATGCTGGTTCGCGAACTCATTCAAGTTTATCCCGCCTTACACCTTCAAACCAAATTTTATCAAAATTGGACAAAAATTACTCAAGTTATCGTGCGGATGGACATATACAGGGTGTCTCAGACCACCCGGCCGGCTTGTATAGCTCCAATATGAAAGCAAATGGAAACCTAATTGCAACTGGAACCCCCTATTTTGACCCCAAGGAATTCAGCTAAATTATTTTCAACCCCAAAAAAGCACCCCAAAGAGCAGATTTTGGGGGGTGGGGGTGGTTTTTGGGAAATTTTCAAATGTAAAGGGGGGTCGTGTTATACCTCTTTTTAAAGGTCCTTTAGTCCTGAGTATTTTAGTGGAAAAAGATTTAAATTATCTTCATCCCTATTTACAGGGTGTTCAAAAACGTACAAAAAATAGCCCTTTGAACTACTTTTCACTGTAAAGAGGTGGAATTTTGTGGGGGGTTCAAATTTTGATAACACTTTAATTGCTAAATGAGCTTTAAAAAAACTCTGGTTTCTACCCTTTTGCTATCTTTTTACTTATGTTACGCATTTTCAAACTTTTTAAAGTTTCAAAAGCTGTTATCTCAAAAATTTCAAATGGCAACATGGGTTTAATTACAAACCACATTGTAGCCCTTAAAATTTGCTATAACTTTTGTATTTAATGTTTTTTGGTATCTTCATTGGTTAAAGAGATATAACGAAATTAGTGTATTTTAATGTTTTATTAAATGGTATTCAAAGTGTTTGCTGTTGTAAATGTACACCTCTAGGTCTCAATTAAAACAAATCTTGTCTAAAAAAATAAAATAGTACTCAGATTGTTGATCTTGGAAGATTGATAAAGGAAAGAACACAACTGCAAATGTTCTTAGTTATTTTACAATTCCATGGCTCTAATAGTTCTTTGAATGAATAATTTGTTTGAATCAGCATTAATAGCCTACATACCGATGGACTTCTACAAATGCTTAAATTGCCTTCCATTTTGTTCCATGCAAACCCCAACTTTGTTATGCGTGTAGTACTTCTTCTCCACTATTATGGTACTGTATTGCTGTTTTACTACCGCAGGTGCATTCACCTCTCGTACAAATCCAGTAAGTTCCTTATAATTTGTTTTATCTAATCAAACGTGACCAGTTTCATGCACACGCTCATTGATTTCATGATGATTTTTTTTATTTACCAGTAGCATTTATAGACAGTAGTCATTCAAAGCACTATTAGAACTTTGTAATTGTAAAATAACTAAGAATATTTGCAGTTGTGTTTTTTCCTTTATTAATCCTCCAAGTTTAACAATCTGGGTAGTATTTTAACTTTTTAACATAATTAGTTTTAATTGAGACCTAGAAGTGTACATTTACAACAGCAAACACTTTGAATACCATTTAATAAAACATTAAAATACACTAATTTCGTTATATCTCTTTAACCAATGAAGATACCAAAAAACATTAAATACAAAAGTTATAGCAAATTTTAAGGGCTACAATGTGGTTTGTAATTAAACCCATGTTGCCATTTGAAATTTTTGAGATAACAGCTTTTGAAACTTTAAAAAGTTTGAAAATGCGTAACATAAGTAAAAAGATAGCAAAAGGGTAGAAACCAGAGTTTTTTTAAAGCTCATTTAGCAATTAAAGTGTTATCAAAATTTGAACCCCCCACAAAATTCCACCTCTTTACAGTGAAAAGTAGTTCAAAGGGCTATTTTTTGTACGTTTTTGAACACCCTGTAAATAGGGATGAAGATAATTTAAATCTTTTTCCACTAAAATACTCAGGACTAAAGGACCTTTAAAAAGAGGTATAACACGACCCCCCTTTACATTTGAAAATTTCCCAAAAACCACCCCCACCCCCCAAAATCTGCTCTTTGGGGTGCTTTTTTGGGGTTGAAAATAATTTAGCTGAATTCCTTGGGGTCAAAATAGGGGGTTCCAGTTGCAATTAGGTTTCCATTTGCTTTCATATTGGAGCTATACAAGCCGGCCGGGTGGTCTGAGACACCCTGTATATATATATATATATAGATATATAAAAATTTGAACGAATGGTGTTTTTGGCCTCTGGGGACATCAAAATGAAAAAGTAAATCGGTCCCGGGCTTAGGTCTTACCATGAGACCTACGGTAATAGCTACTTCCCTATAGGGAAATTCGCTAAAAGGCTCTATATTACGGCATAAGCCTCTCTTCATGAAAAATCAAACAAATAAAGTTTTTACCACTAAAAAAGAGTGGTAAACTTTTATTTGTTAATTATGAACCTATTGTTCTAAATAGAAGGACGTGATACATTCCGTGAAAATTTATCATTTCGTATCGAAATATGTATGTCTAAAACCATAATTCGTGAAAAAGTTACTAAAAAAGTAAACTAAAAAACTGTCACAGTTCTTGCTACTGGGGAGGCATGGAATACAATTTTAACATTAAAATTATTGTGTAGCATTTACATAATTCGTGAACTCTTGCTTGCCTTGTGGTACAATATGAAAACCAAGTTATTTAACGTCAATTTATTCAAATAATAATCAATACTGAATGAGGAAACGTCGTGTTGTCAACAAATGGTGAGTCTTAGCGTGTTGACAGTTTTATGTAGTCGTCTCACGTCAAAACAGGATTATTTGACAATAGTTGAGGTGTTCCAACCTTTTAAATTTTGAATATTCTTTATCCAGCTGTATCTCAAAAGTATATTACAAACCCAACTTAGTTAACCCCTAACTTAGTTAACTCTCCCACCTAACTTGCACTTGTATCTTCACCTCTAAAAATTTTCGACCCTAAAGTACAAAATCAAATTCTTAGTGCCATAGCTCCGAATTTCATAAGGTGTTATAGGATATTTAAAATCATGTAGCACCGAATAAGATGTGCCGAGATATTCGGTATTGGAGCACACAATACTTCATTATGCGGCCATCCTTAACTTAGTTTCACACATTTTCAATTATAATTTAACGTATAAATAATATGACACATATTTTATACCAATCAACACTTGTATTTGACTTCTCCGAAGGTCGATTCTAGTGCATTCCACTCGAGGTAACACAATTATCTGTGGGGAGCAACTAAGTGTAAACAGTTGCTCGCGATGCTCTAGTGAAGATCTTTGCTGTCACGTAGCTGTGACACGTGTACCAGTGTGGAAAGTTCTACTTATTTTATTGTGGTCCCTCACACGGAAAAATCACACGAACAAAACTAGAAAATCTGAGAGAAAATGCGTATGTGTTGTAGACCTTGAAACCATTGGGTTGTGTTAATGAGGTTGAATTTAGTGAAATTTTGAAACAAAATTTGGAACGACTATGAACACAGGAGGAATAACATAACGATATTTATATTACTGGGGATGGTTTTAACCGGGAAAATCAATATTTTATTCGTGCCACCGAGTTTGTCATTGAATAGTGTAAGTCGACTTCTCATCCTGTTGTAAAATTTGGATGCGTTTCGTGTTCTTAACGTTAAGAGTGCGCTATGTTTACTAAATGTTTCTTTCTTTTACGATAGATTTTACAATTTAAGATTTAATGATTGTCTATATTACTACAGGAGAAGCTATTGATTTTGTCGTTTCGTTAGGTTATATAAGATTTTAAATAAGTTAGAGACCCGGAACATGAATCAAATAGTAATACAATCGGTTCATTTCGGATGGGATTAACTCTTGAGAATTTAATAAGGTAAAATAAACGGATAATATACCGTTATTTGAGTGTGTTTAATCCGTACGACTACTACTATTTCCATTTGAAAAGAGTATTTTCCATCAAATTGGATTATTCATTATTATTCGAAAACTAAATAGCACTTTGAAAAAAAAATCTAATCGAAAAGCAGGATATGCATGTAATTTCCATATATGCTAATTTCCAAGCCCATCAGGTACATGTGGCGATGGACCAATGTGGAGCAAGAGCTGCATGGTGATAATTTACAAAACCGAACCTTCCCTAATGACCGGGCGATAACACAATGAAAACGCTAATGGCGCTTGCCTAACACACGGGTTCTTTATAGACTCCATCATTTGCATTACCGGAACACCTCGACTGCTGTATACTACGACAACTATATGTTAAACAGCCGTAAACTGTTGCTGATTTACATAAGTAGCGCTTCATTTGTGGGCTTTATGTTTATTGATTCGTGTAAGTTGCATCACAATGTGTTAGTGTTTTTTGTGGATTGTCGTGTGATATTGTTGTTAATTTTCATGGTTGCGAATGTGTTAAGACAGGTGTGTGTACACAGGGGGGTGTTATAGGGAACCTAATATATCTATTTAATTATACAAAATGCATCACTAACGCATCGGGCCTATTGACGTTGGATACTGCATTTAGACTTTTCATCTCTTTGTAGTTGTAAAGTCTGAAGCTTGATTTAGGCCAGGGTGGCATGAGTGTTTAGATTACGATTTAGCTATTTTCTCCTAATAAATATTCATAATAATTTAAACTTATTGTAACGTAGTACAAAAATACCGTAGTAATAGATGAGAGTTGTCAGAACAAATACAAACAAATATAAGCTGTTAAGGACCATAAGATACAAAATTTTAATCAAATCAAATTAAATCAAAATATACTTTATTTCCAAAAATATTGAACAGAATGAAATATAAACATAAACTTCCAGTGAAACAGACACCTTACTTGCTAATGCATGGATAAAATAATTAGGTAAATATAAAAATACATGTAAACTTAATAACATTAACAAAGGATGGAAGGTTTCAGAGAAAGCTAATGTTAAATATAGACATTTAGGAAATAGGCCTACATGGGCTGGAAGACTGTGCGTAGGCTCAGTCGCTATCAGTAGCTTACCTATTTGTTGGAAAACAATAATATTCATAATATTCAGAAAATCTTAAAAACAAATAATTTAATATAATTGTAAAGTACCGGCAACCATTCTGAGGCTAAATTAGTGAAATGAGCAATTTGAGGAATGAGGCAAGGCGGAGAGCACAGACATAAATATAGTTAAGAATGTTCGATGTTAGTAATTCGGTATATAAATCCTTTTAGCCGTGTTGGTGGAAAAATTGCTATCACTGAAAGACAAGGATCGCTTCGAAAACCACTTTTTGTGGTTCAGTAGATCCAAAAATAAATTATTTCCACCCAAAATAAACTCCAGAAACATTTACGTAAACAACATTTTCTAAATATACTATGTAGCCTATAGTGGGAGAAAGTAAGACCATACGTTTTTCCATTCCCTACCCCTTACTACATTGTACATTAATACATCAAACGTTGATACGGTTACCAAAATGAATAGTTTATATTTAATACAAATCCTCGGAGTCTGTGTGGGAAATGTGAATCCAAAATGGATTAGTAAGATCAAAAGGTAGAGTTAAAGAGCTTGGACAAAGTTACCGAGGAGATTAGCTTGTATGGGGACATTATGAATGACATATGACAGCTTTATGAATCAGAGATTTGATAGCTTCGTCCACCCTTTAGAGAGCTTTCTGCTTATGTAAGCGTTCTTGCAGAAATTATACTCTGTCAGATTTCAAACATGTTGGTTCTTTATTAGATGAATTTTGGATTGTAACAGTAATTACTTAACACTTTGACTTATTGGGGTTTATAGTCGTGATTTGAACTCGAAAAATGATTTATACTTATTATGAGTAAACTACTTATTCTAATGTAAAATTTCAAAGCCGATTTTGGCGTGTTTTCAATTCTACTTACAACTGTATTGGATGGATGTCAAACAATTTTTTTGCTTATTATATTAGGACAAGTTCATGGTTAGTTACTCTATGGTTTTAATACGAGAGAATGAGCAATTGTATATGACTAAATAGTGTTATTTGGTTAGCATTAGTCGAACATTCGTGAACTACCGAAATAAATGGTCATCAATCTGACACAATCTTTTCCCCATAATTTTGTCTACAACCCTTTAAAGATTTTTAAGGGTAAAGCTATGGGTTTAAGGGTAAAGTAAGGGTAAAGTAGGCTAAGATATGGGGGTAACAATGATATTAAACGGGGGAAATCACAAAAGTTGCAATTACATTTTTGGACAGTAATTTTTCAGCATTCGGGGTTGTACCATTTGGTTTGGAGCTCGACGGACTTTACCGTACTTATTTTGATAAAAATCGTTGTGATGAAAACCCATATTTTCCTCAAAAAGTGTGTTTACACCCAAAAATCAAACTCGAAAATCATTACGATAACATTATTTTCTTAACTACCGTTTAAGGGGAGAAATCAATAAAGTAATCTTAATAAATTCTTTAGATAAACCGGACAAACCTTAAAGTTAATAATTACAGGTAATCAATGAGGATTTATGGAGTTAGTTAATTGTAATGCATGGAGTTACCACTTGCTTAATTACTACAACAAATTGAACCGATGTTGTTCAAATTACGTAGCTCCACTTCGATCTAGAATGAAGTGAGAAAAATCAGTAAATGAGAGAGCTTCACTGGCAATAAATTTCTGAGGGTTGCTAGTGTTTAGCTCACAGTTAAACTGTACAACAGTGATCGGCGTTCGACAGTAATTCTCAATTAGTAGAGCTAGCTTCATCAATCCATCCAATGTCAAATATGAGGTTTAGATTAATATGTTGGCAAAATAAAAATAAAATCTGTAAATTAATACAGTTGATAAAAACTATGGAGCAGCTGATATTACACATATACATTTTTCATGAAATTGTTTGTGTTACAAAGTACATAATTCAGGCAATCCATATGATGCCCAGGCATCCCATACAACATTACCTGATAATAGTTAATGTATAAATGCATAGTACATGATGCATAGGCTTTTTGCTTTAGGTACAGAATACCCACTGGTGTGCCAGGTATATAATAAAATATAATAAAAATTGCAACATTTTGAGCTTGGTAATGTTGCATTTGTTAAGGTTAGTTTACTAAAAACTATTTTGACTAATAACACTGTTTGGACTAAATTATATATTTCGTGTATGGTAAGGTTGGGTTATTTTTGTGTAATTTAACTTAGATTAGATTATTTAATGCCGATAAAGGAAACAAATGTAAAAAATCTCTTCGTCGATGTGTATTTTATACCTGTAGTGCAAAAGGGAATTCTACATAATTACTATGCAAAATATATAAATCGATGCTTTATTCAGTTCAGGCAATTTATAGAATACGTAGTAATCCTAGAATGTCTGATTACCGTTTCTTTATACAAAAGTTTAAGTGCGATCAGGCGTTTCATTTTCACACACATAGTTGTTAAATCATCACAATCAATCTACCACAGTTTTATGTTTTATATTTGACTTGCTGCAGTGAGGCGAGAGCGGCTATTAACACTAAGTTGAGGTTTGTATTCCGTATGCAATCGAGCTTCCAACTCCGATTCACTACCTTTTGCCCTGATTGTTGTGTTCGTTGTTTTCCAACCTTTTCATCAGCGTTGAGCGCTTTACGTCATTTAGCTGTGTTGTGGAAGTGAAAATCCTCATCTTACTGTGTTTGATTAGTGGAATGAAAAAAAACCTAATCACTGACACTAACTCTATTGATAGGGTATTTCAAATTTATATCATTGAAAAACCTTTATGCAAGCTCAGAGCAAATTGATCAGTTGTACATTAGTAAATTATTTCTACGCTGTTTGCTACTGTTCAAACTTATCACTACTAATCCAAAAGTTGCAGGGTCGATCCTGTGAAAATGCAGTAGGTTTTTTTAGTATTTGCAACTTGATCCCGCTATATTCTTGGTCATAGGTATTTGAACCAGTTGTCTTGAACTAAGAAAAATAGTGAGCAGTAAAAAAATATTATTAACTTTGACGTCTTTGGTTATATTAGGAAAATTGAACATAAACTTTCAGGATAGTAGTTCCACACTCTACCAAAAAACTAGCCGCAAACTTAAGATTACTTTATTTTCAAACTGTATGATTTTGGGTATATATACTTATTTAAATGTGTGTATATGTTGTAATAGCAATAACTATATACGTTGTAATAAATTCAATTTGTAATATGAATTCTATTTTTTCAGGTATGCAGAGATGGATGTATGCGTAAGTAAAAGCGCATAATTATTGTTGGGAAAGGTTTCTTATATCTTGTGTTTGATTTATACAGTATATTAATAACCGCTGTATACATTAGTACATTAGTCTGCAAGTAGTTAATAGTTTGTTTGCAAATCTTCTTGGAGAACATATAATTAAAACTGGGTCTTCTCAACAGAATACTAGATAAAAAATTGTTACAAATTTTTCATAACTAATCTATATTCATTCAGGGCTAAATCCTACTAATATTATAAACGAGAAAGTTTAGATGTATGGATGTATGGATGTATGGATGTATGTTTGTGACAAGTGAACGCGAAAAATACTGGTCGGATTGGGCTGAAATTTGGCATGATGATAGCTCACATTCCCGATTAACATATAGGCATATTCTTATTTCAAAAATCCTTTCGGGCTCCGCCCCAGTGGCTCTGGAGTTTCCCATGTTAACCTTATGAGAAATGGAATTATTGAATCTTAACAGCTGTTTCAATTAAACAAGTTGGTTCTGTTCTGTGATGTTCAATAGCATTAAAGTTACAAGGATTACCAACAGAGTGCAGCACTATTATTTCTTTAACATTTATTACAACAGCTAATTTGCAACCAAAAGGTGAGTGAGCGTAGCGAACGAACTTCAACCTGGAGGCGAGTTAGCGTAGCGAACGAGCTAACCTGAAGGCAAGTGAGCGCAGCGAACGAGCTCCAACCTAACGGTGAGTGAGCGTAGCGAACGAGCTCCAACCCAAAGGTGAGTGAGCGTAGCGAACAAACTTCAACCAGGACGTGATTGAGCCATGCGAACGAGATAATCTTGAAAATTAAGAAGTTAAACGGGGCAAAGCCCGCGGGTTACAGCTAGTTATATATATCTAAGGATATGAATTCGTATAGTGTATAATTTTTGAACAGTCATAAAAAGCAAAATTAAATTTCAAGCTCAAGTAGTTTTGCAGCACGTATTTAACTATTAAGTGATATTACCAAAAGTAACTACGAGACCATTTCTCTTACGTATTAGTGAATTTACACGTTTAACAAAAGTCTTTCAACAAAGTATACAATTTGGGTTAGCGAATAGATGGTTTAATAAGTCTACTCGGTCTTGTCATTTTGACTACATATTGAGAAAAATCATCACATAAAACAAAAAGTCCTACAGAATTATTAAACACAATCCACAAAACAAAATGATAAATGTACATTAATTTTTGTATCTAAAGGAAAACTGCGGTATTATATTCTAATATTTTGATTTGTTTATTTTATACACTATTTTATACTTTATGTATGTTCGATTCGAAGTTAACCTGTCACCACTTCATCTCCCCACCAATGTTCCTAACCTAAACGTCTTTGTGACAACCGTCTACCGTTACACTACAGAGAAGAAACATAGTTACACTTAGTCTGGACAGGTAGCATCAATGCACTTCCTGTTGTACTTTTACATAATCCGACTTCCCGTTCGTCCGACCCTGACATTTAACGCCCAAACCAAACCTGATCTGCTTCTTTGGCCAGGAAGTCTTCTGATGCTTCCACGTCCTTTTGGCCATGTCGTGCAATTTTGTCAGCTGTCTTTGATGCTGAATGGAGTTTACTGGAATATTTTAAATTTTGTGTGTGTCAATTAATTATTTCTAATCCTTATTTTTTCTACCGTCGTAAACCATAGGACCACACTATTGAGTACCTTGCTGTTTCTACTAAATTTTCTAATTTTCTTCTTGTAGTGTTCGACATTTTATAAACTGTCATACAAATCAGTAAACTTTTCAATTTTTTCCGAAAATATGAATTAATATTTTCTTTCTCTAATTCTTAAGCTACCTAGAATAATTTAAATTAATTTAAATCCACATAAAAAATCTTAGCTCCAAACTTCTTACCACGTTAATAAAATGTTTGTATGTGGAGCCCGGTCATACGGTGATTTACATGTTGCAAGCCACAGTGTCCAACCCAGCGATGTCGCTTTGCGATGACAAGTTGACAATCACTGTTGTCGCTGTCGCTATTGTTATTGCTATTGCCATTATTAGTACGAAATTATGCCTGCGTCTGCCATGGTAGTTTTAGAGGCTCTAAAACTCTATTTTACATCCGCGGACGCATCTGGACCGTTGGCAACAGGTGTTGTTTACATTTATGAATGGATCGTAATCACACTTGATGAGGTTGTATCAGTTTGAATAGAGATTTATATTGAACTTCGTAAATTTGATGTGAACGTTGGATTTGTAAAAGTTTTGAAATTCCTCTGGTATTGAACTTAATACAAAATAGGTCGATTGGAAGAAATTCATAGACGAGAAGGTAGAATTTTACCTGTACTCGAAGCAAAGTAAAATTACGGCACTCTACATGACCTAGAAAAATTAGCTATCTAAGTAAAAATCGTTGTATATTAGAGCCTACATAGATATCTTTTAGAAAAGGGAATTACTGAATTTACAACAAAAATGTTTTTACCTACTTTTAGTCCGGAACGGGATTACACATAACTCCAGTTTAGGCCTAAAGGGTCTTGACATTATTCTAAAAGTTATTTATTTGTGTTTGGTGGGATTTGAACCCGGTACCTCGGAGACCACTAGATCGACTCGCTCCCCCATCAATGTCAAGTGAAAATACTATTGTATAGTTATATTCGAAGTAGTGTCAATTATTTTACTTATAACCATAAACCATTCCCTTCTGCTTTCAAAAAAAGATAGCTGTTTATGGTATTATAATTAATAAATAGAGCTTAAATTGTATAGAGTGCACTGTATAACATTATGACAAATAACATAAACATATTCCACCACAATGAGAGAAGTATCGCATCAAATGCATTACATAGATCATACCTCACATAGAACGAATCAGCTGTTTATTTATTCATTGTTGCGCGTATTCTCGTAGTGTTATTAATCGCTCCATTGGGAATCGTGCTGTGTGTGTCGTCCATCTAAATTTAAATCTAATTCACTTTTGCCGGAACACATACTGGTTTTCTGTGCTGTAGAACACTATTTTATAATCGTATAAAAATTTGAAGTAGATAAATCAACCATAGATGTTATAGCTGGTTCTTAGTGGAACTGTCTTTTTGTTTTGTCTATGCATTATTTTTTATGTGTGCAATGTTGTGTTAGTGGTTTGATTTTTGATATCCTTGAATAAAACATCCAGTTTATTTTTATACACTAATGGGACTAGAAATCTTCCCTAATTTTGACATATTTTGATTTTAGAATGGTGTAGTAGTTTTTGAGTTATATAAACATTTCTGTTATAGTATTATCTGAGAGAAAACAATTGTCGCTTAAGTTGTATTACATGGTATTACCTGAATACCTAACCTAAATAACCCAAATAACCGTGAATGTTTGTTCGAACATCGTCCATATTTACACATAAGCACTATAATAAATATTTTATTTGATTTGTTTGAGCGTATTTCGCAGTTTTTCATCTTTGGTCTTGTTTACTATAGTAAATAAAAATATAATACTAGATAAAGATAACGAATAAACTACGCTTCAGATGTGTCATTACTCGACACGAATTAAGGAATGTTTATGTCCACTATAGATATATGGTGGTTTACGTTGACTTATTCTAGTAATTACTCCGGCTTCATAACTACTATAACGAGATACAGCAATCTATTTGTGTTTGTATTTTCGTTTAAAAACAAAACGTAAGGGTTATCGTCAATCACAAGTTATGAAATTTACCTTAAAACAATAAATAAATATATAATCGTCATTAAAAAACACAGCCAATTGATAATGATTATTACATTAGACGAGGTGTTAGCCCGTCCTACGTACGAGAATTCAGTAGTCAGTTAAAACCGTGTACAATACAGATCAGCTAGTTTACACAAATAAAGGCAAAGTTTTTTTGAAGTTTTAATGTGAAAAATCATCTTGTAAACAAATGTTGTGTGACCAAATATTTTTTATTCCATCATAGGCCTATACGATATGCATTTTAAATCTGGTAATTTTACAATAAAACAGCAATTCTGCAATTTTTACGATGTGAAAAGCGTTGAAGTGAGATTTGCAGCCGATTCGCACAGACGCACACTGATTTGTAGCCTACGATAGAGAGAGTAGGAACGATACCACCTTCCATAGCATACCTTCCTCTTCCATAATTATTATCACCAAAATACAACTACTATACACAATTTCCATGAATAGAAACGACCTAAAATAAATCGATAATATCAAATAAAATTCACAGTACACATAATTTAACTTTGGTGTCCTAACATCAAAACTAATCGTCACACTTATTCTTTATATCAAGTTCACTGTATTAGTTGCTAAATAAATAAGTGTAAACAAAGAAAAGTAAAAACAATAACAGTTTGTTTTGAAACAGCTGTTTGGTTCAAATAACATTCATTTGAAAAAAAGAACTGGTCACATGTAGCAGGAATATAAAAAGTAAACACGCTAGTAAAGCTAATGACGTAATTGTCAATGTTTATTATCCATACCGTTATCAGTTCTATCCTTGATAATTACCCACCCTCATTGAATAAACGTACATCGTAATTTCCCATATTAGTTCATTTAAACTACAATATATTCATAGTTGAAATAAAAGTGATATTTTCACGTTTGGGGGCGCTAATATAGGCGCCCCTAAACGTAACCACAACTGAACACGATTTCATAAAAGGATGGTTTGTCTAATTGCAGTATCCTAGGTCAATGTTGACGTTGTGTTCAATCTATGTCATCCATCTGTTTATCTTTGTATAAACCCCGGCTGAGGTTGTGGTGGTAATTTAAAATCGTGATTCCTGATTATTCTTGATCTCCTTTTTATGACATCAATATTTCCGGGCCTAATCCGAACAAAGTTAAAGCAGACAAACAGATTAGTGGTGACCTTTTATGTGAAGATAATTTGCATGTGGTACAATAAATTAAAGTTCAACGTAAGAAATGTCTAATGAATATTTCATACACTGATGCGAAAAGAGGATAACGCTTACAGGTCAGTTATCGATTGAAAGGTAATCAACAATCAATTTTTATACACTTTTTACTAAGTACTTATCCGGTCGTTTCGCACGCACCGATGCCATTAAGGATAATATGTATGATTTTGCATGTGGCTGATGTTTGTTTAAGAACTCAACATGACAATGAGGCTTGATAGTTGTTTGAGGTGCCGTGGGGATTAATGGTAATAATTTATTCCGAGTTTCAGAAAAAATAAAATACCCCCAACTTATTTTACAATTTTACATATAAGATACGAATCTTCCACCCTGTCTACATCTATATTTTTTGACACTACGGTTTTGGACTGGTTTGGGGTGCACAATATTAGTGATTCGTAACATGTTTAATGCATATTTAGATTTAATTAGATCGTACTTTTTAATTATGTATATATTTTTTGACCCTGGTTTTAACATTATAAATATAATTACATGCCTATACTGAGTTAATATAATCGACACTTGTTATTATTAGTTGTAACTTACTTGTGAAGTTTGAACTTCAACATGAACTATATGAAATTCGCAAAACCAATATACGTAGCCTACGTAATTGTTAGTAAATTTGAAATTACTACAATCCAACATGACAAAAATGGTTGGTAAAGATCAACTAAATTAAATTCTCAAATAAATTTTTATTATGTTTTTTACAGGTTTTAGATTGATTTAAGGATTGATATAAAATAACTAAAATAACTCTATCATCAACGAAATTTTTTTTGTAGGTGGCACGTTGAATATTAAACTTTTTAACAAGCGTGTAATTCCAGAAACAAGTCCATATTGTTTCATTGTATAAACAGTCATCTTAAATACCAATATACTTTTAATGCTTATTACATCTCGTAATTTGACATGATATTTCATAGAATTCATTTTAGACTTCGTAAATTAATCTTCAGCATGAAAAAATAAATATGAAAAAAAGGTTTGTAAAACACACAACTAAAACAATGTTGAGAATATAAAGGTTTGAGATTTCTTTCAATCCTTAAATAAAAAATACCAGGAAGCATGTTAGTGACAAACTAAAATAGATCAGAAGCGAGCGCTTCGTAGAATAAATTTGAATATCAAGACTGTCCAGATTTAAGATAAAATAAATACGCATTTAGTTTAAGTCACTCCCTTGATGTTGCGAATTTAACATACAAGTCACTTTGACCTTGTCAACTAGATATTTTTGACTCATTGATGCGGCTCACATGATCGGCACCGAAGTATTTTGTCATATTGTTATTCAACTCGACTCTCGGCTCAAGTGAGATGAGTGATCCGAGACTTGATCCCAGTCGTATTTACAGGAGTTGTTCTCACAACCGATTCTGTGAAGGAAATCTTATATCAAAGTTAGTATTCTACTGATTAATCTATGTTTTAGAGTTGAGTCAAGGGAGTTGAGCTAACCAAATAGTGATGGTAAATAGATTTCTTTCTTTTAATTTTTAAAATGAGCTGTGATGTCTAAAATTAATCACTCGATGCATTTGCCTCAGATGCTTTTAAATTACAGATTTAACACCAGTTCTCTTAGATTTCCAGGTGTTGCACCAATCCAAATAAATTTTAAACCGGTTTAAAAATACCTACTCCCAATAGGGAAGCTGCACACCACCAACGTATCCAAAAGTTTGTTCTGTGGGTAATTGGCAGTTTATAATCGTAGATACTTAAGTTCATTTTAGATTAGAGATCCTATAAGATAGGTAAGAGTGCAATGCATTATTAGTTTAAACGTGACCTGATCGTGAAGGGGTTTGGAAGACTGGATTGGTTCAAGAACTCAAGTCCTCCTCTGGATAGGAGCGTTGACAGGCGCTGATGATTGTCTTGCGAAAAATACGCGAGTATTTCTTAGTGAACAGCCGCAGCTATTAGCTTGGGAAGGTTTGGTTATTGTTTGTGGTTGCTGGTTTGGTTAGGTATTTGTAGTCCGTTTCGTTCTTGTGGTTAGGTCGGTTTTTGTTGTTGGGTAGGATGGTCGTAGTTTGAAATCATTTAAATATTTGGATATTGAATTAGACCCTACACTACTGCTCTGTAATTGCTTCTAATTCCGTTGCACCTTCTGTCTCATCCTGTAGCTTACTTGTGAGTCTCTGTGCCGTTGTGTCGCTAACTCTAAGCTACTTTCTCCGACTCGTCTGGTTAGCTGCGTAATCAACCTTGTCCCAGTTGGGGTTGCTTCACCACTTGAGGACAGGTTCATGTCTTAGATGTCACTGTCAGACTTGCAGCTCATCTTTGCCGTCAAAACTTTGATACTTCCCTGGAATCATCTCCAGAATCGGCAAATCTCGGAATTGAAGTAGTGAAACCTGCAGCTTATCATTGTCAACACCAGTAGTACCACTCAGAGACCTATCTCTATTTTAGACGCATATTCTGAGATTGTAATCGGAATTATCAACACTCGACTATAACAGTAGGCCCCTAAAAAGAAAACCTGTAGCTCAATTTTGTCGTTTAGCTATTTAGCAACTCAAAACTCGATGATGTTTCGTTGCTGCTTCTGGAATCGTAGCCACCAGAATCATTAGCCACTTGACTTAAATGTTTTATGGCCAAAGATGTTTCTTTTATGTTTCAATGTTGTAACTGCATTTGCAATCGAGTATATATTGTAGGACATAAAAACTGCGGCTCTTGTAACCGAAGTATTTCAAAAAAGATATGTAACACATGTTTTGAGCAACAGTCTTATTTTATAGCCCCCGGACTTCTTATAATGGCAAAGTAGTTGATGGATGTTTACATACGCAACTTATAAAGCAAATTTCATCCATTTTTAGATTATTGCAAGTCATAATGAACTTTATATATTTATACAAAAACAAATTTGGTTGTTTAATCCCATTGTTATTATAACCCCAAAACTGTGAGGAAGACCTTTTGGGGTGTAACTTCTCAGGATTTCCTGAACTTAACTAAAAATGAGTTAAGAGGTTATGAAAAAGAGTATTTTTTTAAATAGATTTATATACCAAGTAATCTAATATGCCATACATTAAATTCTAATAGGTACTTTTAATTTATTAAACCACTTTTATTTGGAATGTTAAACTATGCAAACAGACCTAATCCAATTTACACTTGAAAAGCAAGTTTTGTTTGTGTAATACCTTTGACTATTAATACAACAACTTCTGTATCCAATAGTCAATGGTAATACATAAACAACCGGCTTAGCATAACAATACTAGCTAGTGCAGGCCTCATTAAATAATTGCCGTAGCAATAATTGAAAATTATTATAATGGAATGGATGTATTGTGGCAGTTACATTGAAATTGGCAATTAAATAGCAAGCCTCACAAATCACATTGAAAGACCAATGCTATCGTTAGGATAACACATATTTATATTTATGTGTATTTCAAATATCGAAATTGTATTTTTCACCATTTTAAAAATTCTTTTATTTCGTATAGAATAATCATTTTTTGTTACCAATGGTTTTATGATGTGGTAAAATTGCATTCTTAAAGTCATTGGTCCTCTTCCGTAAATGTGTTCCTTGTATCTTAGACAAACATATTTTACAATAACAGTGCAATGTTATGTCTGGTCGTGTGTGATTTTAACTTAACCCACGAATATAATGAAAACATGAACATTCGGCTTTTGTTTATATTGAGAAGTTTAATTGTCAAAAAACAAGTAACAGATCTAAAAAAGGATATTTGAGAGAGTTCTTGGCCATTTTTAAAATAATAGATTGTCTCCGAGAAAATCTTTAAAAGTTATAATGATATTGAGTAGTTTAAAAATATACAGAGTTGCATGAGGGTGTAAGCATTTTGAAATCTTGGAAATTTGACATTATTGCTGACCTTTCTTTTTAATTTTTTTACATAAGTATGGTATAAAATCCTTCCCCTTTTTCTAATAACTGGACTGAAGCAAGGTTTTCAAAATTTTACTCTAGGAAATAACAAATTGTGCTGCGGTGTTTTTCATCGATTGTCTTTGGAAATTCAATGAAAAATTTTTTGCTCGACCTGAACTGTAAATTTGATTTCTTCCTTTGAAAATGAACCAAAAAAAGTGTTTACAAAATTTAGTCGCAGCAGTTAGAAATATAGTACCGATATTGTTCAGATCATTAAAAAAATTGTTGACACACTACCCCACGTGTTGCTTAAACCACAGATTGACTTTTTCGCAAAAAATTGTATCTTTTTAAAGTTTTTTTGTTATGAACAATTATTTTTATGATGCTTGATATTACAAGCAGTGGAAACAGATGTAAACCAAGTTCCATTATCAAAGTTCCAAGTATTTATAGACCATAGGAATGTCCCTGTGTATATATGACGTCACGTGACTACTACAACACTTTCACTGGCAACGTAACGGACCTTGCCCCACTGCGCGAATCTATACTTTCCTCCTGTCAGGACCGCTTTTTCGTCTTCCCTTTCTAGCCAAGTTTTTATCTATGGGAAAAAAACTTATATGACTTTCATTGCGAGTTTGACGGTTTCGTTGCAGCGATCCTGTGCACCCAAGGTGTTCCGGTAATTTATCTTCACTTTTTAATGGTTAGGTGTAAGATCGTTTGTCATTTAGCACCTAAAACAGTTTGACTGTGAATTTTCCAACGCTCCGCTTTGGTAAGGTTTGTATGATGGTTTATTATTTAGCAGCGGAAGAATTTGACTGCGAATTTTATCCCTCTGAGATTACTTTTGTAAATCCGCACGCCTCAGGCAAAGCTTTGTGTTGGCCACTGTCTTGAGCGGAACTTAATATGACCTTTATACCTTAACTTTATATGGCCGAGTCGTTTAAAAGTATCTACGCATTTGCGAGACGTAGAATTAAATTTTCTAGAGTTGAATTGTCATCGTATGTGTTCCGGACGAGTGCAGTATAAACAGATAACATAGGCGAGTAAACAAAATTCACGTTTCGTGGAAGTAATTAAGTTAATGTGACCAAGTGTCTAATTAATTAGTGTGATAGAGTTGCTGTCTGGTACTGATTGGCAACACTAAGTTGACTTGGACGAAAGGAAAATGATGAATTCATGTTGACGTTAACATTATTCATAGTATCGTCACATTTTATGTTGTATTTTTTATATTCATAAAATTTTGCTCTAGCGATTCTTCGATATACAAAGCATATATTTTCTTTTTAAAATAACTATCGTAAGCATCTACATCACACACCAGTATCGAAAATTAAATAGATGTGATAATTCTTATATATTAATTTACTATTTTATAAACATTTAACCACGATCAGAGAATATATATATATACTGCGTACTTAGACCAACTGTGCCATTATTTATCTCGGTTTCAAATTCTGGCTTTGGCAACTGGATGAGATGATAATGAGATGAAGTAAGGATTATGTTGTCCCATCATCAGTAAGGATCAAACAGGAGGTTCTGGAGTGTCATATTACTTTAGGCTACTAGGACTGAACACTTAGAACAGCATTAAGGGTTCATCACCCTCTGAAACACCACTACGTCACAAGGGTGTCAAGCTTTAAAGATCTAAGAAGGGCTTGAAGTGCATAAGAAGCTTTTTTACTGGATATCAGAAACTCGTACCTCTTGAGTATCAATGGAGTCTGTTTCCATGGATATACCTGAACTATACAAGCAAGGGCTCTATTAGACCACGAGTGACCATTATATTGCTTATCAAAGTCAAACTATGGTCTTAAGTACGTGTGTGTGATTACAACTACTATCCATCTGGATTTCTTTGGCATCAAATTTCTTTGTCAATCACGCAAATTTAATAAGCCCGAGACGTCAGACACTTTGGTAGTCAAAACGAAACTACCACATGGGCAGTTTTTTACACCTCCTAATCAATCTGCACATACTATACTGTTACAACTTGGTGATTTCGTCCTATTATATTTCTTTGTCTTTCTTCACTAGTTAAGATCAACAGCCTCATCGTCCATCATAGTTTGCCAACACTCCTATGATGAAAAGTAGTTGGTGCCAGTTTAAAGCCATCAAATGTCTACTTCCTTTTCCAAGAATTGAGCCAGTAAACTACTGATTTGTGATTACCAAGCGAACATTACAACTAGCGACTTCTACACTCGGCTATCTAAACTACTGTTATCGTTTGAGAATGTCGCTACTTGCCATTTCTGGCAAGTTGTACAACATATTGACGTGTGGGAAAAGCTGTAGCTCCACAGTGGGTTACAATGCAGCTCATGTAGTTGAGGAAAGTGTTGGCTCGAATGGTGCTCCTTTCACACGCCCTGATGTTCCCAGACGTTCCTGGCCTGCATGATGACAATGAGTGCATATAATACGCCGGCGCTTGCATAACTTCATTATAAACGTCACATCGTTGGAAGCGCTCTTATAACGTTGGTAGTGGATCTTCGACGCATTCTCAACCTGCATAATAGCAACGATGAGTGCATATAATACGCCGGTGCTTGCATAACTTCATTATAAACGTCACATCGTTGGAAGCGCCTTATAACGTTGGTAGTGGATCTTCGACGCATTCTCAACCTGCATAATAGCAACTATGAGTGCATATAATACCCTGGCGACTGCATAAATTGATCGAAACGGCTCTGGAAGAGTTTTATTAATGCATAATGAGAAGGTAGTTAATAGCTTCGATGTGGTTAGGTCTGTTTCTTTTTATTAAAGCACATTGCAAGTGTTCTGTCTAGATTTTTGAAATTTAATCACACTCTAAAAAAACCAATATTTTACATTGAAATTTTGTGTTGTTATGATTATGTGCTCATCCTCCATTGATTATGACGACGAATAATTTAAGCAGTTTCAACAGCTTTAAAGACTTACCTTTGAACACCAAGGTTCATACAATGTTGAAAATCACCGTTTAGCTACAAGTTGATCATACTATTTGGTTGGCTACGTATAAAGTTATCATTTTTACGGTTCGAAACTGGACCTAGCGGTCGAGGTGATTGACTCCTAATTGATCCTAGCTGTACGAACAGCTGATCGTAACCAAAGCTATACAAAGATAATCTTATTTCGTTATTCCTTGAATTTGTGTTCAGCTAAAAATACGCACAGAAAGTGAATAATTATTCTAGGTAGCCTAATAGTTGTAGAGCTCGCCATTAAATCTGAAGGTGGCTGGATCGATTCCGGCCGAGATACATAAGGCTATTACTGATACAATCTAAGAAGATCGACGTTTGACAACGACACTGGATATGATTTGGACCGTTCCCCTAAACATGTTTAAACGCCAATACACAACCATGCAATATCAGCAAAATACATGTTTAAGCAAAACAATACACGAAATATAGCTTAAACGATGTTACACCTCTGCATGTTGTGGATATGACAAAACACTCGTAGCTGTGTGGCTTTGATTACACCGTGAGTGGCATTGATGACGTCAGAGGCTTGTTAACCGAACACAAACGAACCCGTCGCCACACCGAGCAAAGGATCAACCTCGCACTGTTGTGGATATGACAAAACACTCGCAGCTGTGTGGCTTTGATTACACCGTGAGTGGCATTGATGACGTCAGAGGCTTGTTAACCGAACACAAACGAACCCGTCGCCACACCGAGCAAAGGATCAACCTCGCACTGTTGTGGATATGACAAAACACTCGCAGCTGTGTGGCTTTGATTACACCGTGAGTGGCATTGATGACGTCAGAGGCTTGTTAACCGAACACAAACGAACCCGTCGCCGCGCCGAGCAAAGGATCAACCTCGCACTGTTGTGGATATAACAAAACACTCGCAGCTGTGTGGCTTTGATTACACCGTGAGTGGCATTAATGACGTCAGAGGCTTGTTAACCGAACACAAACGAACCCGTCGCCGCGCCACGCAAAGGATCAACCTCGCACTGTTCATCCAATTATACCACAGGGGATGTGTTTTATAATTAAAGGATGCTAAATATGAACGGTAATCCCTGCGGTGCTGTAAGAGGGGTGCTAAAGTGATGTGACAGAGTAACAGTGGTAAACAGTTGGGTTGGTGTAGGTTTTTTGCATATTTGGGACGAAGGGGGGGACGGGTTAAAATGTAGTAAATAAAAAATAATGGTTTTGCTACTATACATTGTGACAATAAGGTCTTAAGACGATCTTATAGCTTAAAATCGAAAAGAGATATCACAACCAAATTTTGCATATCATTTCTGGTAATAGTAAGCTACTTTTCTGTGTATATTGTAATCGGATGTCCCCTATGGGGGACGGCCCATAGGGAGTAAGTTGAAAATCAAATTTAGTTGAATATGCCATTTTGAATCTTTAATATCTGCCGATTTTAACTCAGTTGTTATTTTGAACTAAAATTTGTGGATTTTTTTTATACTAATAAAGAATTTTAATTTGATGTGCATATCGAGCTAAGACACGTTTATATTTTTTCCCTTCTTGTAGCAGGTGCATTCTTCCTTTCTGAAGAGGTAACGTATAATTGCAAATTCAATTCATTCAATTCAATTCATTGCAAATTCAATGAATCTCTGAACAGCTGTCATTTTTTACTCGATTGTCCATTTGAGGTCAGGTTTGTGGCATTGTTTTTAGATCAATAAGACGTTTAATTTGATGCTTATGCCTATGCTTACCTTTCATATTTTCAACTTACTTCCCATTGGTGACATCCGATCGCCATGTACACAAAAAGTAGTTTACTATTACCAGTATTGATATGGCAAATTTGGTTGTGATATCTCTTTTAGATTTAAAGCTATAAAGTCGTCCTAAGGTTTAATTGTCACCCTGTATAATGTAGTAGGTGGTGAAATAATACATCTTGAAAGGCTTTAGGTGGGCTTCGGATCGCTAATTCCACGACATTAACAAATCAGTGATTCGAACAAGTGCCTCCGTTGCATAAGGGCCTCTCTGACCTCTATACAATCAGGTTTATGTTAACTGTCGTCCGTAAAAACAAACCACCAATGATCTTTTTTGCAGTCTCCAGCTTAAACCTGTATTAGTCAATTTTGCTAACCGTTTCACTCATAAACCATACGACTGTTTATATAAAACAGTCATGAACTCATTCACCACATTTTCTAACGATTTCATATATAAAATTGTTATGAGTATATAATGGAAACTTAAGTATCTGTGTTCTCCTTCACTGTGCTATTAACTCGGCTAGACTGGGGTAAAACGATCTCTAAAGGTTTTATAAAGCTCAAAGGAAAGAGTTTAATCTTGTTTGGTTCATAGTTGCTTACACAACGTGCCTTCCTACTGAGACGTCTGCGTTGTTACCCAAGTTGCACTGGGCGAGTTCCTAGTTTGTTGAGGAACTGGGAAACTACAGTGTTATAAACTGTTTTACCGTGTTTGTTTGCTTCATGCAAGGTGGTAAAATATGTATGCATTGGGTTGGGTTTCTTAGGGGTTTTATATCTTTGAAGGGAGCTATTTTTTTGCTAGATTTTTACATTTGGTCACAATGTATTGATGTAATTATTTAATGTAAGTCTTGATTTAAGATTGTAAAATATAGGTTAATTCAACTAAAAACGTAATAGTAGAAAGTGAATATCAGGTTATGTTCTTGTATTTGACGTGATGATTGGAAGTGTTTACTTTTTAAACAGTTTAAGTTCTATGGATATTATAACTGTACAACTCAATACGGAGGCTAGTAACCTTTACTTGCTGTTGTCGTAATTGGCTTTGGCAAATACCTAACTAATAAAAGATACTTCTTACCATTTCGGTCGGTAAAAAGAGAAAAAGTTGATTGCCTGGCTTTAAAATATCTTAATTTATTATAGTGACCATTGGAATAATACTCAAACAGAAAAATTGGCAGATTTTGTCATAAAATTTTTTCAATATTTAAGTGCTATAAATCCGGTTAAAAATACCATTGGCTATCTAATTGGAAGTTATAAATAGTCTATGATTTTACAAATGTGATATTTAAGGTAATTATTGCGCTTGTCGAACTATCAATTAATTTTTCCGTCATATACCATGATTTCCATAACTCCACAACAAGGGTAACAGTAAACTATACACACATAAACTTATTTCTTGGCCCGTTTATCCTCAAATACAACTGAAATAACATCATATCGCTACATAACAAACAGTATAACATAACATGCAAACATAATGTGTAATGTTAGTTGGATATGTACAGTCAGAGGATTATTTGACTGATGTTACAAATGTTTGGTTGCTTACAACCCCAATTGTTCATGGACTGTGTTTACATTGAAAGCTGAAATAACATCATATCGCTGCCTAACAAACATGATTATTGAATATTGTGTCATATTGTTAGTTGGCAGTATGTCAGAGGTGACTTTAACCAATATTACTAATGTTTGGTGGCAAAGCTATATTTTTGTGGTAAAACCTATGATGCACTGAAAGTAGACATAGAATATTTGCCCACAGAGCACTGAAATTTAGTGCTCTGTCCATTTTATGAATTTGTGCCCGCTTGTAAGTTAAGGCGTCGTTCAGGTTGATGTTCAGGTTAGGTGCAGTTTGAAGGTTCAGTTTGAATTCGTCTTGGTGAGTCGGATATAGTCAATGGTCGGAGGCTCAGTCGGTAGCGTCACGGACTTCGGGCCCAAGGTGCGATGTCGTGGGTTCGGATCCTGGTCACTGCCACTAAAATTTATCAGTACAGTTCACCTTTGTACTGTACTGGCTCACCCCTTGCTTTGCTGGATACGTTCCACGCACAGATATGTAGTCTATGTGGACGGGCAAATGCATGGTTAAAAGACGTCGCCAACCTCTCTTTATATAAAAAAAAATTCAGGCGAAGTTTAGGTTGAAGTTCAGGTGAAGGTGAAGTACCGGTTAAAGATTTTGTGAAGTTTAGTTTAAAGTTCTAAAGATTAACTCAGTAGTCTCGAATAATTCATGTGCTATAACATAATCATCTGTGAATATTGGTCTAGTTATTGTCTGTGTGGTGAAATCTCTGAACTTTTACAATTGCCAGGTGTAGTGCAAATACAGAGAGACAGAGAGACGTCAGCACAGTAGGAGTGTGGAGGAAGCTACGGATGAAAGTAGTGAGGGCAAGTCAAGAGTGCTTTCACTGTGGCAGTTACTGTCGTTATGTCATCACATCTAGTGCACGGCCTGGTCATCCGTCCAAGCGGATCGCCAGTCGCTTCCTCAACGGCGAGACAATTGTTTGAATTTGTTTTCTAATTAATAACTGTCCAAAACTTGGTTGGACTTATACTTGAATGGTGACAGTCTTTGCCAGTTAGAAGCTTGGACTGATACTTTTAGACGGTGCCAATCTTGGACGGTGTCAAACTTGGATGGTGTCAAAATTGGATGGTGTCAAACTTGAACGGTGACAAACTTGGACGGTGACAATCATGGACGGTGACAAACTTAAACGGTGCAACATACTTAGATGACACAAAATGAAGACGGTGCCATTCTTTGACGGCGATATACTTGGACTGATACCCAATAGTAAGATGTAATCTCAGTAATTTTAAATAACATGTAATATTAGTAAACACCACCGGTACTTCATAGATCGATAAAATTTCCGTTATCGCTACAATTCCATTACATATTATCCTCTCATACCCATATGTGAATACCATATACAAATAAGAGACTTCATAATTTTATTAAAATTATATAACACTATTATTAAAAATCTTTTCATAACTAAAGTCTTAAGGTTAAAGAGAAACTGACATCCAAGATATGAAGAAATCACGTAAACACCGAAGATATATCTAGGTAATACTAATGCACCTTAGTGGAGTTTGATGATTCGGAAATTCATTAGTACGCTCGTTCCATCTACTTACCTTATAAGGCTTATAAGCTATCTTCTGTGAATCTAATTACTCAAAATTTCATTATTTCACATCAAACAAAACACTCTCCTAGATTTTATTCCAAAACATAGTAAAACAAAAAAAACACCCATGATACCTGAACAAACTATCCCATTAGTGGTTAGTAGAAGAATTTACT